>NC_133963.1:2500-376914 GCF_031877795.1 Strix aluco
TTTTGTGGTTGGAGCTCTCCAAGCTGGTGGAGGAGCAGGGGGGAGCTGCCCAAAAAGTGCCCCCAAGCCCCAAAATCCCAAAACTCCCCCCCCAGATCCCTCCAAACTTACCCTCAAAAAACTCTGGACCCCAAAACTCCTGCCTGGGTTCCTAAAACTCCCCCTGAACACCCAAACTCCCCCCAAAAAACTCTGGACCCCCCCCAAAACTCCTCTCTGAACCCCTGAAACCCCCTGAACCCCCAAACTCCCCCGAAAACCTCCCTGGGTCCCTAAAACCCCTCCCTGCCCCCCCCCCAAACTCCTCGAACCCCCCCAAATCCCCTCAACCCCCGTAAAAAGCTTGAGGTGAGCCTCCCCTCCCCCCCCCCCAATTTAACCCCTTCCCCCCCAGCTACGCAGTGGGTGAAATCCAGGAGAAAGTGGCCACTTTCCGCATGATGCTGCTGGAGAGGGACGTGGTGCTGGGCGACCCCCCTGAGCAGAAACCCACGTAAGGGCCCCCCCAAAACCTTCCCCTGAAACCCGAAACCTCCCCCCAAATCCCCAAAACCTCCCCCCGAACACCCAAATCCCCCCTGAACCCCAAATCCCTCCCTGAGCCCCCAAAACCTCCCCTGAACCTCCAAATCCCCCCCAAGCCCCCGAAACCTCCCCCCTGAAATTTCTTTTAAATTTGAGAAAAGAATCAGAGCACCAGCTATCAAAAGAGGACCTTACTGGAGATGGGGGGAAATAATTTTCAGCCCTTATTTCAATAAATTTCTGATCTGTGCCCAAAACCTAACTGTATTAAAAAAAATACTTTTATTCTGTTAGGGCTTCAGGACAGCTCCGCCCAGAGAGGGCAAGCACACCTTAACCTTTATCTTTAAGAAGGTCAAGATACAGGGCTACAAGGGGATTATATCCCCTGTCTCCTAGACTGTCTCATTTAATTCCAGAGGAAGTCTAGTACTGCACAGTTTAACAAATACTCCAGAATATCTGTCCTTTTCTTCTCTGTTTTCAGAGTTTATCCAAATGAGGCATGGAACAGTTTCCCAATAACTAACACCACAACAGGTTTAGAGGCTTTAAGTTCTGGTTTTTACCCTTCAGCAAAGATGAACCGTTGCCTTACTTGTATGACTCTGGAGAACAGGATGATTAACCGAATCTAAACATGTTTCATCAGGTGAGTCTTGGCAGCTGTAACAACCAGGATGATTTAGGAGAATATGAAAGTAAATTCATGGAACTATAAAATTCAGTGTTTTGTCAGGTGTGTTACTTTGCTATAAACAGAATGACTGACGGACACATGAAGGGGTCAAAACACTTATTGTCATGCAGCTGCATGTTTGTCTTCACCCATTAGGTTCCTCTCTCTCAGACTGATGCCATTCCAGCTGGGAATGACAGTCCCTCATAGTCCTTGTTTTCTGTCTCATGTGTTTTGAAGATTACTGAGATGCAATGGGTAATCCTTATTTTTAATAAGCATTTCAAAGATAATGTGTATATAACTGTAAAATACATCTAAGAGCTTTATGCTTTCCTCCAGTTATGCTGTATTGTGCACCACTGTATTTACAGCAATTTTCAAGAGTTTATAAAGCCAGAGTGCACCGTACGAAACAAAAAATTTGTCTCGCTAGTTCAGAAGCACGGCGTTCTGCTAAATATAACTTGGTGAGGTGATTTAGCTGGGAGGAGACACCAGAATGAAACTTAGTCTACAATTTTACATTCCTCCTGAAACACAGGACGTCTTTGAATGGAGATCAAAGATCCAGTGAAATCAATCAGATTAATCCCTTTTGAACGACAGCTCCAGGAGAAAGCGTACCGGTTCTTCATATCATGTATTCGTGCATGTCCAAGAGTTAGGATGGCCATATTCCATCAGATAGGAGACAATGGGGAGTTACTGGGAAGTCATGTAGCAGAAAGTCACTTTACAATTACATTTGAAGAAAACTTTCTGATCCCGCTGCACCATTTTCATTCCCCTTTGGGTAGTTAGCCTGAACCTCTACACTCTCTTCCTTCAGAAAAGGCCTCAGGAGAGCTGTCTTGCAAATTAGGTGAAGATGTCTCCCTTTAGAGTCACTATTACCCGTTTGCAGGAAGATCCCATAATACCCCTCAGTTATCAGCGTCAATTGCTTACTTCATGAGTCCTGACACATGAAATCGCGCAGGTAAGCTGCCTCGTTGGTGCAGAGGAGCTCCTGCCTGCGCTATTTCAAGCTCCCTTCTCTATTACTGTAATTAATACACACATGCACGTGCCATTTCAGTAGCCTTTGTGCTAAGCTGCTTCTTTAAGAGATTCAAAAGCATATGCTCAGTTGCATGTTATGAATTGAAACGAGAACTGGGGACACTCCAAAATACATGCCTGACCACGTGATCTCAGGGCAGGATTCAGTGCATATGAAGCAACGAATATAAGTAGGTCTTAGGAAGACAGTGCCAACTCAAGTAGTTAGTTCACGGTGCCCCGAAGTTCACCCGTATCTAACACACACACGTGTATACTCCAGAGGACACCCTCGCCTCACTGAAACCAAGAATAGAAAGCTCATCAACTTCCATGGTGTGCAAATTTTCTCAGCAATTGCTGGGACATTTGCATTCATGGTGTCTAAGGAAAGCACATACTATATATGTGGTTTCAGACAGATAATTCTGATTTCCTGCAGATGGGAATTGTCTTGAATTGCCTCTTATGTCACTGTTAATGCCATACCTGCATAAAACTTCCTAGCTTATTCCCATTTAAGAACAAACACGCAGTTTCTCTTACTAAGACAGTGACTTCTACTACTTGTATGGGAGGATTGCTCAGTGTATACACATACCCACTATCGATTTCATTAATCATCAGTATTTTACAGAAGGAAAGTCAGGTATTGTTTTCTGTTGTCTTTCAAGCATTCACTTATTTATTACCTCATTGCAGCTAACCATCAATAAATTGGGGTTTTTTTTCTTTTTTATGACTATGACCTCAAAACTCGTCCTGTGAGACCAATTTGCTGTTTGTAATTAATTACTTGTTGCTGCTTGTCAGAGCGATGCTCCTTGTCCCGAGAGGACTACCTGTGTGTTGCTGGTGCTCTGCAGACGCTTCCCTCCTCCGTCTGCAAGAACATTCTGCTCATTTTGACCCATTTCGAAACCTGGTGTAAACAGCAATACCATTTTCCATCCTGGCAAAATTAGATTTCATGGTGCAGTTGTCAAAAGAATAACAGGAATTCATTTGGCACACACAAAGACCTGCTGGTGTGGGAATTACCCTGTGACCGTCACAGATGACAAGTGTTAATTAATGGGTTTTTCTGAAGGAAGTATCACACTGAATAGACCCTTTACCTGTCAGCTTTATGAGAAAACCCTTTTCATTCCTAACAAGCCTCTCCCAGGCTTTAGCTCCTTCTTGGCCTGTAGGATACTTCCAGCCTCAATGGCTACAGCTTCAAAGAGAAATTTGAAAAAAACCCCTACAACAAGGAGTGCACCTTTATAAAACACACTGGCAGCAAAACAGAATCAAAATGAGGTGTACAATGGGATGGGTAAGAGTTTGAAGGACAAAGCACAATGCAATTACATTTTAAAGATGTGCTGAACATCCTGTGTTAAAGCACTGACTAAAAGCCTTTGCAGCCACAACGTCTCCAGTCAAGCCCAGTGAGATGACTGATAGATGAAAACAATATATTGCCCCCGTTGCCATGGCAGCTTTCCTATCAACCTGCTGATCAATGCAGGGGGCCCAATTTCCCCATGCTGTTAATCTTGTCAGAAGTGTTAACATCCCTCAGGTTTGGCAGCACATGGCCCTCTGTCGCTTTTTAATGGCGTCTAAGCTATGCTGACATGTTACATTAAGCAGATGTACCTGTGTGGGTTATACAGCCCTGTGGTAAGAAATGACCACTCTTACACACACACTTCTGTAATAAACGTGGAGTTAACTCTAGGAATGACTTCAGAGCATAATGAATTTACAGCTGGGTGTGTTCCCTCACACATTTTATATTGGTCCTAAAGCATCACAGACTGGCGCTCAGTAAACGGGTCTAATTCCTGAGCAAAGTCCAACTGAACTGAGCTGGGCTCTGGAGGAGCAGAAATTCTGTACTGGCTTGTGCAGGACCCTCTTACCACCCGAATAACAGCACGCGCGAGCGCTGCAGGAGGGACCGACAGCAAAGGCGTGCTGTAACCAGTGGTGTTAAATATAAAGGGAAAACTCTGAACACAAAGTCAATGACAATATTCCTATTAATTTCACAGGTGCTGTGTTCACCTAGATAATTAAAGTGCTTGTGTGACTAAAGACTTTATTTTCAAAGCTACTGAGGAGTTTGAAGGTACCCATTAGTTGTCTAGGGAGACTTCCAATAGAGTTTTGGCATCTTTTATATGTGAGGTTCAATTTCTGCTATAATAAAAGTTCCAAGGTTCTGACTTTCATCTGAAGTCCAACTTGGTACTCACTGGTCCCACAGATATTTATGCATTGCATCTACTGGTTCAGATAAATTCTTGTGAATTATATCCTGCACTTTTAGAGCCAGTTCAAAACCTTTTTTCCTTTCCAGCTAGAGAGATGAAGATGCACATGCTCCCTTTCATCACAAGGGGCATATGGTACCTGATCAATGAACTGCCAGTAAAGTTATTTAAGTTCAAGTTCACTGTGTAACCATAAGCATACATTTTACTTATTTGTGCATTTATTTATGTGGTATTCATCTATAGAAATACCATACACAACACAGTCCCCAAAATTGCATCTTGTAAATTATTTCTGGAACAACACCAATCACACTATTTAGTAGAAGTTCAGAGTTCAAAATACATATTTCTCAAAGTGTCTCCAGAAATACTTCTATGAATATATCAGAGGTTCTAAATCCTGAGTTTAACAATGTTGAATGTTTGATTTAACCCTTTTTACACTGTCTCTTCACTACTTGCAATATAACAAATGAATGAGGCCTAGGGTCTTTCCCTGTTAAATGGATCACCTTTTGAAAGCAGCTACAGCTGAGATTTGAAAAAGAGTAAAGGAAAAATAAAAATAAAATTCGAGAACTAAGAACAGACATATAATACAAAAGTCAGAAAAAATATTTAAGAAGGAACGGGTTTTGGAGAAAAAACATAAAAGGGAAGTTTTCACCTTTAAGAAAAGGGTAAATTTTTGAATGAATTTTCAAGCAAATATAAAAATAGATTTTTGCTTATAATTTGTGAAAATAGCTGTCATTAGCATCCATGACAGTGTGAACACCTACCAAGCACTGACTCAGTATCCTGTATGTGGGTCAGTGTCACACTCCCTTACGCACTGAATGAACATACCTTCAGCCTCTGTATGACCAAAATCACAGCAGCAGATAATTCAAAGACAGAAAAGACATGTACTTCAAATGAAAAATTAGAGAGAAACATTACAGTTGGTTACAGCAAGTGGCACATCCTTCACAAGTTATTAACGCTTGTAGCCGACAATACAATATGCATGAGCAAACTCAGCAGAAGAGCCTTAAGCCCACTCAGGACATGAAGTAACAAAGATAACAAGACACTATTAAATAAAAAGATTTGTCATGGTAATAAAAGAATAAGCAAAAATAGATACATCTTCAAACTCTAGCCAAAAAGAGCAATTCGTCTCAAGCAAAACAAGATAAAGGCAGGCTGGTGAGCGAAGACACATACAACCACGAGGCTAAATAGCAAAGACAACAAAATGAAAGAAAACAAGGAGATTAGCTTAGGAAAACAACAGACAAGAAAATAAAACCAGATATAACAACTCTCTTGGGGAAAAGAGTATAAAATCAGAACAAAAGGAAGTGCCTAACCAAGCACAAACAAAAGATGATGGATGGAAGAAAAAAAAAAAAAAAAAAGACTCCAAACATGGAAATATTATACAGCTCCAAATAGCCACTCAGTCAAAATAATTCCAAGAGGTACTTAAAGAGAAAATGTTATTTTGCAGGAGTATGTACAAGAGCAAAATGTGTCCCTCTCTTGTAAAAGGAGTTAGGCAGTTCCTGTGTCCTTTACCAAACTTTTCTAAGGGGGTTTGAACATGCAGCTTTGTCTTCTAGACACTCTTATTTTGTCTTGGTTCCCATCAATATCATTAGTCACAATGCTTTTGTATTTTTCCATTCAATGGCATTTTGTGAGTCAGCCAACACAGCAGTCCAGAAATAACTGTCAGGAGTCACTCAGAAAGCACATTCCAGACTCAGAAACAGCAAAGCAGAGCACACAGATGAGTGCAGGGGCAGGCAGACATTATGTTCTACCCTTTGTAATGACATTAGAAGAAGACTGACTTAATATTTAAGAACAGATCATTTCTTTTGGTCTGAAAGAATTGTGAAAGTTGTTTTCCTGATGTGAAAGTCTAAGGGTCTAAATCTAAAATCTACTGAAATCAACAGGAAAAAATAAAGTAAGTATCATTTTTTGTGTTGATTTCAGAGACCTGTGAATCACTTTCCAACATACTAATTATAAAGCACAAGTAGAAATGGAATTTCTTTGTTGTATTAATAATTTTTATGGAAAGTTATACAAAAAACAAGCAACAGGCTTAACAACAACATAAAGTTAACCTTCCAAAATAATATCTTTCTCGCTTGTCCTTATCAGATATATGTAAAAATACAGCTCATAAAATATTAGAGCGGACCAAAAAAATAAGTATACTTTTTGCTGATCCTCAATGCTTGAACAAAATTTGGTTTTATTCAATGCTATATCTGAAACATTTTCAAGGAAGAATAGTGTATCCACACACACAGTTTTAAAGAAAATTACCTCAGTTAGCAGTTCAGGAAAGTGCTGTCCTGATGGTTAAATTGGAACAAGACCGAAGAAATGGTTGAAATTCCTTTATTCAATGACTGCTCGATACCTGTACGCACACACACACGGAGCCGTGTGTGAGAAATGGCTGCCACAACGACTGGCAGAGGATCTGCCCTTTCCACCTCTCTGAAGATGGCCCAGCCAGTTATGCTTCTTGCACCCCTTCTGTGTGCAAATACTGGGAAAATGTAGGTATTACTGCTGTCTAGAAAGACCAGAAATTGAAGCATCAAAAACTTCAAGCATCTGCATGAGCTGAATTGATTTAAAAAACAACCCAGACAAGAAACACAAAAAAGGCAGAATTCTAAGAGCAGATGATAAGCTTTCTTGAATCTATAGATTTCCACAGCAGGCATCTAGTTCCTCCAACACTTTCTCAAAAAGAAAAAAAAAAAAAAAGGTATTTTCCTACCAGAATAACAAGGTGAAGTACATCTTCATAAGGATTGTCCCAAAGTATCTTAGAGTAAAGAAAGCTTTCTGGTATGTATTTTCTGTGGATTTGGGGGGGGGGGGGGGGGGGCAAGAAATGTTTTTGATTGCTCAAGGCAATGTATATTGTAATAAAATAGATATTTCACCCTTCATAAACATCAGGAGACAAAGTGCCTGTGGTGGGAATGCTCTGAGCAACTGATGCCAAACTCAACTGCTGTCTCCAGATGGACAATTCCCTCCCAAGAAGCTGTGGAAATGGACTTTCCTTGGATATATTTTTGGTACCAAGGTTCCTTTTATAAGCCTAGCACTTTAATTTCTTTGAGGCTAAACAGCTGGACAGACCTAGTTTAAAGGCTTCAGTTTCAGCTGCACAGCCTCTCCTCCTTGGACTCAGGAGCAGGAGGACAGAGGTTTCCCAGCAACGCTGAGGGTCTCTGACATCTGCTCCACAGCTTGAGGCCCTTCAGGTCCTTTCTCATCTCTTTCCAGATGGCCAATGAACCATCTCCTCCCAAACAGATACATGCAAGAAACAGGGCTATTTACTTTTGTTCAGGCACTTATTTCTGCAAAAACAATGGCTGAAACACTTTAAATTTACAAAACTAAAACACGGATTCACACATAAATCCTATATTTAAGCACCTTCTGTCATATGCAAAATAACTTTACTGAAAATATTCTTCTGTATAGCAGGCAAGTGAATTAAAAGTGTTCCCATATTTGAAGAGAAAGCCCTGGGACTAGAACTAGGTGAATAATTGATTGTTTTGGTTCATTGCCCATTGTGAATTTTAGCAGGTATTTTGGTGAACATCCCTACCTCTCCAGTTTTGCCTTCTATTGAAAAAAAAAGTTACATCTCCTGTTCTTATAAACATTGGTGCAAATGAGAGCATGGCGCTACCTCAAGTTCCTGCGAGGGAAGCACAACCTCAGAAGCTGCTGCCGGTATCTTCCCAGCCTCATTTCTAAGCTTTAATGACCATCACAGTCTGGTTTTGAATTTTGACTCTCTTATCAAATAAGAGAAGAAGGACATAGGTCAGGGAAGACGTCTGGTGAGCCCTCTACCACCTTACTAACGTTGTGATGGGGAAGGAGGCAGCAGAAGGGTGGTCCCAGGAAAAGGGCTTGCTGTGGAAGAGGGCTCTGAGGGACACCCTGCCTGCCTCATGCCGATGCAGAGAACCTGTACCACTGGCAGCTGGAAGGAGAGGAGGAAAGGTTTTGCTTTACCTGGTAATCCTTGGTTTATAAAACAAAACCACAGCTGGTAAGCTGTTTTTGGGGGGGAGTGGTATGGTGTGGTTTTGTTTTGGGGTTTTTTGTTTGGGTTTTTTTCACTAAATGGCTATCATTTAATGTGACGCATAGGACACAGGTTCTGTTTACATCCAACAAATACATCCATTTAAAATTCAGGAGTTATTCACTCCTTGCACGCAGTTCTTCCTTCCCTCTTTGCAAAACAGCAGTTTTGTCCTGTGCAAGGACATCTTCCTCTGAACAACTGCTTCATCCATTCTCAAGGTGGTTAATTTTAACTACCAGATTTGATAAATTACATGTTAAGCATTCTTAATGACTAGTACACAAAACATGTACAGAAAACTCACCATCCCTTCCTGGATTATTGATTGAGTAGGTTTTGTATGTAGTAGGTGCAGTACTCCATGAACGCACGCAGTCTGCTGGGATTGTGACTGTTCTGTTACATGGTTGAAAATATATAAATGAAAAAAAGACCAGTGCTTCTGAAAGTTGCTTTAGGTCATAAAAAGAAATGCACATGTATCAGAACTAACATCAAGAAAAAGACAGGGAGGAGCTGAGTTATCTTTAGAGTGATAACAGCAATGGAAAAGCGTTATCTGCTGAATTTCAAAACGTGATCAGGCATTCTTCATGTGCTGAAAAAAGCCTCAGGCTCTCCTAAATATGCTGGGTTTATTTCGTCCCACATATTGATCTCAGAGTGAGAGCTAAAATTAGCCACTTCTTTTTCTTTTTTTTTTTTTTTTTTTTTTTTTAGATTTAGTTGTTCAGGATCTTTCTCAGTTATGGTGACGACAATAAGTGTGCAGTAACATGGTGTTTCCATGTACTTTTAGGCCCCTGATGGGCACTTCTTTAACCCCACAGTGCAATGGTATAGAGGTATGCAAGAACAACATCTCCTGGTCAGAAAACTCTCTCTCTGCTATCTTACAGCGGGAGGTCTTGGCAAACAGTCCTGTTTTAATGGTTATCACTGCAATAACCTCAATTCTCTCCTCACCTACTTTTTTATTCCTCTTCCCATCCTCAGCCTTCTCCCTCCTTCCAGGCTTATCTGTTTTTCCAGGAACAACTGTATAATCTAGCCTAATTTTTTTTTCTCCAGTTTATTAGTTGTGCAGCACACTGTCAAGTGTCAAACCCCTCCTTATTAATGACAATTTTGTTGATAGCATTCAGTTCCATTCTGTTCTTGCATTGCCCCAAATTACAGCTTCCACCTGCAGCAATCTCTACCAGTATCTTCACTCCCAACTTCTTTTAAAGGTTGCCTTAAACAAATCAATGAAAAGCCTGCTGGTTGACCTAATTGGCTACTGTTAAGTTGTCACTCCACCTCCCACTAGCCATTAAGCTACAGGGCATCGTTTCCTGTTAATTAATAGACTCAGTTACAGTATTTGTTATCTGAGCTCCTTCCACTGCACTACAACCAAGCGAAACATACTGACAGAGCCAAACATCGACTCTTGGCCAGATCACCATCATCAGTTCAGCTTACTTTATAGCCTCTTCTTGCTTATAGAAATCTGTTTCTCAACACTCGGTTTCCTTCCACATGGCTTGCACAAAAACTCGGGGGAGTAGTGCGCACAGAACTGCTTGGTCAACGCATTTGTTACTTCCACCACGGTGCCCAAAGCACTGATTCATCATGAAATTAGATAAGCAAGGAAGCAGCCAGCCAACAACAAAACTGGAAATATAAACAACAGTGGAAGAAAACCTAAAAGACTGTTAAGCAAATGATAAGATCTACTTTTGATTTTGTTTCTTAATTTTGACATCCGTAAGAGTTAACTTGTGACCCTCATAACAAATTAATTTGTTATCAGTGGTGCTGAGAAAATCTTAAAAGAAAAAAATCTCCCTGGGCAGAGCTTCTGCTTCCTAAGGGTTATTGAGCACTCTCCTCTTTGCATGTGTAGACTTGATTTGTCTGCCTTCCCTGATTCCCTTTTACCTCCACCTTCCATCAAAAGCCCAAGATCTGTTGAGGTAGGCTTAAAAATAGGCTGGAATCAAATCCTGATGATGCTGCATTCACACAACCCTTCAGGACAGAGAATAGGCTCACAAGTACTACAAACCACACTCTCAAGTAGGTTGAGACGACGATCAGTGAATCAATGTAAGAAAAGGTGCTTATTCTTTGCTGTGGTAACAGGGGAAGGGTCATATTACAGAAGAAATTGTTTCTCTGGAGAAGCTATAGAGAGCTGGCAAAAACTGCAGCCTGGTTTAAAGACTGAAGGTAAGCAAATATGAGAAAAATGCCGTGTTTTGAAGAAGTCACATGCAGTAAAGATACCAGCTCCCTGAGTAGCTGCTCTCTGCAGCATTCCCAGATGCTAAGACCATATGCAATTGTTTTCACAGAATCCTAGAATGGTTTGGGCTGGAAGGGACCATCCAGTCCCACCCCCTGGCCCGGGCAGGGACACCTTCCACTAGCCCAGGTTGCCCAAAGCCCCGTCCAACCTGGCCTTGAACCCTTCCAGGGAGGGGGCAGCCACAGCTTCTCTGGGCACCCTGTGCCAGGGCCTCCCCACCCTCACAGGGAAGAATTTCTGCCTTACACCTCATCTCAATCTCCCCTCTGTCAGTTTAAAACCGTTCTCCCTCATCCTATCCCTACACCCCCTGATAACGAGTCCCTCCCACCTTTCCTGTAGCCCCTTTCAGTCCTGGCAGGCCACTCTAAGGTCTCCCCGGAGCCTTCTCTTCTCCAGCTGAACCCCCCCAACTCTCTCAGCCTGTCCTCACAGGGGGGTGCTCCAGCCTCCCGAGCATCTTCGTGGCCTCCTCTGGACTTGCTTCAAGTCCCTGAAAGCAAAAGTTTTTGCTTTCATTATTAGCCTGTGTCTTTAAAAGGGTGAACTCAAATTACAATGGAGGTGCCCACCAGGCTGGAGCCGCACACACAGGCCGTGCTTGCCCACACAAGTGAAGGACCACCAGCAGTCCCAAGGTCTGAAGTACAGGGGCCAGGAGGTTATATTTCTGCAGATGTGTAGGCAGAGGAGCACCATCAGAAATCGTATCAGCAAGGCTGAGATTAAATCATGCTAATGGGACTGTGCTGAGCCTCCCAAAAAGGTGAAGCATTGGCTCCAGGTGGCCAGCGGCTGACCAACACAGCCTGGAGAGTGACTGGGCACCATGCTCCTTGATGTGGTGCAGTGGCACTCTCCAGGCATTGGGTGGTAGGGGTTAGTCACTGGGGTGGTTTTCCCCTGCTAGGGAGGTCATAGCCTTCATAGCATAACGACGTTGGAGACCATCTTTCCAATAGAGAGATCACTTTGGTTTTCTGCTCAGCCAGAAAAAGCACCAGCAGTATGGGATAGATGTGCACTCTGTGGTCTGGGTGTGATGGGAGCAGCCCCCCCCAAAAAGCAAACCCCAAAAGACCCCAACCACCACCAAAATGGAAAAGCAGGCACCTTTGGGAGGCTTTGTTTTCCCTAAGCACTGAGCTGGCTGGATACACAGACCATGACTCTGTCCAAGCCGGGGCAGAGAGCGCAGGGGGAAAGTGTTTTTATGTCCTTATCTCATGTCCCCATCCACAACTTGGCAAAATCAAGGTTGACATATAGCTCCTTGTCATGGGTAAGTAACTGTAATATGCATGTGTTCCCTCTCTAGAAAAAAAAAAAAGAAACAGTGTGTGAATAGCATTCGCCCATTTGTTGCTTTTCTCAGAAGCCAGCCCCGTCTATCCTTTTCTTCACTTATTGTGCAGCTTCAATCAGTTTTTGACCAAGTGTTTTCTGTGTCTGCTCTTAGTGCACATTTTAAAACAATTTGCTCTTTTTTTGTTTGTTTTTTTTTTTACTGTATCATTTAACTTGAAAACTATGCATCAGGAGCAAATGCAGTTGATCACTGTGCTTGCAGTTTTATAACAGAAACAGCGTTGGGTCAAGGGTATGTCTGCATTGATGGATAGCATAGACTTTAATCTCCAGCGACAAATGTATCCAAAAAGCTGTTCCAATGCATTTGCAAGGATTGCGGTGAGAGCATTTGCCTTGAAGATGACAGAAGGAAACGCACATGCGCAGACACGCGCTTGCACCACAACACAGTCTGACTAGCAAGCAGCATTAATAAACTCTGGATCAACACAGGTGAGTAAGGATCAGTGAACGCTAAAATGCCATATCCGCAACAAGTCTCAACTCATAACACATAGCAAAACTCAGGACTGTTGATTTTTCTTACATTTCATTCCCTGAAACAAAAACTGCATGATCAGGAATCATGACACTGTGACGCTGTGAACAGCCTTATTCCCAGCAGCATCACCTTATGGTTATCACCCTTAGCTTTTTTTCCCCCCCCCCCTCAACAGCACGTGAGCTTCACAGGCAGAAAAACTTTCGCTGATATAGGTACCGTCTTCAAAAAATCCTTACGTACTTTCAGTCATCTGTCACACTGTGGTGTTATTCAGCGTTTTGATGGGCAGCGACTGCACGTGCTGTTGCTGCATCTGTGACACAGTTGCCTCTTCTCCAGCTGGAGCTGCTGGGTGCTGCCATCAATTCAGATGAATGATGCTAATGCACACAAGAGCTGGCTAAGTCAATCGGAAGAAAAGAACATCGCTGAAATAACTCAATCTGCATAAAACACCTTTTCTGGAATGGCAATATACCCACTTGTAGTTAATTAGGACATCTTCAGCAATTCCTTCACTGATTTGAAGGAGGGCATCATACATTTGGGTTCTCGATCCATTGTTCTCCTTTCACTACATTGAACTGCTGCAGCATGCAGCAGTATTTTATACAGCTGTTTTGTTGTTCACAGAGAAACAGCCCTTGAAAAACACCTCAGACTCCAATTTATTTCAAGTCATTAGAGCACAATCTTTTGAATGGACAATATGATTTATAATGATGCTTTTATGAACTATCCTATGAATTCTAAATCTTCAGTATTTGTTATAGCTCTTTATTCATCTGGTCTCTGAAAAGAAAGAAAAAAGCTCACCACTGATTAAAGAGGAAAATGCCTCTCAGAGTTCAAACAATAAGCACATCAAATTAAAAGATCATTTATTTCAGTGCCTCTCATGCCGCTTAGTCACAAACACACACGATTGCCTAGCCAGGCTTTTCAGCCCGCACACAGCTATGCTGTGTCTTTGAGGCATAAATTGAAAGTGAACAACTCTGACAGAAAGCTGAGAGGAATACACAAACTCTGAAGTGGAACTAAAGCAGAAAACTTCACATTTTTCTTCACGACCCCTTCTCAAATGTATGCGCAGTTTGCATTCAGCTACCTCCACACTCTTAGAGACAGCAAAATCTTCACCCATTTGGGTAAACAAAATAAAGGAGTGAGTCCCACATACATCAGCCCAGATATTTCAGTGATGGATCCCGGCCACCTAATTGCACTGACACTGCTCTTTTGGCATAAAACTCAAGGAACACAGCTCCCTGCCTCAAGACGTGCCACCCTGCAAAGGTAACTATTCCATCCCACCAGCCCCGAGATATTGCTGCTGAAGAGACGTCACAGCCTGTTTAACCCTCAGCTAATCTGCCCTTCTACAGGAATCCCTGCTGCTGGGATAGATAATCCCGGAGCACGTATGGTTTGTGAACAGCCCAAGGACACCCGATTCTAGAGCCTTGCAGCGTGGGAAGAAACATCACAAAGCCGAGAAGATTAAAGGCTCTCACCACTTTTCACTGTATTACTACTGGCTTCCCTACTGGAGGAGGCAAAATAATATGAAAAAGCAGAAAAAAGGAAAGGATGGAAAGCAATATTAAGCGAAAAAACTATGTAATCTCATAAATACAAGCTCTGCATTCAGTAATTTGCAGCCAACGTTTTCAAACTCCAAACCCCTCCAGAATGCTAAACCACGGCCACCTTCTCTGGGAAAGGGAGTGCTGTTACACTCCATGCTCTGGTACTCGAATTCATGTATTTATTCTGACTCTTTACAGACCCAAATATCCCAACCGCATCCATATTTCTCCAGAGACCCACGACAACTTTAAGTTGTCACAGACTGACGCTACTCATTCTCCCCCCTCCAAGCTCCTGGACAGGTAATATTGCTGCTGCGTGAGTCTAATACCGAATCCAGCTGGTTCTTTGCCATTTATTTTTTGTTCTTTGCCATTCATCCTGTTTCCTATTTCTTCCCTTTCATTTACCGGATAACTCTTACTCATCCTTTTTCATCCATCCACAGTCATGACTTTTTCCAGCATTTTCTGTCTAAGCTATTTTAATCTAATCTTTCATGGGACTGCTGGCTCAGAATGATAGCTCTCCTTTCAGACCTCGTTTATCACCTTCCCATATGGCAGTATTACTTGATTACTGGTAAGGATTCAAATTTTCTCTTTGTTATAAAAATCTATTACAATCCTCTAGACTCTCCTGTATTGCGCAAAGAAAAATAATTATCAAAAGGACCCGCTCTCTTTAACACCAATATTTGCCATCTACTGAGAATTTTTTTCTAGGCATAATAGTAGTCTAACTCACTAGCTTCATACTAAATACAGCAATTTTGCTGTCTCCTAGCCAAATATTTCTAACATTAATGATATAGTTTAGATAAAATGATTTAAAAAGTTGTACATGCAGCCATTTCTGTGTGCTTATGCAATGATAATTCATTATCTTTCATTTCCGATTACACTTTAATATTTCTGATGATCATTCTGTAACATTTTTCTTCTTAAATTTCATAATCTAGTTTGACATTAAACCACCACTGACTGGAAGGAAGGAGAAAGGAGGCATGTGCCTGGGAGCATATTCTCCTCTCAGCAGACTGAAGCAGCAAGTTGCAATGCAGAAATAGGTTTAGAGTCAGGCAGAAGAGATCAGCTTATAATACATGTATATCATGGGCAGCTCCCTGTCGGTACCTCTGCATTCTTCACGAAAAAGACTTTGCAAGCACAACTTCCAGAAAGGGCCACCAACCTTAAGGCTGTAAACAGAATAAGAAAAATCATTGCTCAAATTTCTCTTTGATTTACAATGAAAGCAATTTGCAGAGGCACTGGGCAGAAGGAAATGCAGACAGCAGCCTGTACAAACTGAAGCAAGAGCCTCTGACTACAAAACAGCAGTGTGCAACTTGCCCAGCAATACAAACAGCAGCTTATGTAAAATTTCCTGGGTGGCAAAAATATTTATAGTCCATATAATATGCTTCAAATGGGAATTGATGTTCTGGTTGTAAAGAAATGAGACTGTCTCCAAACTGAACTACAGCTGCATCACGTCTAAATACCTGAAGTGTTCAGTTACCTGATGTTTTTTAACTGTCACTCCATTTTTGATCTTTGCAGAATATGAAACTCATTGTTGTTCCCACAGATGATTCACTCTATTCGTTTCTTATTAAAAGTCCTGTTTTCTAGCAGAGCTGAAACAACTTTTAAAACAGGATAAAAACCCAAATTTTGCAGACTGCTGTATCCACACAAAGCAAGCTACTGCTCTGGACTGCGCACGGGTGCTGCTCCGGCACAGTCCTGAGGCCGCACAGCAGGCAGCTGCGTCAGCGAGCATCCCCACTGCACAGAGCCACCCATCCAAACTGCCGCCACCACACGTGGCACAAAACCACCTGTCCTGCTACACAGAAAAACATTTCAGCAGCGAGTAAAGTAACAAACTGCTTCAGTCATTCTTCATGGCATTCACACAGATTAGATCCCGGTTTTGTATTTGCTGCTTCTTTTGACCACACGGGTGACGGGAAGTGGATTCAGGATTCATTTCCACGTGGCAGCTGCTGCCCTTTGCCTGCGTCAGTCTCACAGCTGGAAGCACCAAATGGACCTGTGCAGAAGAGCTGAGAGAGGCCAGCTCAGGTCTGGAAGCAATCAGCACGCTCCAGCCCTACCTCTGAAGGCTTCTTTCTCCCACCACAACTCCACACTACCAGAAGAATTTGGGTTCCCTGTCCCACATGGTAAATCCCTGCTCTTGGACTCTGGACATCATCAGCTATGACCCGTCTCACCGTGACCAGCCATCAGACACTCAGGGATCCAGACAAATACCAACAGCATTGGCGTGTGTCTAATTTACATCCTTCACTAGTATTTGAAGAAAGCAGCCAATATTGACCAAATATGTTATTTCAAATTACAGATTCATAATAAAAAATAAACTTTTTCCCCTTGAGGCTGCCCTAGGATTTTATATGAAAAATCAATTTATAATGTTCCTATTTGCTATTTATATTACTTGTAGTCTCAAATTCAAAAGTCATCTAAGGAGAAACAAATCCAATGAAAAGCAATGCCATAGGTATGCTCTTCAACAGGCAGCTGAGGCAGAAGTCTCTAGAGGGACAGAAGCCATTAGTTTTTCTTACTTGCCAGCATCTGGGGAGGAAAAACATAGGATAAACCCAAAAGCCTTTCAGTTTTTCACTCTTGGGACAAGGTCTAACTCACAGTCTCTTTTTGCTATACCAGCTGGGGGTAGGTTGGGAGAAGGATCCGCATGGCCAAGTTGGAGGCTTGAGGCAAAGTCGCCATTTGGCTGATCCATTCCGACACCGTTTTGGTGTCGCTGGTGGTGAGTGGCAACGCCGCCTGGATGAGGACGTCGCCGCTTCTCAAACCTAAATGTTGGGGTGTCAGGGTGAGTCAAGCCCCCCTAATTAAAGCGAGCTTACAATGAGGAGAAATGTGGGGTTTTGGTACCTGTTTGACAACTTGCTTGAGGACGGAGTCGCGGTAGGCGGCGCCGTTGCATTTGATGGCCGTCGTGATGAGGTCGCAGATGCGGTAGACAGTGTCGGGGAGCTCATCGAGGAGCTGGGAGCACCCCAGCAGCATGGAGTCGGTGAAAGCCAACAGCTCGGCCACTTCCAAAGGTTCGGCCCCTTCGAATTTTTCCAGACATTTGGCGGCTGCTTCTTCTTGGCGTTCATGGGCGTGGCATTCTTCTTCTTTGTGGCAGCCGGCTTCCTGCGGGGGGAGAGGAGGGGGGAGAAGAGGGGGTCAGGGGGGAGAGAAATGGGAGACACAGGGGGGAGAAATGGGGTCCAAGAGGTACAAAATGGGGTCAAGGGGGCATGAAATGGGGTCACAGGGTGAGAAACAGGGTCACAACATGAGAAATGGGGTTGGGGGGCAAGAAATGGGGCCCAGGGAGTGAGAAAGGGGGTCACAGGGCAAGAAATGGGGTTAGGGGGGCACAAAAGGGGGCGAGTGGGCAAGAAATGGGGTGAGTGGGGTGAGAAATGGGGTCACAGGGCAAGAAAAGGGGTTGGGGGGACGCAAAACAGGGTGCAGGGAGTGAAAAGGTATTGGGGGGGGTCGTAGGGCACAAAATGGGGTTATAGGGTGAGAAGGAGGGGCAGAAAATGGGGTCATGCAGTGAAAAAAGGGGGGGGAGGCTACGAAATAGGATTGAGGGGGCACAAAATGGGGCCGAGGGGGCCCCAAATGGGGCTGAGGGATTGAGACAGACTCAAGGAGTGCAAAACGGGGGAGAGGGGGTGGAAAACGGGGTGCAGAGAGGCACAAAACAGGGCTGGGGGATGCCTGCCTGACAAACCTGATCTCCTTCTACGACAGGGCGACCTGCTCATTGGATGAGGGAAAGGGTGTGGATGTTGTCTACCTCGGTGTGTTCGGCCTGTGCTGGAACCTGCATCAGGCTGAAGGATGGGTAGTCCCACAACCCAAGCAGAATGTCTGGGTAACTTTGGCAAATATGACACATCAAGAAACCTTGTGCCTTTCTACTGCGAACCCGGAAAATCCATTCTCCACCTGTTTGGTGGGAGTGCCAGTAGACACATGGCCAATCCCACAAACCCTTCAGATTTTCTCTCTTTGCAACTCTCCAAAAAATTGTACAGATAATTGGGATGGTGTATATAGTCACCTTCCACAGGTTACGCAAGAACCCCAAGAGCTAGAGTTGCTAGGCTCTGTTATAATGGATGCTTGTGTGTTTTTTAATTACTCCTATAACACCACACGGAGAGGGCAAAATGTGAATGCAACTAATGCTGCTTATCATAATTCAACTGCTTGGTGCAATTATACTTCGACTAACATCTCACGATCTTTTGCTGTTCCTCTTGCATTACCTCCTGGTGTGTTTCTAATCTGTGGAGATCGTGCCTGGGGAGGCGTCCCATCTAAACTGAATGGAGGCCCGTGTAGCCTCGGACGTCTCACGTTATTAACACCAAATGTGTCAATGATTCTGAATATGACTCGAAAACATAAGCGAGTTCCAAGGACCGTTCATCGGTTTGAAAGTTCTTGTCAAGATAACGTTGAATTCTGGAATCCAGGCCAGATCATAACGGCCTCCATATTGGCACCAGGAGTTGGTGTTGCAAATGCCTTAACTACTTTGAATAAGTTGGGATGTTGGCTTAGCAAACAGACTAACGCTACTTCTTTAGCTTTAAGTGGCCTTTTAACTGATGTTGATAGTGTTAGACATGCTACTTTACAGAACAGAGCTGCTATTGATTTTTTGCTTTTAGCGCAAGGACATGGATGTGAAGATTTTGAAGGAATGTGTTGCATGAATTTGTCTGACCACTCAGAATCTATTTTTAAAAGCATACAGCAGCTAAAGGATGGTGTCAAACATTTAACAGAAGAAGATGGATTAGATTGGTTAACAAGGATGTTTAAAGGTTGGGGACTTTCAGGATGGTTAATATCTCTGATCAAGTCTGTGGGGGTCATGATCTTGGTAATTGTGACTGTGCTTTTGATGTTGCCATGTATTGTCAGTCTTCTGCAAAGGGCCCTGCAGAAGACTGCCTCTGCAATATTTTTAGCACAAGTGCAAAAAGAAAACGGGGGAGATGTGGAGCAGTTTGCTAACAACTGGCTACGTGAGAAAGGGCACAGCACCGAGGAACTGCTGACAACGGCGATGTGATGGGAGAATACCGAAAAGTATCAAAGAAGAACAAAGAACAGAAGCAGGACTATGTAGAAGGCCTTGCAGAAATCATAAGAGGAGGGATTGGTATTTAACCTTAGCAACCAATGTATCTAACCTTAGCAACCTATAAGGAGCTTGCTTTTTGCAATATGTATGAACTAATTATTGTGGATATAAAAGAAGTGTGAGTACTAATAAAGTTGAGCCTTTGTGCATTATATGATGGCTGGGCTCCCTCTGCGTTCTTTCAACAGGGGAAGGGGGGAAAATATCAGCCCATCTGAAGTGCATGTACACCAATGCACACAGCATGGGTAACAAACAGGAGGAGCTTGAAACCATGATGAAACAGGAAAATTATGATGTTGTGGCTATTACAGAAACATGGTGGGATGTCTGCCATGACTGGAGTGCGGCAGTTGAGGGCTACAAGCTCTTTAGAAGGGACAGACAAGGAAGGAGAGGTGGTGGGGTGGCGCTGTATGTTACGGACTGTTATGATTGCCTTGAGCACAAGTGTAGCGAAGACAGGGTAGAGTGTCTTTGCGTTAGAATCAGGGGGAAGGCCAACAGGGCAGATGTTGTAGTAGGAGTCTACTATAGGCCACCCACCCAGGACAGAGAGGTGGATGAAATATTCTATAGGTATTTAGGAGAAATCTCATGATCGCTTGCCCTTGTTCTTGTGGGAGACTTTAACTTCCCAGACATCTGCTGGAAATACAGCACAGCAGAGCGAGACCAGTCCAGGAGATTCCTGGAATGTGTGGGAGACAACTTCCTGATGCAGCTGGTGAGAGAACCAACCAGAGAAGGTGCCCTGCTGGATCTCCTCTTTGTGAACAGAGAAGGACTGGTGGACGATGTGGCGGACGGGGGATGACCAGGGCACAGCGATCATGAAATAATAGAGTTCTCTATTCTTAGAGAGGCCAGGAGAGGGCTAAGCAGAACTGACATCCTGGACTTCCATAGGGCTGACTGTCTTGTTTAGGCACCTGCTTGAAAGGATCCCTTGGGAGACGTTTCTGAAGGGGTGCAGGAAGGTTCGGTGCTCTTTAAGAAGGAAGTGTTAATGGCTCAGGAACAGGCGGTCCCCAGGTGCTGTAAGAGAAGCTGGCGACAGAGAAGAGCACCCTGGCTGAACAGGGAGCTTTGGCTGGAACTCAGGGAGAAAAGGAGAGTTTACAGCCTTTGGAAGAAGGGACTGGCCACTCACAGTGATTCCAAAGAGGCAGTGAGGCTGTGCAGGGCAGAAATCAGGAGGTCTAAAGCCCAGCTGGAAATTACCCTGGCTTCAGCAATCAAGGACAACAAGAAATGTTTCTATAAGTACGTCAACAGCAAAAGAAAGACCAGGGAGAGCCTCCATCCCCTGCCAGATGCAGGAGGAAACATGGTCACAAGTGATGAGGAGAAGGCTGAGGTGCTTAATGCCTTCTTTGCCTCAGTCTTTTAATAGCAAGAGCAGTTGTACTGAGGGAATCCAGCCTCCTCTGCCAGACAGAGACTGGGAGAACGACCCCCCCGCAATGCAGGAGGAGACGGTCAGTGACCTGCTGCATCACACAGACACACACAAGTCTGTGGGACCGGATGGGATACACCCGAGGGTGCTGAAGGAGCTGGCTGGGTGCTCGCCAAGCCGCTTTCCATCATTTCCCAGCAGTCCTGGCTGAGCGGGGAGGTCCCGACAGATTGGAAACTGGCCAATGTGACGCCCAGAGATAAGAAGGGTTGGAAGGATGATCCGGGAAATTACAGGCCTGTCAGCTTGACGTCGGTGCCTGGGAAGCTGATGGAGCAGCTCATCCTCAGTACCATCACACAACTGTTGAAAGAACGCAGAGGGAGCCCAGCCATCATATAATGCACAAAGGCTCAACTTTATTAGTACTCACACTTCTTTTATATCCACAATAATTAGTTCATACATATTGCAAAAAGCAAGCTCCTTATAGGTTGCTAAGGTTAGATACATTGGTTGCTAAGGTTAAATACCAATCTCTCCCCTTATGATTTCTGCAAGGCCTTCTACATAGTCCTGCTTCTGTTCTTTGTTCTTCTTTGATACTTTTCGGTATTCTCCCATCATGTCGCCGTTGTCAGCAGTTCCTCGGTGCTGTGCCCTTTCTCACGTAGCCAGTTGTTAGCAAACTGCTCCACATCTCCCCCGTTTTCTTTTTGCACTTGTGCTAAAAATATTGCAGAGGCAGTCTTCTGCAGGGCCCTTTGCAGAAGACTGACAATACATGGCAACATCAAAAGCACAGTCACAATTACCAAGATCATGACCCCCACAGACTTGATCAGAGATATTAACCATCCTGAAAGTCCCCATTCTTTTAACCAGCTTTCAATCCCTAATCCATCTACTTGTTTCAAGCTGTGCAGGCCTTCTTGCAATTTCCTAATCTTTGCATAAACTGAAGAATAATTGTCTGTCAGGTTCATGCAACACATTCCTTCAAATTCCTCACATCCATGGCCTTGTGCTAAGAGCAAAAAATCAATTGCAGCTCTGTTCTGTAAAGTAGCATGTCTAACACTATCAACATCAGTTAAAAGACCACTTAAAGCTAAAGAAGTAGCGTTAGTCTGTTTGCTAAGCCAACCAAAGTTACCCAGATATTCTGCTTGGGTTGTGGAACTACCCATCCTTCAGCCTGATGCAGGTTCCAGCACAGGCCGAACACACCGAGCAGGAACCCAGCGAGGGCCGGCATCTGTAGAGACACAAGCATAACCCCTGCCCCAGGTTAATCAGTCGCTGTCGATGAGCTTGTCTCTCCTCTGGTGTCATTGGGAGGTGCGGCAGGTTTCGCCCATCTCGCTGGAACCCATACGGTGCCTGTTGGTGTAGAAACACAAAGATATCCCCTTCCCCATATTACTACTTTAGCTGGTCCTTTCCACAATCCATCTTTTGGATCCTTATAATTTACCCATATCTCTTTCCTTCCCTCACTTACTTTTGCCTTTTCATAATGTAACATAGCTGGTGGTTGTTCTGCGTCTCCAAATATACACAAGTGATTCATTACAAATAATGTTTTTGCTAATCTTTCTTGTACATCCTGTATTTCCTGATATTTTGCTACATAACGTTTCAAGGTACCATTTGCTCTCTCAACTATGGCCTGCCCTGTGGGAGAATGCGGTATCCCTGTTACATGCTTCACTCCCCACTTGTTTAAAAATCTTTGCATTCGACTTCCGACATATGCTGGTCCATTGTCTGTCTTTATAGTATTCGGGACTCCCATTATTGCAAAACAACATGTTAAGTGTCTGATTACCTGTATGGCCTTTTCCCCACTCTGTGCAGAGGCCCATATATATTTGCTATAAGTATCTATAGTAACATGTACATATTTAAGTCTACCAAAGCTTTGTATGTGAGTCACATCCATTTGCCATACTTCATTAGATTTCGTCCCTCTAGGATTGACTCCTATTCCAATACCAACCCCTTTATTGTGAAAACTACAAACAGGGCATGTTTTTACTATGGCCGTTGCCTCCGCCATTGTGATGCCAAATTGTGTTTTTAGCCCTTTTGCATTCTGGTGGAATATGTCATGTGCTTCTTTTGCCAATTTGTCTTTCGGCATGGGAACATGTACAACAGTGGATACCAACTTGTCCGCTCGAGCATTACCTTCCCCAAGTCCTATATCCCATTTATGACTCCTAACATGGATGACAGCATACGGTTGTTCCCTTATTTTTATGGCCCTCTGTAATTGTAAGAACAACTCATAGAGACGCTTATTTTGTACTTCCCTGACTTCTGCATCTTCTATCCTTGCTACTATTCCTGCTACATACATAGAATCAGTTACAATATTCAATGGTTCATTAAACTTAACCATCGCCCAAACTACTGCCAACAGTTCCAAAGTTTGTAGTGTGTCTTGTGCTGTGGCTTTTAATATCTCGTGTTTCCATGTATTATCTTCTTGCCACGTTATAGCTGCTGTCCGAGATTTCTTTCCTGCATCTGTATAAACTGTGATGGCATTCGGAATCGGCGCCTGTTGTCTTTTTGGCTGTTCAATCCAATGTAATTGTCCTAACCATCTCAAAGGTTCCATAGATAATTGATCAGTTGACAACATCATTGGCCCATTTAACATGGCTTCCTGCAATGCTGTGCTATTTGCCAGGTACCACTGCATGGTTTCCTTCTGCATTGGACAGTATATGAATTGAGGTTCTCTTCCACTTATTTGAATAACTCGCACACGACCTTTCTTTACTAAATTTGCTAGTGCCTCAATTCTTTGAAGTAAAGATTTTGACTGTTGTAATGCTGGCGTGATCCATTCTAGCACCCATGTCTCCCCCGTTTTCTGTTTAGACTGCGTAATAGCTCCGAGCAAATGCTGTGAACCCATCCACACAAGTATGTCCAGGGGGAGCTCAGCGTCTCTCCGACGCACTTGTCCAGAAGTAATACGGTCCATAATCTGTTGTAGCACTCGCTTCTGGTCTGCTGATAAAGACACCACCTGTGCAGGGTCATTTCCTTTTAACAGTGGTCGTAATTGCTGTAAAAGTTCGTTTGGGATGCCCACTATAGGTTTTAGCCATTGTAAATCTCCTAATAGCTTCTGAGCATCGTGCAGTGTTGAGATTTCAGGATTAATTGTCAATTTTTGTGGTGTTACTATTTGTTTCATCAAAGACAATCCCAAATATTTCCATGGAGCTGTTTTTTGTATCTTTTCTGGTGCAATTACCAATCTTTGCTTTGCAAGGGTGTTTACAATTTCTTTTATCTGTGTTTCTGTAAATGGTTCTTTCTGTGCAAATAATATATCATCCATATAGTGATAAATTATAACATTAGTCCATTTTTGACGTAATGGCTGTAAGGCTGCATCTACAAAAATCTGACATAAAGTTGGACTATTTCTCATTCCTTGTGGTAAAACTGTCCATTCAAACCGTTGATCTGGCCCTTCTCTATTTATTGTTGGTAAAGTGAAAGCAAATCGGCGCATGTCCTTTTCATGAAGCGGAATCGTAAAGAAACAATCTTTTAAGTCCACAATCAATATAGGCCATTCATAAGGTAACATAGCTGGATTCGGCATACCTGGTTGTAAAGCCCCCATTGGTTCCATTTGTTTGTTTACTTCCCTAAGGTCATGCAAAAGTCGATATTTGCCTGATTTCTTTTTTATGACAAATATCGGAGTATTCCAAGGACTAGTAGATAATCTTAAATGTCCTTGCTGATATTGTTCTTGTACTAGCAGGTGTGCTTGCTCAAGACTTTCCCTTTTTAGTGGCCACTGCTTTACCCATATTGGATCGTCAGATGTCCAAGTTATAGGGATCGGGAAAGTCCAAGCAATGGCCATTAGAATAAATGGTGATCGTTTGTCAAAACTATTCCCATTTGTGCTAACACATCTCTTCCAATTAAACAGTTTACCCCTGGAGGTAATTGCACTACAGCAAGCACCGCTGTGACTGTTTGTCCTTCAATTGTTAATTGTAGGGGCGGCGTTCGATTAGCTAAAGTTAAACCACCCACGCCAGTAATGGTAGTGGTATGCTCTTGTAACGGCCAGCCTTGTGGCCAAGAAGAAGGCGACAGTACGCTGGAATCTGCGCCTGTGTCTAACAACCCTTCCACAGTTATTGTGTTACCTTGAAATGACAGATGAACAGTCTTTCTGGGTCTCGTACTCAGATTCAGTGTTAGCAGGGTCAGGCTTCCTGTAGATCCGAAGCCTTTGTTTCCGCGACTCTTCTCAGTCACTGGTTGTATTGTTTGAGTCACTTGTGGCAGGGGCACCAGCTGTGCAATCCGTTGTCCCTGTGCAATCTTTACTGGTGGATTCAGTGTATATGCCATAATATAGATTTCACCTTCATAATCTGCATCGATAACTCCCGGTAAAACAAATAGTCCACATTGCGATGCCGATGATCTTCCTAATAATAAAGCTCCCATGGCTCTCCCATTAATAATGATAGGTCCTCGTACATTCGTCGATATTGTTTGAGGATTATTTGTTAACAGGGTAACATCTACTGCTGCTGCCAGGTCCAACCCGAGACTTCCCCGGGTGGCGGGCTGAAGGACTGCGCTGCGGCTGCAACTTTCGTCGTTGCGCGGCGGCCGGCGAACGCGCTCCGTGTGGAGTTTCCCGACCGTCTGCAGCAAGCCCTCTCATTATGGGAGTTGGATCGGCAAGTTTGACACCATACATTTCTGGCTGTACAACTCTTTCGTACATGCCCTGGAGCTCCGCATCGGTAACACCGCAGCTGCCCCTTTTGAGGTGTTTGCACTTTAACTGCTGTTGCTGCTGAAGTCTGGAGAGGCGCAAGGGCTGCCATAACCTGACTTTGAGTAGCCTGAGCCTGTTCTTTCATTCCTTCCCCTAATTTCTTTATTGCCTCTACAAGAAAAGCCTGAGGTCCAGTGGGTATCGATGACGCCTTTTCAAGTGCCTCCTCTACAGTCCAATGTGCCCTTAATGTATTCAATAAACTCTTTGTAGCAGGATTGCCATTTTGTGAAATACATTGTTTTAAGAGAGCACCCTGCATGAAATTAGGTACTCTTGCTTTTTCAATTGCATTCACCAACTTATCTACAAAACTGCCCAAAGTTTCTTCTCTCCCTTGCTTAATTCCCATATACATTGGAACTCCGCCTGGCTCTTTCACTTGCTCTATGGCCTCTCTCACTAACCTCATTGCCTCTCTCACCTTATCCGGACCAAGCAATGCTTGAGCTTCTACTCTAGCATAAGGTCCTAACCCCATTAATTCATCCATTGTAATCCCTTGTAATGGATCTCCTGCTTGCCGCTGTATCGCTACCGATTCTAATACTCTCGCTTGCCAATGCGCATTAAACAACAACCACTGACTAGGAGAGAAAATTAACTTTGCTATACCCCGACAATCTGCAGGCAAAAGAAGTTGAGTGCTCCAGAGATAATCTAACATTTGACGAGTCGGTTCACCAGTAACACCATAAGAACTCACTGTAGAGCGCAATTGTGATAAAAGCTTCCAATCTAATGCCGTAACAGTAGCATTTATTCCACCAGCTGGGTTCGGCTGAAACTGAACTGGAAAAGCCATTGCTGTCGCCATCTGAGTCATCTCCTCATCCCCTTTTTCTAACCCCTCTCGTGCCAATGCATTCCAAGCCCGACACCTTTCTTTAGCGATCTCTATCCCCAGCCCATCTTCTGAGCCAGGAGTAGAATTCTCGCTTTCCGGCGTCACAGTCTGGCTGGATGCGTCAGGGCTACTCAGGGCAGAAACGGGGGGAGCGGTAGGGAGAACTCGTTCTGAGCTTTCCTGTCCCTTCTCTTCGGAACGTAAAGGTGGTAAAACAAGCTCACGAAACGTAGGCGGTAATGGCCACCTAGTTTCCTCCTCCCCATATCTGGTGTTTTTCTCTTTTGCCGCAATTGCGCTCTGTGCAGCTCTTTTTTCCGCCTGATACCTTAGCAATTCATTATGAACCATCCTCCATAACTTTCCCAACTTTTTTGCTGTCTTATCATCGTTCAATGTTAATTCCCATAATTTATCTCCAAATTTTCGCCATTCCGATAACTCATGAACTGTATGTGGATTAATAAAACAACCTTGCTCTACCCCATAAGCTAAAAGCCCCTGAAGATCCTTTTTTACATCTATTCCCTCAACCCGGCGTTGTGTCAGCCAGGATGCAAATAAATCATATGCTGCTTGCCTGTCCATACCTGAATTTTTCCGTTGCAGCCTTTCCAGGTCTCGGCAGCACGTATCAGCAGGGCTCACCTCTTATGACACCCTGGGCGCGGGCCTTTTTAGTCGCCTTTCGCCGTCCTCGCTGCTTAAGGACCTGAACAACCTTCTCTGGTCTTTATCCTTTGTGGTGCCCTATACGTCCTTTGGCACGTATCACGTCGTTAGCAGATCACGTCCTTTGGCACGGATCACGTCGGGGTCACCACTTGTTGAAAGAACGCAGAGGGAGCCCAGCCATCATATAATGCACAAAGGCTCAACTTTATTAGTACTCACACTTCTTTTATATCCACAATAATTAGTTCATACATATTGCAAAAAGCAAGCTCCTTATAGGTTGCTAAGGTTAGATACATTGGTTGCTAAGGTTAAATACCAATCTCTCCCCTTATGATTTCTGCAAGGCCTTCTACATAGTCCTGCTTCTGTTCTTTGTTCTTCTTTGATACTTTTCGGTATTCTCCCATCACGTCGCCGTTGTCAGCAGTTCCTCGGTGCTGTGCCCTTTCTCACGTAGCCAGTTGTTAGCAAACTGCTCCACACACAACACGTGCGGGACAACCAGATGGTCAGGCCCAGTCAGCGGGTTTAGGAAAGGCAGGTCCTGCCTGACAAACCTGATCTCCTTCTACAACAGGGCGACCTGCTCACTGGGTGAGGGAAAGGCTGTGGGTGTTGTCTACCTCAACTTCAGTGAGGCCTTTGACACCATTTCCCACAGCATTCTCCTGGCGAAACTGGCTGCTCGAGGCTTGGATGGGCACACGCTTCGCTGGGTAAAAAACTGGCCAATGGCCGGGCCCAGAGAGTTGTGGGGAACGGAGTTAAATCCGGTTGGCGGCCGGTCACGAGTGGTGTCCCCCAGGGCTGGGTTTTGGGGCCACTCCTGTTTAACATCTTTATTGATGGTCTGGATGAGGGGATCGAGTGCCCCCTCAGTCAGTTTGCAGATGACACCCAGTTGGGTGGGAGTGTTGATCTCTCGAGGGTAGGGAGGCTCTGCAGAGAGACCTGGCCAGGCTGGAGCGATGGGCTGAGCCCAACTGGAGGAGTTTCACTAAGGCCAAGTGCCGAGTGCTGCCCTTGGGCCACAACAACCCCCAGCAGGGCTACAGGCTGGGGGAGGAGTGGCTGGAGAGCTGCCAGTCAGAGAGGTACCTGGGGGTGTTGATTGACAGCCGGCTGAACAGGAGCCAGCACTGTGCCCAGGTGGCCAAGAAGGCCAATGGCATCCTGGCTTGTATCAGCACTAGCGTGGCCAGCAGGGACAGGGAAGGGATCTCACCCCTGTACTTGGCACTGGTGAGGCCGCACCTCGATGACCGGGTTCAGTTTGGGGCCCCTGACTCCAAAAAGGCCATTGAATGACTCGAGCGTGTCCAGAGAAGGGTAACGGAGCTGGTGCAGGGTCTGGAGCACAGGTCTGATGGGGAGCGGCTGAGGGAACTGGGGGGGTTTAGTGTGGAGAAGAGGAGGCTGAGGGGAGACCTCATGGCCCTCTCCAACTCCCTGAAAGAAGGGTGCAGAGAGGGGGGAGGAGTCTCTTGAGCCAAGGAACCAGCGCCAGGACAAGAATGGCCTCAAGCTGCGCCAGGGCAGGGTCAGACTGGCTCTTAGGAAGGATTTCTGTCCAGAAGGGGTTGTTGGGCGTTGGAATGGGCTGCCCAGGGCAGGGGGGTAGTCCCCATCCCTGGAGGGGTTGAAGAGTCGGGTTGACCCAGCGCTGAGGGATCTGGTGTAGTTGGGAACTGTCAGGGTGAGGTTCATGGTTGGACTGGAGGAGCTTCAAGGGCTTTTCCAACCTAGATTCTGTGATTCTGAAATCTGGAGGGGATTTTGGGGGGCTTTTACCAAAATTGGAGGTTTTTCTTTTTTTAACCAAAACTGGAGGGTTTTGTGCGATTGGCGGGACTGCCCTCCCACCTCGTTAGCAATTTTATTAATAATTTTTAATGCATTAAATGGGGGGGGGGGCATTGCCCCCCTCCTCCCACTTTGGGACCACCCCGGGACTTGGGGGGGGGCGGGGGAGCTCCCGCTCGGGTGTGTGCTCCCCCCGCGGGGAGGTGCGGGCCCGATCCTGCCCCCCCAGGGGCCAAGATGGGGAGAAACCCTCCAATAACTGCTCTCCGGGGGGTGGGGGGCGTTGGGTCACATGGGGCTCTCCCCTCTCTTTTGGGGTGCCCCCCACCCATGCTAATTAGCACTTCCCTGGTCTGTGGTAATTAGTGATGGACTAGGGGGTATGTGGGTGTACTGGGCTGAGGTTACTGGGGAAACTGGGGGCACTGGGCTGGGGCCATGCGGGGATACAGGGGTGATTCGCGGAAACAGACTCTGCAACTCCAATAGAGTTATCCAGCAGGTGTGGTTACTCCGGCCGGGGTGCAAGGGGATTTCTCCACAAAGCTTGCACACCCACCACACATTTTACCAGAAACTTACCGAGTGTGGATATACATATTCATTGGATCACATAACACAAACATCCATGTGCATGAGTGAGGCTGGGTTAGCTCTAGAGGCTGGGGGCAGCAGTTTATGTTCTCTTTGCACCTGCCCATTGCCTCCTGGGGGGCATCTCTGAGGGTCTGTTGGAGGAAGGCTCGTAGTCTTTCTCACCTTGTTTTTTCCCCGGAGCATGCGCAGATTCTCTTGGCCATTCTCTTGAACAACAAGAGTGATTTTCATCTGGTTTATTCATTCTATCTTATCTAAGAGAACCAATGGAACTTCTACCGTCTGTACATGGCTATCTCTTCATTACCAAGACCCAACTAGTTAGAGCACACCTGTTCCTCAGGGACAAAACCATGATATTTTGCTGAACGCTGCAGTTCTTGGTAGATTTTCACAGTAAACTGCTTTGTTTTGATGGACACAGCAGTCTTTGGTAAAATTCCACAGAACAGTCTGGGCCAGCAGGATTCTTAGCAATATTCAAAAATACTGTAAGTAATACTATAACTTGCTAGAAGTTGGTAAATAAGTTGCTAAGCAGTTTTCTATAAGTAAATAAGTCTTAAAACAAGTAATCATTTCTCTGTATCAGGGGGATGCTGGGGGTTACTGGGGACACTGGGCTGGGTTTATGGGGGATGCTGGGAAGATTTAGAGGAATACTGGTCAAACTGGACACACCTGGGCTGCGGGGGGTACTGAAAGTACTGGGAGGCATGGGGCACACTGGGGGTACGGGGAGCGTCAGTGAAGCTGAACTGGAACGTCAGACCGGGGGTACTGGGAGCACTGGGCCGTGTGGTGGCAGGGCCCCTGGGATGGGGGGCACTGGGAGTACTGGGCTGGTGGTACTGGGGAGCACTGGGAGCCACCGGAGTGCACTGGGAGCACCGGGTCCTTCCGCCGGGGTGAGGGTTCCGCCACACTTCCCGTCATCCCCTGCGTCGGGCGCCGCCACACTTCCCGTCATCCCCTGCGGCCGGGTGCCGCCACAGGCCGGGCGCCGCCACAGGCCGGGCGCGGTAGTCCCCGCCCGGGGAGGCGGGTTCATCTCCCATATTGACCAATGGGAGCAGTTGTCTCCCGCCTTTCCCCGCTCGGATTGGTGGAGTGCGGGCCAATGGCGGCGAGGCGGGCGGCGGGCGGCTGTGGCGGCAGCAGCGGCGGGGGATGAGCGCCGAGCGGGAGATCCGCCGTGAGTCCGGGGCCCACACGGGGCCCCCCAGAGACCCCCCGCCTCGGCCCGGGGCTCCCCAGACTGTCCCCCCGCCTCGGAGTCCCCCAGAGACCCCCCCGGTCCCGGGACCCCTCAGGCGGCTCCTCACACTCCCCCCCGCCGCGCCCCGGTTTCCCTCACGCTGCCCCGGTCCCTCGGTGCTCCCCCCCTGCTCCATTTCCATGTCCCCCCCTTTTCCATGCCCGCCATTTCCATCTCCCCCCTCATTTCCACACATCCCCCCATTTCCATCCCCCCCATTCCACACCCCCCCCCCCCATTTCCGCCCCATGTCATGATCCCCTCCCCCCCCCGCCCCGCCCGGCCCTCTCAACAACCCCCCCTCGGGGTGGGGGAACACACCGTGGGGGAGCTGCAGAGAGACACCCCAACCCCCCTCCCACCCCGCCCCCAGCTGAGGGCCAGGCCCTGGGCACCGGTTGCTTTTGGGGGGGGGGTCCCTCGGGGGGTGTTGGGGTACACGCAGGGTGGGGCACGGCTGTGTGTGTGGGGGGTCACACCAGGCTGAACCCCACCGCCCCCCCCCCCAACCCTCCCCAGAGCTGCAGAAGGCGAAGGAGAAGGCGCAGCGTGGCAGGAACCTGGTGGAAGAGGCGGCGGTTTGTAACCGGCTCTGCGAGATTTTGGCCAGTCATGGTGAGTCTTCACGGCCCCCCCACAACCCCCACCCCGCTTTTAACCCCCCCCTCAATTCTAACCCCCCCCAGTTGCTGTCAGGGCGCTATGAGGAGGCTTTGGAGGAGCATCGGCAGGAGCTGCGGTTGCTGGAGGGCGCCGGCGATGACTTGAGCTGCACCGTGGCTCTCCGCAAAATCGGGGAGCGCCTGGCCGAGCTGGAGAGCTACGAGGCAGCGCTGAAAGTGGGGCTCAGAGATTTGAGGGGGGGCACCGAAACGCTTGGTGGAGGCCTCTCAGCTCTCTCTTTTCCCCCTTTCCAGCACCAACGGCAACAGCTGGAGCTGGCCCGGTCCCTTCCCTGGGGGAACTTCAACAGCTCCCGGTGTTTTTTTTTTATCCGCAGGAAGCGTGGCACACCGGGAGATAACGGAGATGAGGAGCCGGTTGTACCTCAACTTGGGTTTGGTCTACGATGGCTTGAAGGAACCTGCTAAATGCGACCACTACATCAAAAAAAGCATTTTTCTCTTGGAGTAAGGGCGGGCAGGGTGGGCAGCGAGGGGCTTTTTGGGGCAAATCCGGCAGCAGCGGTGGCTCTGTTTGCGGGCAGGGTCGGCTCTATGAGGCTCTTTACTGCGCTTACTTCAACCTGGGGCACATCCAGCTGCGGGAGGGCAAACACTCCGTGGCTTTGCGTTGCCTGGCCCAGGCACGCGACTGCGCCCGGAATTTGAAAGGGAAGGGGATGAAGAGCGGGTGCTGCGGCAGCATGGCCCAGGTGGGTGCTTACTGGGGGGCTCAGGAGCTTTTTCCCGGCGTTGGGTGCCCCCCGCTCTGTCACCCAGGTCCTGCTGAGTTTGGGGGATTTTGCAGCCGCCAAGCGCTTGCTGAAGCAAGCTTACGTGCTGGGCTCGCGGCAGCCCTGGCAGCGAGACCTCGTCTGCTCGAACCTCTGCTACAGTGAGCCGGTGACGGCGTCCCTGAGGGCAGGACAATGTCCCCAGGGGCAGGACAATGTCCCCAAGGGGGCTATAGAATGCTCCAGCTCTGCCCTGTCCCCCCCTCCCCTAATTAAATTAGATTAATTTCCACTCTTCACCAGCACTGGACAAAGGTTCAAATTCCTCATTTCTACAAGAATTACAGGGCAAACTACATCAAAAAAATCTTAATTTCATAGTTACACAGTGATGCCTAAGAGACTTGAAAATTAGAGAAAACACAATAATGAAGAACTTCATTGTTTGATTTTTAATCAAACAGGTTTTTGTAATAATTGCCATGCGATCGCAGTAGGTACACGTAGAAAGCTGGAGATATCACTCTCACAAACCTAGTCAATAATTATACATAGTTTCAAGCTGGGCTGCAAAAAAATTTTACTGCCCGAAGTGGCTTCTCTCTTGTGGAAAACAAATGACATATTATTACTTCCCTTATCAAGTTACAGAATCATTCATCTGAAGTACTACAAAGCACACAAGTAAACTAGCAGAGGGGAAGAATAAAAAGGAAAGGAAGCAGAAACAAGACAGTGCATCATATGAATAATGGGATATATTTTTCCCTGTTACTGTACAAACTTCCTTGTACACTCACCGTTACATTGACTGTCAGGGTATTACTGGAATTTTTTTTTCCTGGGATGTCATTCACATGTGAGTCAAGGATCGGGGTGACATCAGCAAGCCCATGTCAGCCTGCGAGCGAACTCAAAGTACTTTTCAATATTGACTATCTCGCCCCTTACTTCTCCCTGTCCCCACCACACACACCATACACACAGCTGTGCACGTACACAAAGATGTGTTTGTTTCCCCTTTAGGAACATCGTGCCTATGTATAAAAGGTGTTATACCACAGCCAAAGTACATACACGTGAAAAGAACCATGTACTGGCACTTATTACATGAACCAGCTGCCAGTACAACCTATTGCAGTGCTAAGCCAATGCGCAATGATTCAAGGATACCCTTCTGAACTCTGAAAGGCAATTAAGTATGACAAGAAATAAAACTCACCAAGTGAAAATAATAAGGTCCAGAAAAGTCAAAGCTTTGCCTTAAATAGAATAAAATAAGCAGTAATTGATGGTCACAGTTCTCTGCACACCTAATACAGAGGACGAAATTCCTAGGTTCCACAGAATAATTGCAACCTATTCCTTAAGCCATCACAACCATCTCTCTCTCTAGAGCAGTCATCCCTTGCAACCTTTAAGGTAAATTCATCGATGTGCTTATAACAACTTAACAGCTAATTGTATTTTCCTAAACTTCTTCAGAGTTAGCAGCTAAATAACACAGGGGGTTCATGTTGAAGAAACAAATTCAGTGATGGCCTGTATCAAAAGATTAGTTGGGGGGGGGAAAAACCCCCTTCAGACACGGTGAGAAGGAAAAACCCCCTTCAGACACGGTGAGGAGGCCAGAATAAATAAGACCAAGTGCAACGGAGGTGTTATTTCTAACGGTGGTTCCTCTGAACATCAGCGAAGGGTCCACTGCAGTGCCCACTCTCCCATGGCTCTGTTTTGCTGGTGGTTCATTTCCAGAGAGGTTTCATAAGGCAGGAGTGGGTAAGAAAAGGGACCTACCGAGAGAAAAACTAGCACGGTCCTCAGATCTAAAGGTTCAAGGAGTTTCTGTGACTAAAAATTTATCCTAAGACAGCAAGTTAGAAAACACTGCCAGCAAAACAGTCACTTTATTCTGAAAGGAACTTTTTCTACAATTTTTTGGGGGGAGAAAAACCTCAAAAAAAGACTTAGAGCACTTCAACACTTGCATCTATAAACTGTGTAAAGGAAGAGTAAGCTTCACTTATTTTTTGGAACAACAAAAAGAATCCCCAAAAGCCCAAGCCCTTGGTTAGAGGAGCTGCCTTACAGAAGAATTCCTGAGTTTTTCATTTCTTTGTGCAGATAGGCACATACCAGCAGCCCTCCCAGAAAGAGATGGGAGGACACACACACGCCTTTCCTTCCTGTCACTGGGCAAAGGTAAGCACCTCAGCTTTAAGTTTCGGGACTCCCATGAGGGCACAGGCAATCTGAACCCCTCTTCACTCCTAACAGTTTCCTCTAGGACATTGCGTAAGCCTGTCCTCCGACCCCAGCTCCCCTCAAACTCTCCCTAGTTTTAAGTTGAGGAAAGACAAAAGACAGACTAGTACTTCTCCGTGGAGTCTGCTTCTGCAAACCTTTGCGTTGGCTGGAGATGGCTTCTCTTGTGTAGTGCCCAAAGTCACCTACTCCACCTTTTGAGAAGCCACTTAATGGTTTCAAACACTGACAATCCAACATAACAGCAGCCATGAAGGACATACCTACACAGAAGTGCTCAGAAACATGTTTAAGCAGCATTACAAGATCAGTAATCACAGCATATTTCATGCGCCATTTGGAGATGTATCTTAAATATGTTCTGTCTCAAAGCCAGACAGTTGTGCTGCAGTCTGTGTGTTCAGCAAGCACTCCTGGTAAGTGTCTCCATTACTCTGTCACATCTGGTGGCCGTTAGCACATCTGAAGGCTTGTGGAACAAGGAAAACTACACTCTCTTTACACAAAAATTTTATTTTACCACACTTGAACTAACACCCTGATGGATTAGCACAAAGCTGCACTAAAAGGGGACCAAAAATATGGCGCTGTGTCGCACCGCAGCATCCTTCTACCACTCGGTCAAAGACAAATTGTCTGCACAAACAATTGTTTGTCGTATGAAAGCACACTAAAATAAGACAGGGTAGCCTTGCTAAGCATCTTAAAGTCACTTCTGATATAATTTTGGATAACAGATCTAAACAATGGGAGTTTCACTAATCTGTTTTTGTTTCTTACACAGTTGAGACTATCGAGCAATCTCTTCATTAATACCAAGCAGAAATTACTACTGTGATAGTAACAACGGTCACTGGTAAATGAAAGCAAAGCAGTATAAAGTACAGCAAAGCAGTCTTGCAACAACAGTAAATTCTAACTTTTATCCCATTATTGGGTTTATGCTGACAAGGAGTGTTAAACAAACCAGTAACAGCAGCTTCTTTACAGCAGCCGTTTAAGAAAACTGCAGTGCTAACTTAAGGTTGTCACTAGAGTGAACAAGTGACTTTTGCAAAGTATTAAACAAAGTGTGTTCTGAATAGTATACTACAGGCTTTGTCTAGGATCTAAGTTCATCTCTTTGTACAACATAAAAGCAAAAGTACTTAATTTAAAAATGTCATCTTCTGAAGTCATTCGTTTCAAACAGCACACCCAGTCTCAACACTAAGCATAAAATCTCTTTGTCAATTATAGTATATTCTTGTGGACTCTTGTTTGATGAAGCAATAAATTTGTTTTACCTGACTCAATTTGTACATGATTCTAATGTTAATTTCCATCTTTTGTGTCATTCAGCACAAAGCACCTACCTTCTATACAAGCATTATCCCGGATGCCACTCCATTAAACTCGTTAACCCAGCCAAATTAAGCCCAGTCAGCAGCTGGATGGAACAATTCCCAGGAACACCTAAACGCTACTTTTGAATTGCCCCAGTCTACAGCTGACCTTCGTCCCAAATCACAACTGAACCAGCGCCTGTGGCACGAAATAGCACAAAGCATGATCACAGGTAAAGTGGCGTTGCGCTCTTCTAGAGAGCATTGTATTTGTTGCCAGCGTATGACAGACCTTCCCATACAGGTTCGGAGAGACACAGAAACCTCAGTCCACGCTTGCATTTGGTTACTCCACGAGTTTTGAACAATGGTTATAGAGTATTCAACCTGTTGGGAAAGCCCTGCAGACTAGCGCGGTCTCTTTTATTTTCTTCCTAGGTACCTCAGCAGCTTGTCATGTCTTTCCCTGCCTTCGTTTAAATACTTTTCTGTGGCCTTAACAATAACTGCTTATATTAGAGTAGGAAAAAGTACAGTACGCATACTGAGAAATACGCATTGTGTAGAAGTGACAAGATTATTAAAAAACCACGCACACAAGAGAATTCCCATTAGTGAAACGTTACCATCTTTCGCCCCAGCTCTCTGTGGTCACATTACAGGATAATTTTATATACGCACCTACTTTATCAAGATCATTTAAAGCACAGAGAACTAACTCAGCTACCAGCCTATTATCTTTTTCAGTCATCCTGACCAGCAGTACAAAGTCACACATAACGGCAAACATTAGAGCAAACTGCAAGAACCCTGCTGAGAATAGTTCAGCTCCCTCATACAAACACAGCCGAGATCAGACAGTCCTCATAAATTCGATGCAGCTGGCTCAACTGCCCTTGTTTCAAAGAGATGCAAGAATAAATGACCAGGAAACATTTGCATTTTTATCTGAACTTGAAACATCATGCTAGGCTTCAGCTGAGCTCATGTCCCAGACTGTCTTGAGCCCTGCTTCAGGGACCTGAGATCCCAGGCAGCAGGCCCAGACTCCTCCAAGAAAGCCACCTGAAATATTTTTTATCTTTTGGGGAAAGCTCTCACCTCCAGGATTCACCCAGGGCTACTCCCAGGCATCCCCTGGTCTCTTCTGACCGGTGTTTTAGGGACATGAGATCCCGGGTAGCAGCCCCAGACTCCTCCAAGGAAGATACCCAGGATGTGTCAGTACAGCTGCCAAAGAAGAACGACTAATCCACAGCTGAAGTTCGCAAGGCAAGTCCCTGTGCCTTCAGGCGGGATTTTTCAGAGCTGATCTGCCCCCACCCCCCCCCCACCCCCAACAGATGCTTTCAGGGGGATAAAACCTGCCCCGAGATGCCTGACCAACACCAAAGGAAAAAAATATGCTGCCAAACTGAAGAACTTGGTCCACTGGTTCAATACAGCATAAGAATGAATGTTCCTGAAAATTGAATATTTTAAATGCAGAATGATCTCTGCTTCAGGTGTAGGATGAGATAATTCTCACTACAAAATGGAAAGAGGGGAAGAAAACCCCTAGCTCCACCTAAATCCTTTAAAAAAACCACCACCTTTTCTCCTCTTTGGCAGCATGTATGACTTGCCTACGTAAGGGCTGTTGCAAATACACTTCTTGAACCTCAGCTATACAGACTTAACATGACCCAAAAGAAAAAAAAAAAAAAAAAAAGGAAAGAAAAAGATTAGTGCTTATAAGAAGCCTGGGAGAATCTGGCATCCAGGTCAATCTAAGCAGCGGTGTTTATAAACATCAGATGGGATTTCTTCCCCAGCTAAACCCCCATGCTTACCCAGTCGGCTTTGATTGCCTCCAAGAGCCTCATCCAACAGCACCTGGGCTTCCAAAGCCCTCCTTGGCTGCACTAGCCCTGTCCCTGAGCTCACCTAAACATTTTAGACCAAGACCCATTAAAGCAGCGCCCAGCAAGAGTTCAATTCCCCTCCATTTTCCTCAGGAGTTAAATCCAGTAAGGTGGGCTTGACTGTGGTCTGCAGCTCAGGAAGAGCACCACACCCAGGGATTTTATATGTACAGTCGTAGTATGTGTGGTGGTTTAGTCCCTGCCGGGGTCTGAGACCACTCGGCCGCTGCCCCTCCCCCACAAAGGGAGTGAAATACAAAGCCCCGGGGCTGAGATAAGGAGAGGTTTAATGCAACAGTGCAACAGCAACACAACAAACAACAACAATAACAATAACAGTAATAACAATGAACAGAGCAAGGTATATACCGATACAGCAGTGAGAGCAGAGCAAATCCCACAGTACACACGGTAACCGACTGTCCCGCTTCGGCGCCAGGATGTGAAGTCCACAGGGTATCTGAATAACCCGGCTAGAGCTGCCCCCCACTGCTGGGGAAACTTAACCCTATCCTGGCTAAACCAGGACAAAGAATTATACAAGTAGACTGTCTTAGTCAAAAGTTGAGCATGGGACTTCTGGAAAAAAGTAGTATTACATGTATTTTATTAATCTAATCGGTACTCTCTGTCCTCCTTTACAATTCAACAAAGACTTGACCTACAGAGATGAAAGCAGACTGCCCTAACTGTATAAAATAAAGATAATTCAGTAAACAGGAGAGAAAAAACTGCCAAAAATGCCTTCGATTTCATCGATTTGATCTCTTCATAGGGGGAAGGGTTACTGAGCTTACAATAAGAGCAGTGCAAAATAAACAACAGGTTTCAAGGCCCCTTACCAAGCTAGTCTTAAGCTAGTCAGTAATATGGAAGACGCTAAGAGATATGTTGGCTGACAACATGTTTTCCATTTTGTGCCAAATTACTATTTTTACTTCTCCATCTCCATTTTAGGGCCAATGAAAAAAACAAAACTCTTACAAAATTATGATGGGAGAGGAAGGATTAGATTAAGGTCAATTTACCACTCTTTCAGCATAGCAACAACTGTTCAGAAGCAGAAAATTTATTTTAAAAGCACAACCTTTTTTATTTCCGTTAATCTTTTGGAAGGGGAAGCAGAAAGTATGCATCAGAACACTGCCAGTCATGCGCACTTCATGGTGATATAGCTTTCATTTATGGGATTCCTTGCACCTTCTTCTGTGGAATTTCCTGTTGGTTGATGTTTGGATCAGGGTTCTGCAGACCCCTAATGGGGTGCAGTTTGGCAGCTTCCTCGTTCCTTATTGCTTATGTCCGTAGATTCTGCTACTCTCTTCAGTGAGTGATTTGCTGTGGTACATTAGGCCACATGATTTAGGGTTTGTTGTCAGAAGGACCAGGTACCTTGCTGTTCAGTATTTAGTACGACATAGAATCAGACCTTTTGCTTCTTTGTGCTGCTTCTGTCACTACAAAGAGCGTATAATACCTCCTGATCTTGTGAGGTATGTAATAGGAAAGCAGCATGGTGTTTTCTTTTTAGTTGTCTGTGTTAGAGTTTGTATAGTTTGCCTGAGAGAAGGCAAGTAATAAGATTATCTTTCCAGTCTTTTCACCTCCATCAAGCTTTCCCATAGCCACACATAGCTTTCCTTACTGTATTACATCAACAAGATTCCTTTGAAGGAAACAGTACATTGCCGTTTCTTTAATGAAAACTCAAAGCACATGTTCCCATGGAAACTGCAATTGAACATATTCTGTCCAAACTACATGCCCATCACAAAGTGTTAGAATTTAATTGTTTCTCTGATTCAGTTGCAGGGCAGCTCCTTGGGTTGTGTCATGCAGTTTTGATATTCAGCCTTATGTCAAAACAAGCCAGAATCTTTCTAGCTACATCTTCTTTCTGGAAGGGAGGAGATTGTAGGGATCTATGCTGCTATTCCTTTTCATTCAGTGGTGACATGTTTTACCAGTTCTGATAATCTGTAGACACTTATGCTTCCAGTGTATTTTTTAAAGGAACGGTGTCCTTGAAAGCAGCAACTTGTTGTGTTCTCCTGTGTGCACCATTGAGGTATTCGTTGCATTGAGAGTTGGTAAGACTTGAGAAGTTGAAGAAAAACTTATTCCACGCCTCCACTACATAAAAGAATCATATGACATAGTCCCCAACCCAAGACCATGTGAAAGATGAGCACAGCATGATTACAGTTATTTGTCTGAATGGGACTGAAATGCGTTCAGAAATAGAGCAATACATCATTAAGGGCTGTCTGCTTTCTTTTGTATTATGTGCATTGAACTGGGTCTCCTTTTTCTTCTGTTCACTGTTTTAATCTCAGCAAAAGGTTTGTTCTCTGAAAAACAACACTGAGGAGTCAGCTGCTTTTGATATGCACTTTGCTGTATATCCTATCTCTCAGCTGAAGTTCTGCCTTTTCTGGGTACAGGAGGGATGTGCAGGCTGCTTCAAGCAAAATTATCAGCAACGCTTTTATTTAAATGCACGTCTGTTTGTACGTGTTTCAGAACACCTCAGGAGGAAGGCTGTGTTTTGTTTCATTAAGTAGAGGTGTTAGCCATGGCCCATAACTTCGTCAGAGTGGCTTGAATAAATGAGAATTCTGTTCCATTTGGGAACGTGCAAATGAGTAGACAACCTTGCTTGAAAATTCTCTTTCTAAAGTCATTTTGCTCATGTCAGGAAGAGGACAAGAGAACTATCAGAGACTCCCAGGGCTTGTCTAGCTCTTCTCAGAGAATGACTTTAAAATGGATAGGATTGAGTGTGAAGTAAAATAGCCTTCCAAAATCACTACCTAGTTTGGAAGGTCTTGGCCAAAAGCACCCAGCTGCCATTGAATTTTGATGGCAGTAGGGTGTGCTTTGTCCATTTAGTCGTGCTGTCTCATCCAGTCCTCCTCATTCTGAAGGAGTTTCATTCATGGTCATTAAATCTGATACTATTCAGGAAAACTCTCACTAGCTCTGTATTTAAAAATAATAATAAAAAATACACATACACACACACACACTAGTTTCCAAGCCATGTTGTTCATCCCATTGGTATTTTTTTATTATTTTCATTTCTGTAACCTGCAGGTGATGCTCTCCACAACCACAGTGCTCTGTTCCTTGAGAACAGCTCTTGGAACATACCTTTCTCTCAGGAGAGTCCTGGATCTCCAGATGCATCTGATCAACCACAAGGGAAAACAAGAAAGTTGAGCCTGGCCAGCACAAACAGTGAAAACTCAGGGTCAACAGAAAGCTTGCCATCAGCATACCTCACCAACAGTGAGTGAAGTCTGGTGCCATGAGTGGTCTGATACAGCAACAACCCTTCCTTCCACATACTTTCCGTGGAAAAGTTTATTATGAAAAGGAAAATTACCTGCTTGGAAATTTGTGGAGAATGAGAACAGCCAAAGTTGCTGCAATTTTAAATAACACCATTTAGCTTCCTCTTCTGTTTATAATTAAGTAGATAAAGCAACAGAAGTGAAGTCACAGTTCTATGTTAAGGTGCCTCTCATAAATAGTCATTAAGGGTTTCATACTAACAGGGGTTTAGCAGCATGTTCCAGGCATGAAGAAATATAGATAGATAAGATTTGTTACCCATAATTAAAAGTGCTATAAATCATTATATTGTCCTGTTATGGACTGTAGCCATATATCAGTATTCTGTTCACCATTTGGGAAGCATTTGCAATTCTTACTCTATAGCATGATCATAAAAGTACTAGTCTTTCACTGTATTTTATCCATGGACCAGGAAGCAGTGGCAATCATGCTGAGGTGATTTCTGCTTCCCAAAACTTGGACCACGTAGAACTGTTTAGATTGCAGACATTTAAGTGATGATGCAGTCAGTGAAAACAGTACTTCTGTGCTTGATAGATACCTTTAACAGACTCTAAATGACAAGATTAAAAAGCAGAAGACTTCATTCAATTATCTAGCTTAAACATAAAGACAGCAAGAGATTTTTTTAAGAAGATATAGAAATGTGATGCTATTTTGTTTGGGTTTTTTTGTAGTTACTGCAAAGTGGTGGGGAACAAAACGAATAGATTATTCCTTGTATTGTCCAGATGTGCTGACAGCCTTTCCAGCTGTGGCCCTGCCGCATCTCTTCCATGCCAGCTACTGGGAATCAACAGACGTTGTGGCCTTCATTTTAAGACAGGTCATTGATCTCTTTATGTTTTCTCTCTGCAACAAATAATGTTGTGATTGTTAATTGCACCTTCTGAGGGTGATCAAGTCTTTTAATCTTTAGTTCAGTTAGATGGCTAATTGTGTTGCATCACTGTTTTGCTGATCAGGGATATCAATTAAACTCAGACACCAGAGTGAAAAGAGCAGGCATATTTTACTAGAAATAACTAAATAATATAACAGAATAATATAGAAAACTTACAGTAAGAGAAGACAAAGTAGCGCGCTTAAACAAATAGGAAAATACAGGGTAATGCATCAAATCATTACTGCCTGAGAGAGAGAATAGTGATTAAGAAAGATCCATCACCACTTGCATACGTTACCATCATCCAGATCCGCAGTCGCTGGGGAGCCCCGGTTACAGCGAGGATTTGGAGAACCTTTCCCTGCAAGTGGGAAATCCTACGCGGTGCGTCCACCCGTAGGTGAGGCTTCCAAAGTCGCTGTGAGCGGGCCCAGCCTTATATACCTAAAAATCAGTAAGCCAGAATAGCTGACACCTTTGTTTTAAGCGGAAATATCTGGTTTTCATCTCAGTTAGGTTCCCCCCAGAGCCTGGCCAGGGCTTAAGGGAGAAGCTAAGGGAGTTTCCCTGCTTATCTAGTTAATTTATGAGCAAGGTCACAAGGCCAGACAACTGTTTCCGTGGCCTTGTTATCTTGCCCACACATAAAGAAATATAAGGATACATTCAGGATAGACATGTTTTATGATGTTTAAACTACATCTTCTATGCATATTTCACTAATGACTACATACAGAGTTAGCAGTTTCAGTTCAGGGCCTGTTGCTCAGGCTTCAGTATTCCCACCTTTTACATCAGAACAGTTGGTTTGCTATAACTTAGTATAATACCTAATAGCACAATGGTTATCAGTTATAAAATGTACAGGATTCATCTATAGGTCAACTCTGGCTTGGGCTTATTGTCCAAGCCTTAGCACTTCATTCGGTCCTTTGACCTATAGGTGAATCATGGCTCTCAAACCATCTCTATGGTTAGTGACATTAGTTTTCGTTCATCAGTTGATGATGTTTTGTCAGGCGTGTCCCGATCCAATATCAGGGAGGGTTCTTAAATGATCTTAGTAGTGATCTTAAGACACAAACGAGGTTAGATACCATGCAACCTTGTAAACTCTATTTCCTGTAACAAGCAATAATAGCGATAGGACAGAGGGAAGAAGAAAGAAAAAGTCAGAATACCTAAGCAAGCAAACAGAAGAGATGCAGCAAAATCAGTTACCACCACGAATCCAGTGATGTCCTGTTGGTTCAGTCTCTCCTGAAATCTCATCTCTGAGCCCTGAGAGAGGAGTACGCAGTCTTTTTATTGTCCAAGTCCCCACAATTTCTCCAAAGAGTCCGCCCATTTCCACGGAGCTCATTGTCATACGTGCCGCTCCGTGTTCCTCCAGGTGCACAGATCCAGGTGTTCTCAGTGGTCGTGCTGGAGGAGGGGTGTCGGCCTGTGGTGTCTTCAGCTTCCGCACGCCTTCCTCACCCTGATTTCTTCTCCACCTGGCTCGTGCACAAGCGCAGCTTGGCAGGCACTGCCAAGGATGATGTTGTTCTGGCTTCAGGCAGATATAGTGGTTTCTTCGGGGACAATTCATCTCCTTCAGAGCGTACTCCTTCACGGCGACAGGATGTTGAGGTCAGGTAGTGGTAGTGGTGCAGCAGCAATGTCAAGGCAATACAGTCTCTCACACTGCCCCATGGCTTGACATTGCTGTCCTCGTGGTGGCACAAAGGATAGAGATATAAAGAGAAAGAGAAAGAAAGGACAGAAATAGCGTGCAACATGACAACTAACGATATTTCTGGCTAACATATAACTAATAACATCTTTAACAGATATATAAATTTTCCATTAATAAACATGTAACTAACAATATCTTTAACAAATACGAATATCTTCAGTTAACAAGCACATAGCTAACAACATCTCTAACAAACATGTCATGCTCAAAATTAACTAACTCTACAAAACCAAAACATTCTACAAACCGATTTTAAGGTTGCAAGGAATCAGTAGAAGAACACAACGGCAGTTTACGTGATTGACATTCACAGGGACAAAAAAGTTGTATTATAAGAACAAATAAGAAAATTATTATCAAGGCTAAGGCTATAAAGTGAATTGAAATTATTACTAACATATTATCCATTATTTTTCTATGGTTCTGGTAATATATCACTGAGTGTTTGTGGCTCTGGTAGCCCACGCAGTCTGTTGCCCTGGTCTGCCAAAGTTGGGGTCAGCATACGCAGCAGGAAAATGGCTTTCCACGCCCCTTTATCCTAAAGTGCATGTGTCATCTGGGCCTAGAAACTTCTATCCCAGATTTAAACAAAGGTAAATGAGCAATAACACTACAAATAACAAATAAAACAATATTAACACTGACAATGGTTAACAACATCCTAACCAAACATATAATAAAGGTAACAGTGACAATAACAATGTCAATTAACAATATTTTAACCAAACATATTTAACTAAAATGTGTCCCACGCTGGGCCTAATGGATGTACTCCCGGTCCTTGGGGATTGGGGGAAGAAGGTGGTTGTCTGCATGAACAAGTACAATTACAGGATGTTTTACATGGACACTTATAAGACTAACACATACATATCACAAGGGAAAATATTCTGGTTGTTGTTGTCAATTGTGGAGCTGAAGATGGTCTGGCTCGCTGGAGCTGGGGTCTGCCTTTGCAGCAGGAAAATGAATTTCCATGCTCCCAGCCCAGAGTGCATGTGTGGTTTAGGTCTTGGTATTTCCATCTTGCCTTCATGGGCCCAGTAATGACCTTTTAAAGCCCAGGCCCCATTAGCAAAGGGACCTTCCCCTGATTTGGTGTCTGTTGTTTGCTCATAATACTGGTAACTGACTTAAATCCACAAATTCATTTTCCTCCCATTCTTGGTTAACACTTAGGAAGCCGGTGCTTCCCCCAGAACCAAGGGAGAGGGGAACAGTCACCCAAAGCAATTTTTGCAATGATAGACAATACATCTTAGAAATATTAATAAGACAATGAACATCAACACTGTATAAAAAAAAAAAAAACAAAAAAAACCCAAACACATTATATAAGGATCCCCCGTCGTGACTCAGGATATCTGTCTCCAGGGGGGTTTACCTGCAAGAAAAAGGAAAGAAAAGCTTCTCGGTTCATTTTGAGAACCAGAAGTGGGTTATAATTAGAAAGATGGGATAATCCACCTTGTATTAATTTTGTGCTCCTTTCCATGAGCATCTTTGGCTTTCCAGGTGTACTTGTTTATTGGGGTATCCAATACCAACGGTACTGCTCCCACCGTGGGGAGTTCGACTAAGACAGGTTGTCCTGGAAAATAAGATGGATTTCTGGGGTGGTCAGGGCCATGTGGGGCTGGTTTGATGCCTGCAATGCCACTGAATTCCCAGAAACTTCACTGTCTCAGACGGTCCTTGGATTTTTGCAGAGTTAATTTCCCAACCCTTCTGTTTCATATGATCTACCACTAATTCAAGAACTTGTTGTATTTCCTCCTCATCATTTCCTTGAATCAAAATATCATCTATATAGTGGCTTAATTGTGTGTGAGAAGGCAGCTGTATTTTATCTAAGTGTTCAGCTACAATTCTATAACAGATAGTGGGGCTCTGCAGCCACCCTTGAGAAAGCAAATGCTTTTCTGCAATTGGGATAGTAAAAATAAAAAATAAAAATGCACTAGTTAAATTTATTACAGCGTACCAAGTTCCTGGATGTTTCTGAACTTCTTTTATTAAAGTGACAGTGTCTGGCACAGCTGCTGCAAGCGGTGCAGTATGTTTGTTTATTTCTCTAAAATCCACTGTCATTCTCTAGGATCCATCACTTTTCTTGACAGGCCACACCGGACTGCCACCTCAAAACTTCTACATCTAATAAATTTCTAATTGTCTGTGATATCTCTTCATGTCCTCCCAGAATTCTATATTGCCTCATTGTAACTAACTTAGTTGCAGCCAGGATCTGCTCAGGAGGCTTTTTTTTTTTTTTTTTTTTTTTTTACTTTGCTGACTGTAACAGGTCTGGTACTAATACAGGGTTTAACTCCAAATTGATACTGACTATCAGAAAGATTTAAAGTTAGTCTTTTTAGAATGTCTATAATGATTTTATATTCAGGATTGGGGACAATCATGACTAAATATAATAATTTTTGGAGGTTTCCTGTTTTCATTTCCATTTGTGTTTGTACAGTTTTAATTTATTTTCCTCCTAAAACCTGTAATAATTACAGGTTGTCTGTTAAACTTCCTGGGATTCCCATATATTAAGGAGGCCTCTGCTCCAGCCTCAATTAGGGTATTTACAGTTTGTGGGGACTGGTTGTTCTAAATAAAAACCAACCAAACAACAACAAAAGGAAAAAAAAAAAACCCAAACAAACCAACCCAAAACTTTAAGTTCTACATGGGGCCATCGGTCCTTCTGCACTCACCGCCCTGGAACTTGGCTATTAATTCATATGTGCTGATTATAATATTGATTCACCTCACTTGCCTCCTGCAAAGGGTACAAGTCAGAAAACACTGCCCAATCCTCTTTCACCCCCAGAACCAGTGATCCACTCACGGGGGGCCCTCCGTGGGCAGATGGAGGGTCCCGTTGAGGTTCGAGAAGGGGCGCCGTAGGCTGAGTTGTCCCTGGATCCTTAGTTTTAGCACTCTGCACTCTCTTGCTAGGTTTATTCAGCCCTCTCTTTGTATATATTCGCCACGGCTCGTTAGTTGGAATATCATAAATTTTTTCATGAGACATGCTGTCTTTTAACAAAGCCGTAAACATTTCCGTACGAGAAATCCTGTTTTCACTGCCTTTAGGGCTGTCTTGAGTATCTCGATTCCCTGCACTCCCTCGGGGGCTCCACTCTTCAAGGTCACGTAACTGTTGCACTTTTTCTATTACTTCATCGAGGGGATCCCCCATTTCATTAATGCAAAGGGGCATAATTACATTTTTATATGCCAGTGGAATGGTTTTAATCACTCTGTTTCTCATAGTGACCGGCAAAGGATGCCACATCATAAAGTCAGCGTCTCCTACAAAAATAGCTGCTTTCATCCCTTCCTCTTTCATTTGCTGTATACAATCTCGCAAAGTATACCACTGACGGTCAGATGCCAGCCAGTCATTCTCTGTAGGATATTTGGTATTACATCCCAGAGCAGCCAGTGCTAACAAATTAATATCCTGATCGTTGTTTCGAAATGTATCCTGCACAAAAGCATTTGAACTTAAAATCAAAAACTTTTTAGAATCTCCTGCGTCTAGGGTTACCCCTGCCACTCCCTGATCCTGCAAACGCACCATCCAAGAGAGCAAGGATTCCCCCGGTCTCTGCTTAAATCTTTCAATTATATCATTTACTTCATACTGTGTATAATCCTCTATCATATCCTTCCTCACAGCTTGCCCACTATTAGGATCTCTACCAGGATCCCACTGCACACTCGCTTCTGCAGTCACTGCATGAACTTTCTTACACCTTCTCCTTTTCCTATACTTATATTGTGCTACTCGCACCGCAGCTTTCTCTGCCACTGTCTGATAAGTATCCAGCTTATCAGCAAACAACTTATTCTGGCATGGCAACATCACTATTTGACTCTTCAAATCACATCTCTGTCGCTCCATCTGGGAGCGCTCTAACAACAGCCTCTCTTTACTCTGGTGTTGTTTTCTACATGCAGTTAACAAAATCCACCCTCGTTTACTTGAATTTGTAGTTTCTTTTCCTTTTTCAATAGGTACGTTTTCATACAATTTAAAACATCCAATGGTCACTTTAAATAATGGCATTTTTGTTGGATCCCACTTCTGACACCAATTTATGTTTTGCTGATCAGGGATATCAATTAAACTCAGACACCAGAGTGAAAAGAGCAGGCATATTTTACTAGAAATAACTAAATAATATAACAGAATAATATAGAAAACTTACAGTAAGAGAAGACAAAGTAGCGCGCTTAAACAAATAGGAAAATACAGGGTAATGCATCAAATCATTACTGCCTGAGAGAGAGAATAGTGATTAAGAAAGATCCATCACCACTTGCATACGTTACCATCATCCAGATCCGCAGTCGCTGGGGAGCCCCGGTTACAGCGAGGATTTGGAGAACCTTTCCCTGCAAGTGGGAAATCCTACGCGGTGCGTCCACCCGTAGGTGAGGCTTCCAAAGTCGCTGTGAGCGGGCCCAGCCTTATATACCTAAAAATCAGTAAGCCAGAATAGCTGACACCTTTGTTTTAAGCGGAAATATCTGGTTTTCATCTCAGTTAGGTTCCCCCCAGAGCCTGGCCAGGGCTTAAGGGAGAAGCTAAGGGAGTTTCCCTGCTTATCTAGTTAATTTATGAGCAAGGTCACAAGGCCAGACAACTGTTTCCGTGGCCTTGTTATCTTGCCCACACATAAAGAAATATAAGGATACATTCAGGATAGACATGTTTTATGATGTTTAAACTACATCTTCTATGCATATTTCACTAATGACTACATACAGAGTTAGCAGTTTCAGTTCAGGGCCTGTTGCTCAGGCTTCAGTATTCCCACCTTTTACATCAGAACAGTTGGTTTGCTATAACTTAGTATAATACCTAATAGCACAATGGTTATCAGTTATAAAATGTACAGGATTCATCTATAGGTCAACTCTGGCTTGGGCTTATTGTCCAAGCCTTAGCACTTCAATCACATACAACTGGATGTAGGAATGACAGATGTGGATTTACTGCAGAGTTGAAGGGGACAGTGAGCCCACCACTGGCACTGTTGGCTGGCGTTCTTACTGCTGACTTGTGTGACTGTACTCATCCCTCCCATGCCCCAGATCAGTATAACCCTGTATTATGTATCAATTTCCTCCTGTTTTTGAAGGAATAGGCTGTCTCCAGCCTTACTTAGTTATGTATTTCCCTACTAAATATTGAATTATTAGCATACATTTGATAATAAGGCAGCAGTTTGAAACTACTGCTCCCATAAGCAAATCAAGTCTTTCCCATAACTATACTAGAGTAGTTCAAGGCATTGTGTGCCCTGTCTCCTCAGAATTTATTTCTGAGTCATATGATGGGTCTTTTGTTCCTACTGTGTCAGTAATTAGAAGCAACTCGCAGTGACTTAGGGATAATTCAGTGCTCTGACCTCTAGAGAAAGTGGTGAGGCTGAGAAATCTCACCTGGTGTAAAAAAAAAGAATTAAGTGGTGTTAAAGTGAAACCTGTAGGATGTGTCCCTCCAAGAACCCAAAGTGACCCTCACCCAAAAGCCCGTCACAGGCAGTTTAATTTGGACTAACCCAAGAATCAGTGTGGTTTTTACATCCATCGGATCATGAAACAGCTGCTGCCAGACAAACAGTAGAGAGAATAATGCAGAAAAGGGCACAGTGACTTTTTTCCATGAAGTCAGTTTGGCAGATGTCAGTGTGCATGCCTCTCTCGCAGCTCCTTTTAGCTGGTCTCTGAGCTTTAACTCCCTCCACCTCCTGCTGCTGGTGCTGGTGTCAGTGTTGGTTCCCTGGAGGCTCACCTGGGAATGGAGCTCCGTCCCCTCCAGCCCAGGACGGCTGCCATGTCACACTGCGCCGTTGTACCGAGCCCCCACTGCCGCGTGGCTGCCTGCGAGTGGAGCACGCAGCAACACCAGACCGCTTGCGGAGGTTTTGATTACTGTTTTTAATTGATGAAATTCTGAGAGTCCTTCAACCTCTTGCTGTCCTTTCAGAGCATCCTTTAGTATATCTGATTTCAGTCAAAATGTATCATTAAGCAATGCAGAATTTTAAAAGCTAATTTAAAAAACTTTGTTTATAACTAGCATCACCATAATCAAGGCAAAGCAAAAGTTGCTGAAGAGCTTTTTCTATGAATGAGAACAGTTTCCAGAACAGGAATCTTATTTGATGCTCATCCCAAAGTAGAGGAGAGGTTTCTACTGGAAGTGACAGGATGCAAATCCCTGTTTTTTCTGTGGAAGGGCCCTAGATAATTGTACACAGATGTTTCTTCTCTCCTTTGCAGCTCTATTACAGCTCTTGTCATCTCATCTTCTCTCTCAGGAACTTTTTTGCCATGAATCCATCAGAACATTCTCCCATTTTTCCTTTCAGATGTCTCCCTGATCCCACTTGACTGTTAGCAATCATTCCTGCTTTATTCTACCTGTTATTTTGGTGCATTCATATCAAGTCGCATTGTTGTGTCTTACCTGGCCTTTACATGCATTACAGCTTTTAGAATTTAATAGGAACTTCAAATGTTTGAAACATGCCTGTAAAGCAATATGTGAGCTTACAGCACTACGTAAAGGATTGGTTAGTTCCAGCACAGTCTGGACATTCTGCCCTTGCTGGGGGTTAACATTAAGGCTAATGGCTCCTCAGTGCCCGGTGGACACATTAATTCCTGCACATGACCTCCAGTGAGTAGAATTTATGTCACTTTGTTAAAAAACACACTGACTTCTCAGCATTAATATGATTTGTTGCAAGCCAACTGCTTTGCTAAGGCTGAATGCAGCAGGATCTTTCAAATTTATTCTAGGCCCCTCTTCCAGGGAGGGTACTCAGGGTGGAAAACTTCAGCACAGAAAATCAACTCTTCAACTTGAGTAATTTTCTGCTAGCTTGTGAAAGAGACAGACTAAGCTATTTCTTATTCAAAATGAAGTAGCCTTACACTATCAGTGATCCCAGGGTGCAACCCACAGATTTCAGTAAGATTCTGAAATCTGAGTTGGACATGCACGTTTCTTGGTAAGTGTGTAGTATTTAGATTGTAAGAATATGTAGCTTGTATGACAGATCAGGGTTCTGCATGTTCACAAGTTATAGCCCTCTTACCTTCAGACGTTACTAGCCACAAGCCAAATCCCAAGCCTGTCACCTCTACACTGGTGAGTAATATTCAAAAGGTGATAAGAACCCTTCTGTCTGGGTATATGCATAGAAAATCAATACAGATGGAGTCGGGAACCTGACCTCTGCCTCATAAAGAACATTAAAAAATAATTCAGTGGTTTAAGCTGCTTTACTGACTTTGCAGACCATGAGCAGACCATGTGACTGTCACTTGATACCATCCTAATGTTTTCACCATTTTCTCTGGAAGAATCTGCAAGCTCTGTTGTGAATGTAAAAGCTGTTCAATAAGTACTTGAAATTAAGTGTTGGCTAACAGAGTGAAAGCAGTTTATTGTCCGTACAATTAATGTGAACTTACGGCCTGTACCTCTTTCTACTTTCATTGTGATTTTGGCTCTACAGTGTCATTCAGCTGGGGCAGCAGTGTACTTTCCCTCTCTTTGCCAAGTACCAGCACTCCCCAGGCCACACACTGTTTACTAAATTATTAATATAATTTCAGGTGATGAGGTATGAAAATGTAAATTTCAAGGAAAATGACAACTTGGATCCAGCAACACTAAGTCCATCCAATCCATGAGAATGGCTACGCAAAAGGACACATGTAAAATTGAGAGTAAGTATAAATCTGAATGTATATGGCAGCTATAGAACTTGGGTTTGGCAGCAATTTAAATGGAGTTTGATCTCCCAAAGCATGAGTTTACGTAACTGAATATTACTAAAGAGTTGAAAACTACTAACATAATCCAGAGGCAAACAAATTAACAGCTAGGGAATAGGAACAACTTTTGTTTGTTTTGGTTTGTCACTGCATGTTGGGAGAAAGTATATTTATTTCTTTAGATAACAGAGGGGTCTTAAGTTTCAGTTAAGCAAAGAGGTTGTTCTTCTATTTTCTTATACACTAGATGAATCCATAACTCAAGGGGAAAAAAATATTTTCTTCATTCTTCAGATGCCAGTTCAGCTAGAAATGTCAATTAAGATGTGTCTGTCTCGTACATAATTGTGTGAATCTATGGCACCACTTGAAGTGAAAGATAATTGGCATTCCCTTCAATGCTCTCTCTTATTTGGTCATCTTGAGCGCTCTCACTAGAAAGTCTATTCAGGAACCCACTGTTACTAGAAACCTGGCTCCAGCTGAAACAGGAAGGCAGTTCAGCTAGGCGCTCTAAGCTGCACTGGGACATACCTCAGGCACACTGTCCAGGACTCTGTTTCTATGCCACTGTTCATAATAACATAATAGAGGCAGTAGCCTCATTGCAAAAGCAAACACTACCCTTCCCACTTTCCGCTCTTATTTCAGAATGTGACTGCTAATCACCGAGCTAATGATGTCATTGCGGCAGAAGATGGTCCTCAGGTACTAGTTGGGCGCTTTATGTATGGACCTCTGGACATGGTAGCTTTAACAGGTGAAAAGGTAAAGTCTGAGTAATCAATTTCCTTACTTTTCTGAACCAGCTTTTACTAGAAACAGTTGTTGAATGTAGCACACGTACATAGTACCAGAGGAAGCCTTACAGTGAGGGGAAGTATGTCACTAGCCCCCACCACTTTGGCAAAAACATGCTGTAAGTGGGCTTTCCTGATAGCTGACCTTCTTCCCAGCTCTCATTCTTCTTACATGATGCCTGCCATCTCCTCTGGTTAATGATGAGTGTGCTGTGCAGTGATTTCTGAACCTGCCATTCGGTCGTACCACCTGCTGGAGACAATTACCTTTTTCAGCAAGGGGGGAAAAAGAATTTTATAGTGTTTGGCAAATCGCTAAAAGAAAAATGTATATCCTCCTATCCAGGTAAGACAACTAAATAAAGGAATAGGGATTCTGGAGTCTAGATGGCTGCTGTTTCCCCTTATATATGGAAGAGTAAAGACTCGTTTTAGAATTTAAGTAGAAATGTGACAGAATTGGAACTGTCACTCCTAAAGCTGCCTGCAGTAGCCAGGCTTACAGCCCACAAAGCCAAGCATTAAGTGAACACATTTGTTTATATTCACTGAGACCGTAAGATTTTTTTTGTGGAAATGAACAGAGCAATGCTGCTGAGCTGAGGGTAGAACTGAAGCGTGGAGGCTTCACTTGGCCTGTTTTGTGGGTGCCCATTCTGCTAAGATGCAGCGCTAACCAGATGCCTCTAGGGATCAGACTGCTGATGGCATGTCTTTGGAGCCTGTTTGCTAGTGCACATGGCAGGGATGGATGTTTCTGGAACCATGTCTCTGATGACCATGCTTCTGTCACAGCTGGGCTTTGTTAGTCAACGCCAACAAGACACAAGTGATGTCCTGCTTCTAAGATTTTGTTGTAGAATCCAGCACACGCATGCAGATACACATTGAACTGTCAATATAAGTTATGGTTATATTTTTAAGACCCATCATTGCTTGAATCTTGTCCCATATGGTTTATAAAGAAAGCATCCCCATCACTTGAGTTTACATGCAAGACAGGATCACAGATTTTGTCTGATTTTGAAGATTTTAATCACAGCTCTTTATTAACTTACAAATTTCTTCAATCTGATCACATTTTATTCATTGATAAGGTTCTTCTGGCACAATGATGAATAGGGCACCAAAGGCGTTCATAGTGGTCCTATGAAGAACACGAAAATTGTATGGTTCTGAGACTTAATAATTTCCTCCTTGTGCCATTTCTCAAGTGTAAGTTCAAAAAGTCAGTTAAATGTATCTGAGTGTATTGGATTACGTTGAAGGTCTTCAATTAGATCTACAGTCAGGAAGACTTCAAATCAAGGCTGTGTATGTCATGGATCTCCTGGCATTAATTATTTGTGCCTATATCCTAGCAATGCCTCAGCTGGACACTCTTGTAACTGGTAGAGTCCAGAAATGAGAAGAAACCGTTTTTACCACAAGACCATTGAATCTGTCAAAGGAAAGGCCATCCCTCTCCCACCTTCCCTAGTGGGAATTAGAGCAGGGGAAGGATTTATGTCAATTAGTAGTGTGGCCTGCAGACTTAAGCAGACCTTGATGTTTTAGTTTGAGTCTGACAGGTGAGCCTGATCTGCTCTGTCACATTATGATGCTATCCTCAGCAGGCGGGACATTTTCCTGGAACCTCATCTGCTTTGGGTGGCTCCTGTTGAGGAACAACAGAGTAGTGATAATGGGGATGTGGCCATCTGGTCAAGACAAGGAGACAGGAGCTTAAGCTTCTGTGAGAGTCTCTGCCAGTCATAGCCTCTCGTACTCCCATGGGACTGGCCACCTGGGTAATCTCAGCCTCAGTCTGTTGACCTATTAGAAAATGTTAATTAACCTGAGGTGGGCTTGACATGCCAGTTTTCATTCAGACAGGGATCAGTCCTGGAGACTACCCTTGTTTTTGAAGGAATTCCTAAAATGGGCCTGTGGGGGGTTTCTACACCTTTGTAGTCTGGATTCATTTTAGCCCTGAGTCTTTTACTGAGATGAATTTGGGTTGGTAAAAAAGACAACACATTGAGCGTTCTAGTGTGCGAACAAAAACTAGGTTGAAGATACATTTCAGCATTTCAGTGCTTTTCCTGAGGTCAGAGGTGTGTCTCTGGAATTTACGTAACCCATTATTTTCTGGGCATTACAGTCAATGTTTTTTCTCCCTGCCTTGATTATTGTGTGCTGTCTGATTGCCTGGAAGTCATATTCCCATTTCAGATGGATAGGGATAAACAACAAGCTGTGCTTCTGCAGTGGGAAAACAGTTTCATATTATGCTTGGGTATTGAATACAATCCTGTCATCAAAATCTCTTTAAAGAAATTTCTAAGTAAAAATGTTAAGAATATTAATAATTATTGCACTGGGGAGAATTCCATACGCAGCGATGAATTACCAATAGTTTTCATTTTAATTTTGAGGGGTTTCAAAACTAATGGAAATACTATCTGTATTTTTTTAAACATTTGCATGTTGTCCCTCCAAGGATCTCTAGTAACTTTACGTAAAAGGCTGTATTTCATAATCTCTTGACGTGGCGAGGGAAAATTGAGTCAGAACAGTTCAATGACCACAGTCAGCAGAATGCTGTTCTAGTAGCTTTCACATTGATGTTGAAAAAAGAAAATGTTGAAAGGGCTGTAGTTGTGCAAATTTTTCAGAATGCCCAATGCAAACTTAAAAAACATTTTTCTGAACCACACATACACCTGCCCCCATCCCAATCTTTAATGGCTTGACTTGAGAAAATTATTAAAGGGGAAGAGTAGAAGGTAAGAACAGAATGGCTGAATAAAACAAAGTTAGAAGTATGATCTTGAAAGAAAAGATTTCTGCTGCTGGTTAGGTTTTGTATTCCTTTGCAGGTTGGAAAGAAGTTAGATTTTTCCCTAGCAAATCATGAAAATGTTTTCCCTGGCCCTCTCACCACTAATGGTGCATTTGAAAGTTGGAAATTCAGAATCAGTTAGGGTACAAAGTGAAGCTTTCTCCTACTTACGCCATCCAAGACTTTAAAGAGGCAGTTGGCGCACATCTGTATTCAAACTGTGAATTCACTTTGCAGTCAAAAAGCAGAAGAAAGAAATAAACCCACTGTTTGATCCAGATAACACTTCTGGCTCAGCAATATCTGTCATTTCTTCCCTTGCACCAAAGCTCATCCCTTTGAAAAATTTGGTTCTGAATTTCATCAGTTGAGAATAAATTTAGTGTTATTTATAGTTACATCCCAATGTCATGTAACATCATATGTCCAAGAAGAGCATATCTGCAGAGTTATCCAGGATATCCACACAAACAGCATGATCTCGTAAGCTGCTGGCAAATCTTGCAGAGTACCTGGCTGCATGTTGAGCACTGAAGAAGCCCACATAAACCTTGTATGCCTGAGTTCTGTTAGAACTGAGTACAGAAGGAGAGCTTGGCAGATACCTCCCTCAGATTTACTCGTGTACTTACTGCTAAAAAGTGCCAGTTCAAGTCAAAGTATTTCATACGCTTTATGTTAATTTTGATGAAATATTTCAGTTGGAAAAAAGCATATTGATTAAACCTTTTGGAAAAAAAAAATCTTGATAAGTTGAAGTGTTTATGTTTTGCATTTGTAGGCAAGGTTATGATTTGGGAAAGATTATATTTTTCTAATAACCTGATTAAATTTTCCATTTTGTAGGTTTAGTTTGCAAAAATGTAATATACACATGCAAGCTGAAATGATCTTTTTTCTAGTTTAGGGTTCCTGCCAAATTTCTGAGCTCTATACCCTTGTTTGACACCTGCAGTGCTAAGCTGAGCGCTTTAAATGATGAAGGCAATGAACTCTTGCATTGTGTGTTAGGAAGCATTTTCGAATTGAAAGGTCTCTCTGTGAAGTTTTTACTGAGTTTTGAAGTTCCTTCAAACTTCCTTTCAAGCTTTTAGTGCGAGCCATAGTTGGAGATACTAATGTGAACTAGGCTTGGTGGGCCTTGTAAATAAGGGGGGGTGTTGCCTACAGTCACACTAGATGACTGTTCTGTTGTTTTTGCAGGTTGATATCTTCATAATGACTGAGCCATCTTCGGGTAGGTGGGTGTACTTTGACACGGAGATATCCAACAGCAGTGGCCGGATATCCTACAACATACCGAACCAGAAGAGACTGAGAGTTGGCGTGTATCCCATCAAAATGGTGGTCAGGTAACAGCTCTAAGCTGGAACTGTAGCTGTGATGGGTGGTTGTGCTCAGGAAGACACCAAGGCGTGTAAGATTGAACAGGGTGCTGAGGGAGATTTACATCAGTTAGTTATCTTTTCTTGGTCTTGTCACTGTGTTGTCAGCTTAGATTTGATCATCTAATTACTGGCCAGTTTGGAGGTGCCCAGGCCAATGGGTTTGTCTCTACTGCAACACAAATCCTCAGTGCAGTTTGGTTTAGGAGCACTTGGTCTTGCAAAATATAGGGACTGGATGACTGTTATCAGTCTTCTTGTGGCAAGAATGTATGACTTGGGATATTTTGCAGCCTGTTCAGGGTATAGCTTTGTGTTCTTCAGACTGACAAGAAGCTTTTCTTGTTGAAATTAACAGTAGAGAATAAACTGCCTTGCTCTCAGCCACTTGTTTATCTGTTGATGTCAGGCTGATCAACAGAGTTACCTTAATTCTATACTCAAGACCATGCTTATTCTAAATTGGGAAAAAATAAAAACAAAAAAACAAAAAACCAGCACCTGAAAATAACAATTCATTGAAGTAAAATCAGTCAGCTCTCCTAGCCCTCCAGCATTTCTTAAAAATCTCTATGCTGAATAAACTATGAAGAATAAAGATGTGCAAAATAGGATTTGTTGGCCTAGAGACAGGCCTGGGGTAGCTGTGCTTTTCAAAAATCTTACGTTTACTAAAAGTCCAGTTTGATTTAATACAGAGTTTTAGTTTAATATTGTGCTCAGAAACAAATTGCCTAGCCACTTAGGAAGTAGCTTTACAGCTTCCTTTGAATCCCTGTTTTGGCAGCTAAATCAGTGGGATGGATTTAGCTGAAACAGAATGTGTTGTTACTTACCAGTTAACCAAGTCCAAAGTCAATTTACAATCTTATGCAGTCCTAATTGAGGAGGAAGAAATATTTTACCTCAGTGTAATAGAACAGACGAGCAATTCAAGAAAAGAGAGTTACTTAAAAACGAATTAAGGTGTATTCAGAAGCTAAGGTCCCATGCGGTTTTAGGCTGCAGGAGTAATTTTCAAACAATAACGAAAGAAATTGTCCTGTCTTTGCTCATGAAGCTGTGCACACATATTGTAAGAATCTTCATCACCAGATACAAATTTCTAGATCATACAATAATCACCCTTCTAAAGGAAAGAAGATGTGGTCTTCAGATTACATTTTTTAGGGAACATGAGGTCATGGGATGGTACTGGATCACTTTGTGCTCTATTAGTGTCTTAATGACCAGACCTCTTGGGGAAAATACATCATGAGGAGAAGATTGCATTTCACATGCCTTTCCATGAGAAAAGCCATCTATGATTGAATGTTTTTTGGCTTTTTTTTTTTTTTTTTTTGCTTGTCTGGATTGGCATTCCCATTGTAATTTGCAAGGATAGAGAGATGGGTAATGCTACTATTACCGACTGTTTATCTAATGGAGGAAAGCTGACTGGTACAAGCACATGCCAGTAAAAGGTGCATATCCATTCTTCCCTTGTAATTTCTAGTAATTTGCCAGTAACTGTAGACTAGCAGGAAAAAAATCTAGCCAATTTCTGTGCACTGTTTGTGTGTGCATGTGTGTGTGTGCGTGCATATATATAGCATTCATGTCTTATATGGGTACATATATAGACAGGCAGCATGTCTGAGTAGTAGTTTGAGCATTTCAGGCAGTTTTGGGGGCTTTCTCCTATTTCTTTTAGGTATTTATACACATGTGATTTCTTATTAAAGTCAGCTTCCAAATTTCTCTTAGAAAGGCTATTTCCTAAAAGTGTAAGTTATAATTGCCCCACAGAGGACTGAAATCAGAAGCCCTGTTTGACAGCGATTTTTTGAAGTTGTAGATCCAGACAGATCTAATTTCAGGTCTTAACTAGAATGTGCAAAAATACATTCTGACATTTTGCTTTTTAAATGTATTTATTGCTTTGACTCTCCAGAGGGGACCAGAGTAGTGCTGCAAGTTACCTGACTGTGCTTCCCCGAGGAATGGAATGTGTTGTGTTCAGCACTGACGGTTCCTTTGCAGCAAGTGTTTCAGTTGTGGGAAGTGACCCCAAAGTCCGAGCTGGGGCCGCTGATGTTGTCAGGTAAGTGAGGTTTGTACACTTCACTTTTGAACACAGGAAGGAAGAGGGCAGAATATTTTTTTTTCTTACTAAATAAACAACAAGTCTTTAAAGGCCATGATTCTTTGCAGATACATTTCTATATTTACTTGGACATCAGGTCTGCCAGATTTTCAGAGGAATCTTAGAACACTATGGTTTACTTCAAAATTTGTAGTGTAAGCTGCCTAAAGATTAGAACTTGCTTTTTGGGAATATGGCCTTAAAGTGTGTGCAGTGAATTAATAATGATTCCGTGTGTTACTGTGATTAGCAAAGAGTGTTTGGTGTTTCACTAACTTCACATAAGGACGTACTTCTCCTTAAAAATATCAAGTGCCACAAATGCAAGAGTGTTTTTTGGAGAAAAAAATTAAAAGGTCTTTTAATCTGTTCTTGCAAATCTGTTAATGTCGCACTGGATGGGGAAATACAGCTCTCATTTTGGAACTTGCGTGGGAATCGAGGGATGCCAGTTTTCAAGGGTTTCCACTCCTTACAGCTAAAATGGCAGGAAATCTTTTAAAGGTTTCAAAGTTAGCAGGACTTGATGCGTAGTAAGGTCTATTTTAAATACATTTTAAAATTGCTCTCATTTTATATAACATATTGTATAAGAATTTCTCTAGCTTCCCTCCATCTCCCTCAAGATGTAGACATTATTACTTAATTTATTGACAGGAGCAGAGACTTAGGCGTGCTGCTTTCCACTTATTGAACGGTACTGTCTGACTTCTACCTGGGTCTGTGCTGAGCAAAGAAATGCTGGCCTAGCCTGTGGATATCGTTTCTCTTTCTGCACCTACATAATTTACCTGCTGTTCCCGACAGGCATTGGCAGGACCTGGGATATCTGATTATCTATATTACTGGCCGTCCAGTTATGCAAAAACAGCGTGTGGTTTCATGGTTGTCTCAACACAACTTCCCACAAGGGATGATCTTCTTCTCAGATGGACTTGTTCATGACCCACTGCGACAAAAGACCATTTTTCTCCGGAATCTCACGCAAGAGGTACTAGAAACCTGTTTATAGCCTTAGAACTTTTTTTCCAGAGAATGTCATTAAGTGAAGTTAGAGTTCTTCCTTCCTTTTGAACAGTAAATCTCACGGGCCATCACAAAGTCTAGTTGTCATTCCCCATTTTTTTTTCCTCACTTTTCAAAGAGCAAGGAAGGCTGATAAAACATCCAAAGGGGCCTCCCGGCATGGCAAATAAATAGATGAACTGCTTGTTCTTGCCTGTGTGCATATCTGTAGTTCTTGCTGGCATGCAGGCAGACAGATTTAGCTTTCTGTGGTTTACAGAATGAGGTTGATAACAGTGAACTCATCTGCTGCTTCATTGCAAAACAAGCGCCATCCTTGTGGTGCATGGTGTTTAATAGAGCGTTCACTTTGGAGGTAATATTTGTTTCAGTGCCACATCAAAATCTGTGCTGCATATGGTTCCACGAAGGATATTTCTGTGTACAATGTCTTGGCTCTGTCGCCATCCCAGATCTACATAGTTGGACGATCAACAAAGAAATACCAGGCGCAGTGTCAAGTAAGTAACTTTTGCTACTCAATCAGGAAGTCCTGTGGGGAACAAGGAAATGCATGTGTGTCATCACACACACACATACAATGGATAAAAAGCAGAGACAGTGTTTCAGAGAAAGAAGGGCTGTTTTGGTTTTGGATGAGGCATTTTCTGGCAGGGTGAATAGTAAAGGGAACTGAGTGGTCATAGGTTGTATTTGCAAGTGCACGCATCGCATATTGCTGAATGACAAAATGGAACAGGTCACTGAAAAAAAAAAGAGGAGTATTAGCACTCTGCAGGTATCTAACTGGATGCCAAATTCCTCACAGAGCTCACGGGTGGAGGCAGCAGTAATTTGTCACTCCCTTTCTTTCCTTCCTGTTTCAGTTCCTCAGTGAAGGTTATGCAGCCCACTTGGCCTCGCTGGAGTTCAGTCTCCATTCACGACCCAAAAAGAACAACTCTTGGATGATCTTGAGAAAAGGCAGCTTTGGCCTCCACTCCCAGCCTGAGTTTTTGCGCAAGAGAAACCATCTCCGCAGGACTATGTCTGTACAGCAACCTGACCCACCCTCTTCAAACCCCAAGCCAGAGCGTGCCCAGAGCCAGCCTGAATCAGACAAAGATCATGACAGGCATTTGCCCTTCATCGCTTGAGTTCGAGGTGGAGTTCACAAATTTGAATCTATCCCCTAGGAAGCTTGGAAATACAGATCTTGGGTGCACCCCATTAAACTTGTAGGCATGCCTCAGAGATAATATTTAGGCAGCTTCGAACTAAGAGATGTAGAGGGGAACCTGTCCCTCGGAGTCTTCCCTGCTCTGGAATCTGCCTTCTTACACCAACTGGGGAACTTCCAGTCTGTTCCTCTTGACGTGTTTATTGGGAGATTTTAAAACAATCTAAAACTATCGCAAGTGCTCATAACATCAAAGCAACTGAAAGTATCTTTGGTTATTTTTTACAACAGATATAATAAAACGTGCAATAAGAGAAAAAGCTGTAACAGGCTGATTTTACTCAGAAGGAGGATTATGGTATCAGCTAACTAGCTGCACCCAAACCAGTATAAACAGTAGGTCCCATAGGTTACAGAGAAGGTTTACACTTGAAACATTAAATAGTTGTATCTGTTTCCACTTCACTTTCGATGAAGCGATACACTTGCAAGGGAAGCAGAGGTGGGAACTACAGTAATCAGTGGTCAGGATTTGTACAGCAAGATGCTTTTTGGGTGCCTTAAACCCAAGATTTCCTTTCAGCTTACAGTGTTAGTCAACAGACCCCAACATGGGCACTCGTGATTGTGTGAGGTGCTGGACATGAAGTAAACGTGAGAACTCCACTTATGAACCAAATCATAAAAACTTCATGTTAGAAATAAATGTGTCTGCCACAGTTTGAAGCAGTTAGTGTTGCTGTATACAAAGTAATGTGCAAGTGTACAAAGATCATGTTGTTTTGTGGAACCTGGTGACTGTACAGAATGTGTGGACTGCTCTGAGTAAGGAGATGGCTCTGACCATCTCAGTCCAAGAGACAGATACTAGGATGGTAAGCTAAAGGGAGCTCTTTTACTAAGGGATCTGCAAACTTCAGAGCAATCACTTTTTTCATTATTCTAACTAGAATTTTTACACGGGAGGAGAAAAAAAGTAATGGAATTCCTGTGGGTAAATTGTTTACCTTCTCACATGTTATAGCAACTGTTGTGTTAAGACAATCTGTAGCATTCAGAATTACAGCATTTGATCTTCAAAGAATGGACATGCCAAATTACAGGTGCCAAATAGATGTTTTCCTACTGATTTAAATTTATCTCAGATCTCTCAGTGAATTTACTAAAGTAAAATGTGTGAAATTTTCCCTAAGTGGTAATATTTCTGAAGTGTTGTGGTTAGTTTAACGTAGTAGCAGTTTGCAGATTCTTCATGCAGATACTTCCACTGCACTACATTCACCAAGAGAACTTTCATGACTGAACTGAAGCATGTTTTAAAACCTGCAGTGAAGTTACAAGGGCACATAAAAAAACTTTTCTTTAAAAGTTAAAACCAGACTATTGACACTGAGAAGGCCTGACGTCAATAGGAGATTTCATTTTCAGGTTTGGTTGGTTGGTTTTAATGTCATGGAGCTGGGGTGGAGAGGGTGTCGTGCCTTCGTTCACCCCTGCCCTTACTTTCAGGTTTTTCTAGTCTGTAGCTAGACTAGAAACAGTCTCTCAACAAGTCTGTTGGTTAATTATGTTGAAAGTTGATATGTAAAGCAAACAAAGAATGCAATGCAAAACTATTAAGGCAGTGCAGAAGTAAACTTATGTCTGTACTCCCTATTCACCCAAAAGTTTCAGTGTGCTTTTTGAAGGGCATGGTACTGTGGCTTTTGCCTTAAAAGGCAGCAAAGTAGCTTATAAATGGAGATATTTGGTTTATTTTTTTAGATGTTACTTGGCAAGATTGTCGGTTACCCAGTTCAACCTTCCTGAAAGATCTCTGGCACATCAGTAGTCTGTTTTTTAGAATGCTTCCTTTAAGGGAGGGGGTAATCTTTGCTGAAGATTTAGGAAAGATATTAAAAGTTTGGTAGTTCTCACTAATTGGGAGCAGGTGACTACAGGAGTCTAGGTTTTTATGCTATGTCGCCAAGTCAACCAACTAAACAAGCTAAATGAAAGATATCCACAAAGTACACTGAGGAAGTCTTGAGGTTTACAAATGCTTTCCCAGTAGTATCACACCTAGTTCTTTAGCCCACATGGAGGAATTATTCCGTGTTCTGTCTTGGCCCACTGTGTGTATTAATTCTAATCACATAGTCCATTTCTTCTCCTATCCTCTGCAGCAGGAGGAGATTGCACGGGTACACCAGACCCCATCTCCCTCCAGTCAGCTCCTGCATGTTAGTTATAAATAGGCATGGGAATCCAAGGCTTGTGAGGGAGGAACAAACTAGGCAAATTTTAAATTTGCTGAGGGGACCTAAAAGCAACATTGATTGATCACAAAGTTCTTTTTAAGCACTGGGTGTTGTGTAGCATGTCTCCTGACAGTAATCACTGTTCCTGCTGCAAAGTTCAAAGCTAATGTTGCTCTATCATCCAAGAGACTCCAAAATCTGTTTTTCTTTTTAAGCTGCTGTAGTAGAAAGGCCTACTTCATTTCAGAAGAGGGATCTGTGCATAATTCTGTGACTGTATTAAACGAACTAGTGTCTGAGCACAAGGTCAGAGAAATCTCCTGGGTTGTTAAGGTCCGTCTTTGACTCTTGCAGACACAATGTCATTTTGCAGGGTACCATGTCATGAAAACTCTGATTTTGTGTATTTCTGTTAATAACTGGGTCACCTTTACAGTAGTTGATGTGCTGGCTTCTCTAAGAATATTATGAGCTAATAGTAGTAAAACAAATGCGTGTGTGTGTGCGTGATTTAGAGTGGTAACAATTTCAGTGTCTACACATGATACTGACATCAAGCTGAAAATATTTTCCTTAATTTTGTTTCCTACAACATATGAGAGCTGATGTGGCCTGTAAGGAACTGTGTTAGACATTGTTTGTCTCAACATTGCTGCTCCGTGACCACCACTTCCCACCCCCAGCATCCTGTTGTTCTAAAGGAGTACGCTACAGAGTCCCCGACAAAACCACGACATCCGCTCAAAGTGAGAACAACGACAGCCTTGGCAGTGCCTGCCAAGCTGTACCTGCGCGCAAGCTGGGTGCGGGGAGAAGGGACTGCAGGCCGACACCACCCCCCCCCCCCCTCCCCCCCCGCCGCCAGCACAGCCACCATGAACACCTGGGCATGCGCGTATGGAGGACCACGGGGCGGCACATATTACAATGAGCTCCGTGGAAATGGGCGGACTCTTCGGGGGAAATCGTGGGGACTAAAGGACTGCGTACTCCTCTCTTGGGGCCACTGTCTTTGCAACCTGCCACTAACATCTGTTACCTGGAGCTGGGACCTCGGCGGAGCTTGGAGCACCACCACCTGCACTGAGGCCGAGTCTACGGAACATCGTTGGATCCCTGGTGGTGGCGGTAATTAGCTGCATCTCTACTGTTTTCTGGCTTAGGGATTCTGACTTTCTCTTTCCTTTTCTCTCTGTCCTATCGCAATTACTAATTGTTACGGGAAATAAAGTTCACAAGGTTATACAGCATCTGACCTCGTTTGTGTCTTAATCTCGCTCTTGGGATCGTTTAAGAACCCGCCCCGATATTGGATCGGGACATTTTAAATTGGCATCACGGACAGGATCCCTTGAGACGAGAGTGCTGTACTAACTTGCTGTGTTAGATGCAAACCTCTCAGGATGAAATAACCCCCTTTTTGTGTTACAGTAAGTTGTGACCTCCTGAGACTGAACAGGTGGTACTTGCATACCCAGGTGTGGCCCTCTCAAGACGATAAATCCCCTTTGCATTGCTTTTGTGTTAAATTCAGATTTGGCCTCCTGAGAGTGAACAGGGGAAATTTGACATTGTGTAATATTCTGTAACTGAGGAGTTGTTGTTTTGCTTTGGAGAAAAATGAGTATTGCTTTAGAAAACCCCTCAAAAGAGGAAGTATCCAAGATAGGGAAGGAAACTTTGTTTAAATTGTTAGAGAAACATAAATCAAGACCTTCGGTGCCTGGAATGGATTGGGCCCGAGGGAATTGGTACAACTTACAGGCTGTTACTGATAGGATTGTTGCCCTGCAGAAAGATGCGAAAGTCAGGTCTGGCAAGGGCAAAGGTTTTATATGTGCAGTCCTGGGTGCCAGTCTGGCAGCTGCGGTGGAAGAGAAAAGGCAGAAGTTGTATCAAACTGATATGGTGATAGACTCCCTGCAGAGAGTCATACAGACCCTGCAGGAACAATTGAAAGAAACCAAAGAATTTCTAGAGAAGGAGAAGAAACAAAATATAATATTAAAGGATGAATTGAGGGAGCAACTTTTGAGGAAGACGGATACTCTGGCGAAGGCAGAGGTGAAACTTCTGGAGAAGAGGATACGGCAAATTTATCCCCAAGGGGATTTGCAAAAGGCAAAAGAAACCATAAAAAGCCCCCCCCATATGTATCCGCTGGTTAAAACAGAGTATGTGTACGAGGACGATAGAGATAACCGTCCTCAGGTTATCACCAAAGAAGTCCCATTTACATCAACCGAATTGGCAAAGTTGAAAAAAGATTTTGCAAGGACTGCAAAGGAATCAGAGACAGAATATGTGTGGAGAGTGTCTTTGTCAGGAGGGGATGGAATCTTATTGTCAGACAAAGAAGCAGAAGGATATTGGGGTCCGGGTGTGTTTTTAAGGACCGGCGACCGCCGAGCCCCATGGTCATTGACTCAGAGAGTTGCGTACTGGGCTGGAGGGCTGAACCCCTTGGAGAGGGGGGATCCCCTTGCCATAACAGGTACGGTGGATCAGTTAGTGGAAAGTGTGCAGAAGGCAGCCTGCCTGCAGATGATGTATGATCGGGAGCTCAAGCCTAACCAGGGCTCCCCGATGATGATGCCTGTGGACCCAGAGAGGATGACTCCCCTGATACGAGGACTTCCTGACTCCCTGAAACCCATTGGCATTCAGTTGCAAGGGAAGATTCAAAACACCCCCAATGCGGAAAGAATGACGGCTGCTCTGGAGGGGATAGTGACCCCTGACCACCGACAGCCAGGGAGGAAAGTATGGACATGGGGAGAGGTAGCCCAGGAATTGATTAATTTTGGGAGAAAATATGGCCCCGTTGGTGGATCATCCCAAAGAACTGAAACCAAGGTCGTACGTGCTGTGGAGCAAATGAATGGGCGACAATCATCCATGAGGAAGGGCCAAGGCTTGGGATCACCCCGATGTCAGAATTCTGGGAGAGAGAGACCCCTAACTCGACAGGGACTGTGGCAACTAGGGCTTCAGAAAGGCATTCCCCGTGACTTGATGGACGGACTCCCAACCCAAAAATTAGAACAACTTGTGCAGAACTGGCGGGTGTCACTGCACAAGGTCTCCAGGTCCCTAAAGAGGATGGCAAGGTCAGTTGCCTCCTGCCCGGCCTGGAGGACAGCTCGCAGCTGTTACACCTCCACCCCCAGCAATCCATCTCATTTTCCAGGACAACCTGTCTTGGTCGCACTTCCTACAGTGGGCACAGTGTCGCTGGTGTTGGACACACCCCTTAATAAGTACACCTGGAAGGCCAAAGATGCTTATAGAAAGGAGCACAAAATTAATACAAGGTGGATTATTCCATCTTTCTGATTATAACTCACCTCTGGTTCTCAAAAGGAACCGAGAAGATTTTTCTTTCCTTTTCTCTCGCAGGTCAAACCTCCCCCGGAGAACGATATACTGAGTCACGTCGGGGGATCCTTATGTGGTTTTCGACCCTTTGTATAGTATTGATGTTTGTTGCCTTATTAATATTTGTAGGATGTGTTGTGTACCATCGTCGAAACTGTTTTGGGCGACCGTTCTCCTCTCCCTTGGTTCCGGAGGAAGCTCTGGCTCTCTAAGTGCTAACCAAGAATGGTGGGTCAGCAATTTCAATACAGTCCATACTGGACTGAGGATGCTGATCCCTGGCAACTCCACTTTCCTGGAAAAGGTACTTGTTGCCTTAAATGGACAAAAAGAGAGAGGAGTACGAGTCGGGGAAAGTGTTTGTGAATGGGCTTTATTCCCAGGCTTTGATTATTATGACCCCTATTGTAGGCCACCACTCCAGTCACGGGGTGGTATAACAACCCACTACCTCAGTTGGGAATAAAATTATATGATAAGTTAGGGAACAAAAGGATTGTCCGCAACCAGCGATCTGTTGAGTTTAAAATAGGTGAAACTCAAAAGTGGGGGGAAAATGAGTGGCCCCCTAAAAGAATTATTGAGCATTATGGGCCTGCCACTTGGAATCCCAATGAACTGATAATAATTCGAATACAAGCAGTCCTAGAAATTATTACTAATATAGACCTTGAACTCAACAATCTCAACAAATGCACACTGCAATCCTTCAACATCGCATGGTTTTAGACCACCTACTAGCTGAAGAGGGAGGAGTGTGTGGAAAACTAAATGTTTCTAATTGTTGTCTGGAAATAGCCGATGTAGGTGAAGTAGTCCTTCAGCTAACCACAGACATTAGGAAACTAGCTCATGTCCCCGTTCAAACATGGAATGGTTGGAGTGGTGATCTATGGTCGTGGCTACCCGGAGCACCATGGGTAAAGCAGCTTCTATTTTATCTCATATGTGCATTTGCCGCCTTGATGTTTTTGCCGTGTGTTATTCCTTGCTTTATTCAGTTAGTCCAACGTGTTGTCTCTAACATGCAATTTATATCTACTGTCTCACCTGATGGTGTAAAGCAGATTCGTATTGTTCGCCAACCAAAGCCTGTAGCTGTACCAATCATTTAAATTTTGAACTTAGGATAGACGCTTTTAGGCCTAAACCGCACATGCGCTCTGGGCTGGGGGCGCCCATTTTGGCGGATTCCCGGCTCAGGCAAGTCTGACCACCAGTTATCCTTCGGCATTATAGCTTGTGATAGTAATCAGAATGTATGCCCTTTTAATACTTGATTTTCTGGCTCTTACTTTGTTGGCTATTGCTGTATTTACTCTTGCGTTTTGTATGTTTTCGTCCGGTAAGTGTCCATGTAAACCGTCTTGTAGTTGTGCTGTCTCATGTAAACAACCATCTCCCTCCCCTCCCCGCCGTCAAGGATCGAGAGCACATTTCTCGGTCCGCCCTAAGACGGGACCAAGGGCACATTCCTCGGTCCGGTCCGAGACAGAGCCGAGAGCTCATTCCTCGGTCCAGTTCGAAATGGAACCAAGACCGCATTCCTCAGTCCGGGTTGGGATAGAACCGAGGACGCATTCCCCGGTCCTGGCTGAGACAGCGCTTTAACTTTGTTTAGTTGAAAACCTGTTAGTCAATATTGTTATTGTTATCTTTTTATAAGTTTATTTAGGAGGTTGTTAATATTGTTATAGATAGTGTTGTTTATTTACTTTTAAGTTTGAGAAAGAAGTTTCTAGGCCCTAATGGCGCATGCGCAGTGGGAAAAAGGGGGCAGGGAAAGGAATTTTTTCCTGCTGCGCATGCTGATCCCAACTGCAGCGGACGGTGTGGACGGCCAGAGTCTCAAACATTTTGTGGTATTTTGGTTAAAACCGCGGGCAAAGATGGAAGATGTATCAGATTTGATTTTGATTCATTTTGTAATCTTTGCTTTTTTAATTGCTATCCTAATTGTTATGCTTATTCTCCTTTTTTGTCCCTGTAAATGCCAATCATGTAAACTGCCATTACGTTCTTCTGTCAATTCATCGGAACCTTAAAATTAGTTCATAAGATGCTTTGGCTTTATAAAGTTGGTTAGTTGTAAGCATGATATATCTGTTAAAAGATGTTATTGGTTATGTGTTTGTCAGTTAAAAAATGTTTATATTTGTTGTTAATGATATGTTTGTTAGTAAAAATGCTTATAGCTGTTAAGGATATTGTTAAAGACATGCTTATAGAAAGAAAAATTTGCGGGAAATCTTGTTCTTTGTTGCATTTTGCGCTTTTCTGGTCTTTCTCTCTCTCTCTCTGTACTGTTATCTTTATCGCCACCACGAAGACAGCAATGTTGAGCCACGGGGTGGTGTAAGGAACTGTGTTAGACATTGTTTGTCTCAACATTGCTGCTCCGTGACCACCACTTCCCACCCCCAGCATCCTGTTGTTCTAAAGGAGTACGCTACAGAGTCCCCGACAAAACCACGACGTCCGCTCAAAGTGAGAACAACGACAGCCTTGGCAGTGCCTGCCAAGCTGTACCTGCGCGCAAGCTGGGTGCGGGGAGAAGGGACTGCAGGCCGACACCACCCCCCCCCCCCCTCCCCCCCCGCCGCCAGCACAGCCACCATGAACACCTGGGCATGCGCGTATGGAGGACCACGGGGCGGCACATATTACAATGAGCTCCGTGGAAATGGGCGGACTCTTCGGGGGAAATCGTGGGGACTAAAGGACTGCGTACTCCTCTCTTGGGGCCACTGTCTTTGCAACCTGCCACTAACATCTGTTACCTGGAGCTGGGACCTCGGCGGAGCTTGGAGCACCACCACCTGCACTGAGGCCGAGTCTACGGAACATCGTTGGATCCCTGGTGGTGGCGGTAATTAGCTGCATCTCTACTGTTTTCTGGCTTAGGGATTCTGACTTTCTCTTTCCTTTTCTCTCTGTCCTATCGCAATTACTAATTGTTACGGGAAATAAAGTTCACAAGGTTATACAGCATCTGACCTCGTTTGTGTCTTAATCTCGCTCTTGGGATCGTTTAAGAACCCGCCCCGATATTGGATCGGGACATGGCCTTTGCATAATTCCCACACTACTTACTGCTCAGGGATGGAATGGTTTAGCTCCTGATCACATGCCTCCAGCTGCGCACTTTGGCAAACGGTGATAGAGGTATTAGCTTGGAGATTAAGGCTTCATGTTAATTAGGAGCCGATCTTCTGAAACGTCAGATGCCAGATGCATTTGTTTTGAAAGCACTAGCCAGTTGCCACTAAAATGGTAAAAGAGCTTCTGTTGGAGCTGAGAATATGAACAAGATGAATGTGATTTTAGACATCTCACAAGCAGGCTGGCAGTTCAACAAATATTCTGTGGCAATGGCTGGGGACCTCATGCATGTTGAACCACCAGCTTTTTTTCCTTTTTTTTCCCCCAGCTATGCTTGGGGTGATCCCTGAGCACATCATGATGAATCACTCATTTTATAGCATAGTTTTGCAATCGTGTTTTCTTACATTTCCTTCTGGTCAGAATTTCAGTTACACACTTTGTCCACATGAAACTGCATGCAGTGGTTCATGGGCATTCGGTTTGCGATTGGATTTCAGTTTTACTTGTGCTTTCACAGAAGGATTATCAGTCGTCCCAAGCAGGCCATTTGCTGAGGATAAGCTTGATCCTACAGTCGTCTTACTCTCTGATTGCAAATCCTCATTGCTGCAGTCTGTGCAGTCAGCACTTCCTTAAACGTTACAGGCTATGGAAGTGTTAGAGCACACAGAGAGGGAAAGGGGACAGAGAAGTCAGGCAGGAATGGTGGGTGACCAAGGAACACAGGTTAGACTAGTCAGTAGTTTCAGCACCTCTAATGCCTCCAGTCTGTTACAGAAAAGCACATTCTTTTAACCTGCTGAATGGAGGAAGCATAAGTGAAACTGTAAAACACAAAACTGCTATTCCAGTGGGTGCTAAGGCAGCAGTACAAGTCAGTGCCAAGTAGGCCACAGTTGGAAGCATTTACTTCTTTGCCCTGTTGATACGGATCCGGTTTTAAATTACTGCAAAAAAATGGCTGAGATTAATAGCAGTGGTAGACTTATCTGAGATATTGTGAAAACACACCTTCATAACTGTGGTGTTTTGTTTGTGTGTGTGTGTGTGTGTGTGTGTGTGTATAGCTACTGGAAGACACCTTAAGTGAAGTTTTGGTTCTGCTTTCACAGCATATTTATAACCAATACACTTTTTTTAAAAAAAAAACCAACAAAACAAACCCAACCAATAATGGCTGTTTATTCAATTTTGTTGTCTAGTTAGGTAAGTTTGGAAAAAAGATACCATTGTATAAAGAGTGCAGAATATTCCACAGACCTGAATAGTGATGTTGATCCAAATCTGCTTGTTTTGAATAACTGGGGTTTTTTTTAAGTGTTTGCATACACTAGTGCTCTTGGAACAGATTCTTGCTTGACCAGAGTACTCCTGTTTAGTTTTGCAGCATGGTTTATATCTATTCAGCATAAAAATTTATTAGGTGTAAAAATGACATGGCATTGATAATTCTTCTTGTTCATTGGGGTTCATGAGACCTGCCATTTTGATTTGTTTACATGAAAATAGTCTTAATTCTCAAGGATTACTTCACCTGTTCCTCTAGTACCTAGGGAAGTCACTTCTAAACAGTTAAAACTTTCATTGGTTATGTAGAAGTGGGAACTATCAGTAAACTAGAGAAAAAAACCAACACACCTTAACCTACTATTAAAATAAGCAGAACAATGACACTTTATCTGCAAGCTCCACCATTCTGGAAAATAGCCTTTGTTTGCCATTATTAGTGAACAAGTTGTCCCATTTATACATTGCAGTCTTCTCGCCAGGGCACTTCTAATGTATGTATTTAAGCAAATCCCCAATACTTAGATCTATAGTATCATCACATACTTCACAGAATAAATTCAGAAGGAAAAAAAAAAAAAAATTTTCCTTCTTTCTGTAGTTTCTTGTCTTAAATTTGCTAAAAGCTTTGTTTATAAGCATTTTTAATACCTGAAATCAATAGGTATTTTCAGTTTTTAAAATTCGTAAGTGCAACAATTGTTACTGAACAAATAGCATTTTCCCCAGGTTTTTTTCTCCTCTTGCATCTAAGCCTCAGAAAGGTGAGTACATCATAAAAGTCCTAGATGATTGGAGTATGGGCACCTTTTTAATAAGTTCATTGGTTTAGTCATGGAGAGAAGAGATGGTACACTAATTTTGTCATTTTTCTGATTAGAGCTTGAAATGTGGGATCTGAACTCAAGATTTCTGCATTGAATTGTTCGTTTCAGGCATGCAGGGGAGAACGTGGCACCTCCCATCCTCATCTGGAGATGGTACAGGATACAATTCCCATAAGCACAAAACTTTCCATCTTACCTCCTCAGCTTCTCTAAGAGCACTGATTCCTCATGGTCTGTGTTCATAGCTTCAGCAGAAATTGGGGTTTAACAAGGTAATTTGACTTCCGTGATGTTTAATCACTCAAGTGTAAATACAGGTTCCTACAAATGATCCTAAGTTCAGTCCCCAAAATAAATGGAGGTAATAACACATTTTTTGGGATGAAAAGAGCTCCTTTTTTTCAGAAATAAGAAATGGCCTGGAGCAGCTAGAATCCTGTGCCATGGACTCTGGAATTGAAGTCAGGTGGTGGTATTTCCTCTTGCCCTCATTTTAGTTCAAGCTCAAGGTAAGGGGATCACAGTTTATCCTCTATTTGTATTTATCTCAGTAAACTACCTTTGAAACTGGATATAATTGTGGGGGATGGGGGAATATGGAACAAATTTGACAGTACATTCCTCATTTGTAAGGATGTACAGAACTTAGCGGGGGGAAGAGAGAGGCAGGTTTACTGTGACGTGCTGGAAGATGGTATAGCAGAGATCACAATGGTGAACCATAATTTACAAGTTGCAAGCTTTAAAGATGAGGTTATTCTGGGAGGACTGGTGTAGGGCCCGGAATGGCAGTCCTCTCACAGAACCCCAAGCCTTCTGCATAACTTATTTTTCTACTTGTCGGGGAGAGAAGGGGGCAGTCCACTCACAACTGAATTCATACAAGGAAACTTGAAATTGTACCTGTTCTTTCACTCTATAGTTCTATTAAGTGCATACTTTTAAATATTGTTTGTCAGTGAGAAGGTTCTATCTGGTGACAAATGTTTATATTTCTTATGGCTGCCTTGTAAAGATTCAAAAATGTACAATAATGAATTTCTTAATATGAAATAAGGAGTAAGATTTCTACAACTGGTATAGATTTTGATGTGAGCTGGTTTTAAAAATCTTATAACAGATTAGTCACTAAAATAAAACCTTCCTTGCCTTTAAGCAAACAGTGTCAATTATTTTTCTTACCAGTGATGTGGGATCATCACTGCACATGTGCTAGTAGCCAGTGGAAACAGTATAAATAGAGGCTGTTTAATACATCTGACTATCTGAAATAATACTTAGATTGGAGGTTGACTTTTCACAAAACTCCAACCCTCCTTCCTTCTGGAAAGTCATATAAGAAAATATTTCAGTAATGAGAGACCATCTTTGTGAAAGCTTTATAGAAGTAGTTTCAGTACATGCAAAGAATAACTTCAAGCTACTGTTCCATGGAGAAAGGCGGTTAAAAACAAAAACCAAAACACACACGAAAACTACATCAAAAAGTAACACAAGCTAAAGCTCTCAGTTATCTGAAAGCCTGGAATTCAGGGTTGTTTTCATGTCTTCAGGCCTCATTAACTGTGTCAGTATTTTAAAAGTTTAGTTTGACAAGAAAAAAGAAAAATCAGGAACAAATTTAAAAATCAATACTTAGACATAAATCAGAACTGAACATGACTGCTTCCCATATTTATATTTAATACCATTAAAATTTTGGTTCCCATTTTATTAAATTGCATGCGCATCTTAAAAATTATCAAGTAGAGCAAAGTTTCCCAAATCAGTCTTTTGAAGGTTCATTTTAGAGCGACTGTAATCTGAGCAGCCTGCACAAAGCTGCTACCATGGAAAACAGCCCTGGTGTTGAATTCTAGAAGCTTGAGAAATCTGCTTTAGTTTGAAAGACTTTGTTAAACTGAATCACCTACCAAAAAAGGCTTGTCAAATGAACATTACTTTTTAAAAAAAAGTAAGTAGAAGCAAAATGCAAGTATCAAATGCTTAGTATACATCAGATAAAATACCTGCACTGTGATATTAGCTAGTAACAGTAGTGGTAAGAGGTTACATTAATTGCAGTAACCAATTTCTGTGTATAACTAAAAGACAGATGTTGTACAAAAGCAATGTTTAACTCTACTGCCAAGATGCTGTTTACAGCAGCAGCAAGAAATTAAAAAGTTGCTCTGATTTGTCTGGAACCTAGTCACTTAAGATAGGATTAGTTAGGCTAATCCTTAAGGCCATGAATTAGAGTCCTAATGTCGCTTCTCTTTTGTGGCAGGAGTGACTCCACAGAAACCTGTTGCCTTGGAATGGCAGTTGTGGTCAGAACTGGAACAAGCCACTACTGTTCCATTAACTTCCAGTAAACATGATGTTACCTTTTGGTTTGTTTGTGTACAGAAAAAAATGTTAGGCTTTCAAAATAATAGACCAGTACTTTTAGTATGCAAAGCACTCATATTAGAACTCGTGGCAATTGGATACCAGTCTAAATACTGGTATTCATAAGTCTGTGGCCCTCACTCTGGCCATTCCTACTGGTCAGTTCAACATAAGTTTCAAAGTACTTACTGCCTTATGAAAGTCACATTCAAGATGGTCCCTCATCTCAGCAGGAGATAATACACTGTGGTACAATTTTGATTCTCCTGTTAACTTGAAAAGAAAAAGCAAGGGAAGTCCTGAGCTATTTTGTCAGGAAAGATTATAAAATGTAATGGTTTCTTCAATGTATAGAGTGCACCCTTTCAAGTGCTATACAGAGCTCTCCTTTATGCTCGTAAACTAACAATAGTTACAGCCATCTGTGTCTAGGTGTCAAGTGCTCGATGGAGTTTCTTCGCTTGCCTTCTGATAGCTTGAGAAAGTTTCCGAGATCATGCGCAGACTGTACGTTCTGTGTCATTAGACAGTAGTAGTTTGATATTGCATGTTGCCTGCAGAAGAACAATACAACTGCCATTAGCAGCATGAAGTCAGTAAGGTTAATTAACTGGTCACATAAATTGCTGGAAAACTGTTAGATGGGAGCAAGGAAGATGTCTGGGACGTGTACGCTATCACTGTGTAACAGTTCTAAAAACTAGCAAGAAAATATTTGGTTACCTTCAGTGAGCATAAATGGCAGTACACAAATAAAATACTGCAATACTTTAATGAGCAACAGGAGCATTTCTCACTATATAATCCAATTCATTAAAATGAAAAACATTAGAACTGGAGCTGGCAACCATGAACAGTTTGAGATCAAGGTTTGCTTCATCATGGAAAAGATGAAAAGGGAGCTGTAACACTAGAACTCATGGCAATTGGATATCAGAACAGAAAGTCATATGCAAGACTGTAAGGGCACCTCCAGAAAAAGTTTATTTCAGTTATTCCAGTAGGCGACCTAGAAAACAGCCAGTGACAGAGCACACTGTGTGCATCTACACATGCAGGACAACTGGACCAAATTGCTCAGCGCAAGCAGTACACGTCACTGTTTAAAGCTTCAGTCAAGCATTTGAAACTGCTCTCATTTTTCCTGAAAAGTTACAGCAATCAATGTCTTACACCTATCTTTGTTGCTAAAATAGGACATAGTATTCAGGATGTAACTTTCCCTTAACAAAAGGAACACTTCCAGAGTAATGAGTGAAGATACTAATGTCAAAATACAGATCTCAGGGAAGGTAACAGAGGCATTTACCCAGTAATGGTTCAATGAATTGACACTAGAAGTGATGTTTAGAAATTTACAGCAACAAATTCCTGTTCCCATCCATTTAGGTACAACTGTGTGTTTAAAAATGCCAGCAATACAGGTATCAACTGCTGTTATTGTGACAGCATGGTCTTAACTGCTAAGACAATGCTAAGGATGGAAAAGAAAGGCTGTAAAATTAGACAGCTCAGGGTAAATGTTCTGCCATGCGTTGTGATCTTCATTAGTAATCAGTGAGAACTGAGGTGGAGTTACAAAGACATTAGTACCAGTAGTTTTCTGGTCTTGGGTGAGAAAAGCTGCTGTTTGCATAGAAGCCCAACTTTCAGTTCACTGCAAACCCACAAGGTTTCACTAACACACAACGTAGAGGTGAAGTTCGACAACTGCACAATGATCTGCTGTAGCAGAGCGCCACAGTGAATATGAGGGAAGAACCCTGTGGTTCTGCATAATAATACTTTAAAGAAGCATCAGTTAATAAGCCTTTCTCCAAACAGCAGATTTTCTCACCACAGATGCATGCAGGTATAGACAAGATAAGTGAGCAACTACTTTACCTGGTTACTATCTTCAATTACGAATGAGAGAAACTGTCATATCACTAACAGATGGGAGAATATTAGGAGTGAGATTTAGTGAACTTTCAATGGATATGATCATTAACTTAATACAAATTTAACCTATAGTTATCTGGAAATGGTTCCACTGGTAAAAATTTAATTTCTGGAATTATGTAGGATTTTAAGCCCTTACCTCTTTGTAGATAAAAGTACTTGATGCTAAGCCCTCTCTAGAGGATTTTAGGTGCTTGACATTTAATTATTGAATGCGTGACATAAAATCATCGAATGTTCTAAGAGAGGAAGCTTGAGGGAATTGCCCTGTGACAAGACTTCTGACCTTTAGTTTTTACTGTCTTAGTATGTCTAACTCAGAATGACGTAACCTTTACAAACACAGCAGCCTACTACCTCGTGGATTAACCAAGGTGTTGTATAAGAGGCTTCTGCATCCTCTAAATTGTGAGTTATGGGTACCATGGACTATTTGTGAATACAATGCTACCTACTAAAAGGATTTTCTTACAAATGCACAATGACACCAATGACAGTCAGTGCAGTGGGATTCCCCCAGCCTGGGTTGGCACCTCTTTTAGACAGAGGCAGAGAGGTACTGTAATCACACAGGGTCAAAGGTAGGCTCTTGCTGGGAAAAATCTGACCTCCACAGCAAGAAACCTGAAGACAAGGAGAGCTTTGACAGGTTTTAGAAGCTGCAAGTCAAACTGCAGATTTAACCTGCACAGGTTTATACTGCAGATTTAATCTGCACAAGAAATGCTCTGCTACATTACAGCTGACAAAGTTCTGCAACTGTTCCTCATCCTGAGTTACAGGGATCACTTAGCCTGCAACTGGCAATGTCCAAGTGGGAAGAAACATGTTGCTAAAAGTTGAGGGACAGTTAGCGGTATTTACCTCTCCTCTTGCACAATGGCGTCATCAAAAGCCTGGGAGATACGCTTCAGCTGGCAAATCCCTGAGGAGACCAGCTCCAACTCACAGTCAAACTCTCAGTAAACAGAACAGTCATTACTACAGATAAAACAGAACAGACTGACTAGGTGACACTACCCAAGCCTCTATCCCTACAGTAACAACTCTAGTTACCTCCAGACTTTACCCAGAGAACTTTAGGGCTGTAGCAACCGTGCTTTTAATTCTGCTGACCAACTGCTTCACACCTCCATTCATCCCCAAGATGGCTGCCTTCCAATTCAAACAGTGGATTCAGATTCACAAGGCTTGGATTCAGCTTCTAACTTTGACATTTCTTGTGTGACTTCAACCAAAACAGAAACCTGTGTGTGCATTATGAAGTATTTCCCTAGCTCACAACCCTTTATCTAATTTGTATTAAATCTCTACGGCAAGAATCTCTCTACTCTCTCAAGAGCCCAGCATAAGCAGAGCTATTCCAGGTACCTTTGCAATACAAATAGCAACTTTGGAAAAGTTATAGCTAAGTAGGAGTGAGATGCAACAAGACCATTTTTCTTTACTGGAAAGGCATCAGCAAAGAACTCAGGTGTATGTCTAGTGTCTGACGGGGACTGGTGCTGAGAAACATGGTGTAAACTTACCCAGTGCGAGAGTGATTTTTAAAAAGTTCTTGTCACAACACAAAATTAAGTTTCATAGAATGGTTTGGGTTGGAAGGGACCTTAAAGATGCCCTGTCCAACCTGGCCTTGGACCCTTCTAGGGAGGGGGCAGCCACAGCTTCCCTGGGCAACCTGTGCCAGGGCCTCACCCCCCACTCACAGGGAAGAATTTCTTCCTTAGATCTCATCTAAATCCACCCTCTGTCAGTTTAAAACCATCACCTCTTGCCCTATCCCTCCCCCCTGATAAAGAGTCCCTCCCCCCTTTCCTGTAGCCCCTTTCAGTCCTGGAAGGCTGCTCTAAGGTCTCCCCAGAGCCTTCTCTTCTCCAGCTGAACCCCCCAACTCTCTCAGCCTGTCCTCACAGGGGGATGCTCCAGCCCCCCGAGCATCTCCATGGCCTCCTCTGGCCCCGCTCGAGCAGGTCCGTGTCCTTCTGATGTTGGTGCCCCCAGAGCTGAACCCAGCACTGCAGGGGGGTCTCACAGCAGAGCAGAGGGGGAGAATCCCCTGCCTCGCCCTGCTGCCCACACTGCTCTGGGTGCAGCCCAGCACACGGGTGGCTTTCTGGGCTGCCAGCACACGTTGCCGGCTCACAGGCAGTTTTCCACCCACCAACCCCCCCAAGTCCTTCTCCTTGGGGCTGCTCTCCATCCCCTCCTCACCCAGCCTGTATTTGTGCTGGGGATTGCCCAGACCCATGGGCAGGACCTTGCCCTTGACCTTGTTGAACTCCATGAGGTTCGCACAAGCCCACCTCTCCAGCCTGCCCAGGTCCCTCTGGATGGCAATGTTTCAGCTTTATGTAGTGCTCGGTCCCTGTCTATACAGGGACCTGTAACTACTTTCTTAACTATTCAAACAGCACACCCTTTCAGGGGAATAGGATAGCAACCTTCATATCTTGCCTTTCACCTTACAAGATACTGTAATTATAGTAATAATAAAAAAAAAGAAAGAAGGTTTACAGAAGAATGTAGCTTACAGGCTTCTGCTGGAAGGAGCAGGTGATGAATAAGGGCTTTTCAGTGCTGCTGCTCTTCTTGATCTCCGGAGAGAGACAGCATCTTTACCAAGCCAGGATGAGAAACCCCTCCATTCTCTATGTTCTGGCACCCTTGTTGGCCCAAGCAAGGCTCTTTTGCTGGATCTTGGGGTGTCTTTGGAACTGGCTGCCAGAGTAACACTCTTCTTATGGCAAAGGGTTCGAGGTGTAGTAATTCTTTTCTTGGTAGAACTGGTTGCACAGCTTCTGCTGATGGATTCAGCTGGAAGGGTCACCATCGAGTGGACAGGGCTTTGGTAAGTCTTCTGTATTTTCTGAAAGAAGCATTAGACAGTCATGTTATGCTAAATGAACGCAATTAGCCTGGAGTGTGGAACCAGAAAAACAAGGAACATTTGAGATGAATCCCTAGATTTCATTCTCATAGCAGGTTTGGTCTAGCATGAGTGCTTATCAACCCTCTGTACTCACTTGCACTGGAGGAGTCATTTGCTCCCCCAGTCCTTGGAACTTGTCAAGAACTTCAGCAGGCACTGGAACAGAGCTGCTGCTGCTCTTACGCAGGAAAGAGCCAGGCTTCCTCACAGATATTTGATGCGGTTAAAATCAGAGGTCTGCACCAAAGGGAAGTACAAGCTTGAGTTTGCTACCCTGCTACCATCTAGCAGTTTTTGTCAGTGCAAATTTAGATTGACTATAATGAAGAACATGCTAATAAATAGTATGGGTACAGGAAAAGGAGTAAAAAAAAATTAAATCCAAAGCTCTACACGTTTCCCAGAAACAATTACTTGCAAGCAATGGCAGTCTCTACCCTCATTCCTCCTTGAGAAGGCTGCTCTGCCATGCATGATAAAATACAGTAGGGGACAAGCATTTATGCAGTAATAAAAGTTTTGATGAAACTACATCTCATAGTTCTTCTTTTCACCTTCCTCCCTGTTCTGCCAGATCCCTAATTTGCCTATCTGTACTTTAGCAAGGATATTAAACATTTTGAGACAAGCATTATGGTGTGCAAGTGTGTGGCATAGACTCTTAGGAATGCAGCGTTCTGTAGAGTCCAGAACTCTTAGTACTGAAGTTGAAGCAAAAACTAAACTCTATCCATGCTCCACGGCAAAGGCAAAGTACCTGGGACACTGTTCCGAAAGCATTTTTTCTGTTGTTTTAATACTCTGAAGAGTTTGGCGCTTTTGTCTTGCCTCCAGACTTTGCCAAGTTGGGGTCTTACGAGAATTCAGCTCTACTTGCTTTAATGGTACTCGCTTCCTTAGAGACATGTGGATGGTGTTGAGGGAACTCGAAGAAGCTCTTCTCTTGAATTTGACAGGTACAGGGCTCTCATTCTCATCGAAGTCAGCTAGGAGCTGGTGTTTCCGCCAGGCCATTGTTGCCTTGACGGTTTGGAGCACAGATATCATCCTGCCCCAGTTCTTTGTCAACCTTATTTGTAAAACAATCAGAACGAGAGCAAGAATTAGACAGAGCAAGGTACAGAGCACTGTGAAAAAGGAGTGTGAGATATGTTTATCTGATTCGTGCCCATGTGAGTGATAAAATATAATTCCCTTATGTATGGAGTTCCTAAATGCTTTTGTATTTTTTTAGGCAATAAGATGTTATGTCCATAGTTCTTGTTGTTAAGATCCATTGCTGTTAGAGGGCAGTTAAAATGGCCGTCTTCATCGAACCAGACAGTGTCATGTCTGGACGTATTGATACTATGTCTGCAAATGCACCTCTGCTCGGACATCATCCTGCTGAGTCATCCTCCATAAATGGAAAAACCCAAGAAAAGCCCGCGAAAATTGTTACAACTTCGCAGACCCCTCAGGGAACACGCCCATCTTCATGAATATGTATAAGGACTACATTATAAAAGGAATCGGTTTTGGGGGGTGTGTGTGTGTGTCCTGGTAGAGCAGAGACTCCCAGCACACCCAGCGCTGTTTGCTTGTCTTTATTCGAACAATAAATTTGGAGTTAAGTTTTTAAAATCTTAATGAGTCTGAGCTCATTTATAACAGGAGGAATCAAAATCATCACACAATGTATTCAGTTACATTTGCCCGAAACAAGATCAGAGCTGAGCAGACTTTTACTTGGAGAACAGCCTTGATTCCTGCAGCTGTTCAGGTCTGTGCGTGCCCATGAAGAAGTCTTATACTGCATTTCCAGCACCGGACATCAGACCTTGGTGAGCGGCGAGACTCGAGCTTGCGAGGTAGCATGCTCAGTAAGTGCAAGCTTCTTGTTGGTGTCTCAGACTATGGTCTCATATCCCAATTTTTGCCTTCATTAATCAAAACAGCCTTCCACTGCCGGACAAATTTACACAGCTACTCTTGTCTCCTGCCTGAGTTGCTGAAGGCTCAGGCTTAAGTCACAGTTACGGTTCTGGATACATAAATCCTGAAACTGCCAGGATTGGTACTGGCAGCAGACATGGGTGGGAAGGGCCCAAATGCCTGTTATCTATGTGATATATGACAACTTAAACATACACGTAGTTTAAAATCTTTTCACTAGCTATCAAGCTAGGATACTGGTAGTGAATTACTTCTAAAAAGGAATTTAAATGCAAATTTATTTTAGCAATCTGAATTGAGTGCAAATTAATTTTACCAATACTTCCTTGCAGATTGTTAATAAAAAAAGCGGGGACGTCTCTACCATAGTTATACCACATATTCGGAAAGCCCACTGACCCTCCTTACTATCTCTAATCTCCCAAATTGTCTCCATCTCAACAAGCGTCCTTATTTGTGTCAGAAAGCAATAAGGCTTATTGAAATCTTTTAATCCAGAAGGTGTCTGGGATATTAACACCTTCAATACGTTCCTGCATGTGGCAACAAGGAAAAAACTAGTAATCGGGCAACCAGTCAGTTCTCCTCGCAGCCTATCCAGCCTCCTCCTGAGAAACTGCTAACTACTGTTGCTTAATTTATGCTGAAAAATACTACTCGGGAGAAACGCCCCGAAGGGCGCAGCTGCCGTCCCAGGGCGACGCTGATCTGTTCTCAGACGGACACCCCGGGGCTCCGGCCCACCGGGAACCCGCCGCGGGCAGCTCGGCGCCGGGCACCTCGGGCACGCGCCGGCCGCGGCCCCCCCAGAGTCCCCTCCCGCGCGGGCAGGGCTGCGCTCCCGTGGCGGGTGCTCCCCGCGGCCGCTCCCCGCAGCGGCGGCCCGGCCGGCGGAAGCGGTTCCGCGCCGCGGGGGGTGGCGCGGCGGCACAGCGCGGGCGCGGCCGATGCCGGGATCTCGCCCGCCGGGGACGGTTGAAGCCGGGGGAGCCCGGCTCGGGCCTCTCGCACGAACGGCGGGGACCGGGAGCGGGACCGAGCTGCCGCTGCCCCAGGAGCCTCCTCGCGCCGCCGCAGCTGCGGCGGCTCCGCCCCGGGGGTCGGGGGGGGCGCCGGGCCTGGGGGGCAACTGGGGGCCCCCGGGCGGGCCGCGGCCTCCTCGCGCCGGCGGGCGCAGTGGCGAGGATGGGGAGTAAAGCGGAGGAGGCGGCGGCGGAGGAGGCGGCTGTAGGTGCCGGTAGGAGCCCCCCCCCCGCAGCACAGGTGTCGGTGTTGTAAGGACGCTGAGGGCGGGTGGGACCGAGCACGGCAGCGCTGCTTCGCCCCTCCGCGGATTTCGTGGCTGTATCGGGTCTGGCTGAGCCAGAATTGGTTTTTCCCTGTAGCAGCCCTCATGGTGCTGTGTTTTATGCTGGGAGCTGGCAGGGTGTTGATAGCACACTGGTGTTGTGGCTACTGCTGAGTAGTACTTACACAGCACCAAGGCTCTTTCTGACATTTCCCCCCCCCACAGTGGGACGGGGTGGGCAAGATCTTGGGAGGGGACACAACCAGGACAGCTGACCCGAACTGACCAAAGGGATATTCCAGACCATATGACGTCTGCTCAGTATAAAGCTGGGAGAAAGGAGGAAGGGGGTGGGGTCACCCTTGGTCCTCCGAGGCAACCACTACGCGTATTGGAGCCCTGCTTCCTGAGAAGGCCCGACATCGCCTGTTAATGGGAAGTAGAGAATAAATCTGTTTTTTTTTTTTTGCTTCCGCGCGCGGACCTTTGCTTCGCTTTGCTTATATTAAAACTGCTGTTGTTTTACCCACAAGGGTTGTTTTGTTTTCCTATCTTATTTTCTTTCCCTTCTTTGCCCTATTGAGAAAAAAAGGGGAAAGGGGGGGAAGTGATAGAGCGACTTGGTGGGTACCTGGCATTTAGCCAAGGTCAAACCACCACAGTCTATTTTGGCGCCCAACGTGGGGCGGGACAACGGCAGTTTTATATTAATTGTGCTATAGCTATAGCAGTTAGTAAGCGACAAGCTCTTGTGCTGGTCACGGGTTTGTTTATTGCTCTGCTTTTCTTTATTTTGCTAAGCTCGGGAACATGCTGGAAGAAATTGGGAACATCATGAGTGGTTTTATTCTGCAAGCTCCCGAAGTACTTATTAATCCTTATGTTAGCTCTTTGATACTGTTCATTAATGCTGTTCGCCTATTGTGGGCTGTGTGGAGCTCGTTAGGTTTTTGGTGTAAGAGAAAGCAAATTTTGGGTGAGAGAATACCAAAATGTGCCCTGAGGCGGCCTGTCCCTGGGTGGCAGGGGGAGTGGAAGGATTTGGGCAGATTCCTAGGACGGTTATCACCTCCTGTAGCCTGGGATCTTACCCCTGAACAGGCAAGCAACCCCGCAAAACTGACACAACACCTGATAGAAGGGTGCCTTGTCTATCCCGATGAAAATCAGCAACTCCTAGCGCTGTACTGGGGCCTGGCCTGTGCTTATCGAGCTGCAGTTCAGTGCTCTCAAAGGACTGTGGTGGAAACGGGAACTCAAACAAAAACAATAACAGCAGAGATTGCCCCAGTAGTAAAAAAGAAACAGTGGACAAGGAGAACAACAGGTCCATACCCTCGATTAATAAGGGACGAAAAAGAGGAGGAAGAAGCGGGTCCTTCAGCAAAGGGGTCAGAAGAGGGAATAACAGAACTCAAACAGGAGGCAGAAACTACCCGGTCCCTGACATCATCAGAACTGCGAGATCTGCGGAAAGACTATAGCCGCCAGCCGGGTGAGCGGATTGCTGCCTGGCTGCTTCGATGCTGGGATAATGGGGCTGATGCTCAGCAGCTGGAAGGTAAGGAAGCCCAACAGCTGGGTTCCCTTGCTAGAGATCGAGGAATTGAAAGGGGAATTGGAAAAGAAACAGGAATTTGCAGTCTGTGGAGATGGCTCCTTTCAAGTGTTAAAGCAAGATATCCTTTCAAGGAAGATCTTACAGACAACTCCCCAGGGAAGTGGGCTACTGCGGATGAAGGTGTCCAGTACCTGAGAGAACTAGCAGTGCTGGAAGTCATCTATAGTGATCCAGATAATGATGAAGCCCCTAAAAATCCAGAGGATGTCCTGTGCACACGGGCCATGTGGAGGAAGGTGATTAAAGGTGCACCATCCTCGTATTCTGCGGGCTTGGCTGCGATGTACTATCCAGAAATGGATATGGGAGAAGGACTAAGATGTACGCCAACTGTGGAGGCAGTCTCTTCCTGGCTTCAGAACTTTGAAGAGAGTCTTGGAACCTCCTCATCTCTACGGGCGAGTGCCTTAGATGTCAGGAGCACCCCAAGAAATCGGTTCTCTTCCACCCCAGTCAGAGGGAAAGGGAAACCACCTAGGCGCATGACACGTGGCGAACTTTGGTTCTTCCTGCGTGACCAGGGGGAGGACATGAGGAAGTGGGATGGTCAACCCACCTTCAAATTGGAAGCTCGTGTACATGAATTGCGAGGAAAGACCCCTGCCAAGAAGACAACATCCAAGAAGGTTGTTAATGTAGCTGGCGTGAAACCGCAAGAAAGTAATCAGCGATCTCCCAGATACAGGAAGACTGAGATCACCTCCCTTGGCCCTGATGAAGGAGTTTCCGGCCTGGCACAGCAAGGGTCAGACAGTGAATACTCTGACCAAGAACAGGAATAGAGGGCCCCTGCCTCCAGCCAGGAGGAGGAAAGGGATGATCGGGTGTATTGGACAGTGTGGATTCGATGGCCTGGCACATCAAATCCACAGAAGTACCAGGCTTTAATCGATACCGAGGCACAGTGTACATTAATGCCATCAAGTTATAGAGGAGCAGAACCTATCTGGATCTCAGGAGTGACAGGCGGATGTCAAGAACTGTCAGTACTGGAGGCCGAGGTTAGCTTGACCGGGGATAAGTGGGAAAAACATCCCATTGTAACTGGCCCAGAAGCCCCTTGTATCTTGGGCATTGACTACCTCAAGAGGGGGTATTTCAAAGACCCAAAAGGATACCGATGGGCTTTTGGTGTGCCCAGTGTGAACACAGAGAAGGTCAAACAGTTGTCTAATCTGCCTGGCCTCTCAGGAGATCCTTTTGTTGTAGGACTGTTGCGAGTTAAAGAACAACAGGTGCCAATTGCTATGAGGACCGTGCACTGACGGCAGTATCGCACGAACCGAGACTCTCTGGCTCCCATCCAAGAACTGATCCGTCAACTGGAGACCCAAGGTGTCATCAGTAAGACACATTCGCCTTTTAATAGCCCAATATGGGCCAGTGCGAAAGTCTGACGGAGGGTGGAGGTTGACAGTAGACTATCGTGGCCTGAACGAAGTGACGCCACCACTGAGTGCTGCTGTACCAGATATGTTAGAGCTCCAGTATGAACTAGAGTCAAAGGCAGCCAAGTGGTACGCCACAATCGACATCGCCAATGCATTCTTTTCAATTCCTTTGGCAGAAGAGTGCAGGCCACAGTTTGCTTTCACGTGGAGGGGTGTCCAATATACCTGGAATCGACTGCCCCAGGGGTGGAAGCACAGCCCCACTATTTGTCATGGACTAATTCAAACTGCACTGGAAAAGGGTGATGCCCCTGAACATCTACAGTACATCGATGACATCATTGTGTGGGGCAACAAGGCAGAAGAAGTGTTCAAGAAAGGACAAAAAGTAATTGAGATTCTTCTGAGAGCTGGGTTTGCCATAAAGAAAAGCAAGGTCAAGGGACCAGCACAGGAGATTCAGTTCTTGGGAATAAAATGGCAAGATGGACGCCGCCATGTGCCTATGGAGGTTGTCAACAAGATAGCAGCTATGTCTCCACCGACCAACAAGAAGGAAACACAAGCTTTCTTAGGACTTGTGGGATTTTGGAGGATGCACATTCCAGGTTACAGTCAGCTGGTGAGCCCTCTCTATCAAGTAACCCGAAAGAAGAACAATTTTGAGTGGGGTCTTGAGCAACAACAAGCCTTTGAGCACATCAAACAGGAGATAGCTCGGGCGGTAGCTCTTGGGCCTGTTCGGACAGGACCAGATGTGCAAAATGTACTTTACACATCAACTGGGGAGCATGGCCTCACATGGAGCCTCTGGCAGAAGGTAGCAGGTGAAACTCGGGGTCGACCATTAGGATTTTGGAGCCGGGGATATCGAGGATCAGAAGCCCACTACACTCCAACTGAAAAGGAGATTCTGGCAGCATATGAGGGGATTCGAGCCGCTTCCGAAGTTGTTGGTACAGAAGCACAGCTCCTCTTGGCACCGCGATTGCCTGTACTACATTGGATGTTCAAAGGAAACATCCCTTCTACACACCATGCAACCAGTGCTACCTGGAGTAAATGGGTAGCGTTAATCACGCAACGAGCTCGACTGGGAAAACCCAACCGTCCAGGAATCCTGGAAGAGATCATGGACTGGCCAGAAGGTAGAGATTTTGGAGCACTGCCTGAGGAGGTGGCTCGTGCCCAAGAAGCACCACCATATAACGAATTACCAGAAGATGAAAGGCGGTATGCTCTGTTTACTGATGGATCCTGTCGTGTGGTAGGAAACCATTGAAAGTGGAAAGCTGCTGTGTGGAGCCCCACAAGACAAGTCGTTGAGGCCACTGAAGGAGAGGGCGAGTCAAGTCAGTTTGCAGAAGTAAAAGCGATCCAACTAGCCCTAAAGATTGCTGAACGAGAAAAGTGGCCAGTACTGTATCTCTACACTGACTCCTGGATGGTGGCTAATGCCCTGTGGGGGTGGCTACAGGAGTGGAAGAAGACCAATTGGCAGCGCAGAGGTAAACCCATCTGGGCTGCTGCACTGTGGCAGGACATCGCTGCCCGAGTGGAAAACGTGGCTCTAAAGGTACGTCATGTAGATGCCCACGTGCCCAAAAGCCGTGCCACCGAAGAACATCAAAACAATGAGCAAGTAGACAAGGCTGCTAAAATTGAAGTAGCTCAGCTGGACCTGGACTGGGAGCGCAAGGGTGAGCTATTTGTAGCTCGATGGGCCCATGAAACATCCGGGCATCTCGGGAGAGATGCAACGTACAGATGGGCTCGTGATCGAGGGGTGGACCTGACCATGGAGGCCATCTCACAGGTCACTCATGAATGTGAAACATGCCTCAATCGAGCGAGCCACACGAGTAAAGTCTCCCTGGAACAGAGGGCGATGGCTGAGTTTTCGATATGGTGAGGCCAGGCAAATTGACTATATTGGACCATTGCCACGAACACGCCAAGGCAAGCGCTACATACTCACTATGGTGGAAGCAACTACTGGTTGGCTTGAGACGTACCCTGTAAATCATGCCACTGCCCGAAATACCATCTTAGGTCTTGAAAGGCAAATTTTATGGCGACATGGTACTCCTGAAAGAATCGAATCAGACAATGGAACCCATTTTCGAAATAATCTCATAAACTCCTGGGCAAAGAAACATGGCATTGAGTGGGTGTATCACATCCCTTATTACCCACAAGCGTCTGGAAAGATTGAAAGATACAATGGACTGTTGAAGACTATGTTGAGAGCATTGGACAATGGGGGATGGAAACACTGGGATATAAATTTAGCAGAAGCCACTTGGCTAATTAATACCAGAGGATCTGTTAACCGTCCTGGTCCTGCCCAAACAAAACCCCTTCATACTGTGGGAGGAGATAAGGTCCCTGTAGTACACACAGGGCAATGGCTGGGGAAGGCAGTATGGATTGCTCCTCCCTTGGGAAAAGGCAAGCCCACTCGTGGGATTGTTTTTGCTCAGGGACCTGGATGTACTTGGTGGGTAATGCGGGAGGATGGGGCTACTCAGTGTGTGCCTCAAGGAGATTTAACCTTGGGGGGGAAATAATCTGTGGGCTGAGTTGTATGTTGCAGGAAGTGATGGAGGAAGTAGGAACGACGAAGAGTGAACCAGATACATGCGATGATGACCCAAACCTAGCCGGTGCTGGAGTCCAACAGTCAAACATACTGCTCTGTCCTGAACATCCACCTTGACAGATGGCAGCCAAGTCACTGAACATCTGGAGGAGTGAAGAAAGCTTACGGAATGAATAAATGAGTGTTATGTGGGACCTGGGCATGACGTAAATGGTATGGAATAAGGGGTGGAGACTGTATCGGGTCTGGCTGAGCCAGAATTGGTTTTTCCCTGTAGCAGCCCTCATGGTGCTGTGTTTTATGCTGGGAGCTGGCAGGGTGTTGATAGCACACTGGTGTTGTGGCTACTGCTGAGTAGTGCTTACACAGCACCAAGGCTCCTTCTGACATTTCCCCCCCCCCGCAGTGGGACGGGGTGGGCAAGATCTTGGGAGGGGACACAACCAGGACAGCTGACCCGAACTGACCAAAGGGATATTCCAGACCATATGACGTCTGCTCAGTATAAAGCTGGGAGAAAGGAGGAAGGGGGTGGGGTCACCCTTGGTCCTCCGAGGCAACCACTACGCGTATTGGAGCCCTGCTTCCTGAGAAGGCCCGACATCGCCTGTTAATGGGAAGTAGAGAATAAATCTGTTTTTTTTTTTTGCTTCCGCGCGCGGACCTTTGCTTCGCTTTGCTTATATTAAAACTGCTGTTGTTTTACCCACAAGGGTTGTTTTGTTTTCCTATCTTATTTTCTTTCCCTTCTTTGCCCTATTGAGAAAAAAAGGGGAAAGGGGGGGAAGTGACAGAGCGACTTGGTGGGTACCCGGCATTTAGCCAAGGTCAAACCACCACAGTGGCCTAGAGATCCGTGTGGGCAGGAGTAGCAAAGGGGTTGGGTGTCCAGGCCAGGGCTCCTGGCAGGTGTGAGCCAGCGTTTTAGGGGCTTTTTGTTTGTTTGCTTTTTCTCCACAGGCTTCTGCAGCTCTTGCTGGCGGAGACAGCTGGTGTGACTGCACACTGGAAACCATCTGGGATGTCCTCTGCAGCAAAGAAAGGCCATGGACAGAGAACGTGGTTTGGTTTGGGGTTGGGGGTGTTTCGTTTTGTTTTACTCACTTCTGGGTGTTGAGCCAAACCTAGATGAAGAAAGCTGTGGGTAGATTTCTTGCCACAGAAGAGGAAAACAAGATATGCAAAGCTTTTATCTTTAAAACACTTCTACCTGAAAAATTGCTCTAAAAAGAGCTGTAGCAGCTTCTGGTTTTTTTCCAAAGCTTTGGTTTGGTTTCCCCCCACCAAGTTAAACTCTGAGCTGACAGCTGGAGACGCCTCCATAGCTGGGACTTGGCTTAGAGCCGTGGGGGAGCCAAGCCAGTGACACTGCAGCACACCTCTTGAGTCCCTCCATTGGCTTATAAACATACTTGCTGTAAGTTTCTAAGAGCTATGGTTTAAAAAAACTTCTACATGATGGTGTTTGCACCCCTTTGTATTCACACACTAGAATACAGGCAAGTATAGCTCAATAAATACCCTTTATTAATAAACAGCTGTTTCTGTGTGTTACAGCCTTATATGCTGTTCTGCTTTGCTCTGCCCGTTGGCTTTATGGCTTCCAGGTAGTTGCAGATGTGTTATGCCTCTTCCTCCGCCCTCCCCCCCACTCCATCTCCGTAGGGAAGGTTTTGGGCTCTTCTCACTAGCAAACTGCAGCTTGAGCCACCATCTTTTAAGAGGCTTGGATCTTTGGACAGGCAAAACGGGATCATTCATTTAAACACCTTCTAAATGACTGACAGCTCTATAAAACAGAGCTCTTGGGCAGGGGGATGGGGGAAGATGGGGGTACTAAATATAAGAGGTGGGTTCAGGTGGGGATGAGATCCACATGCTCAGTTTCTAAGGGTTAACTTGAGAGCTGGGGATTTGGATCGGCGTTTTGGATGTGAAGGTGGGGAGGGGGAATCGCTGTGAATAGACATGCTAATTGAACAGACAGCCCAGAACTGTAGGCCAGAAGGGAAGCAGCAGGCTGAAGCTGAACTGGGCAGTCAGCTTGTCCTTTCATGCCTGTTTGTAAATTTAAAATTCGTCTTGGGGTGCCTCTGTTGTTTCCATCCATTTCAATTCTGTTACCCAACAGAACAGCATGCACAAAGGAGGAAAGATAGATTGTCTGGAGGTTGGCATCATGTACCTTGAGTTGCATCTTGTAGTCCTGTCAGCCAATAAGCCTTGATTTCGCAATAGATCATAAGAAGGTATCACTAGATTTTTTTCCGGTTTCATCCCCAAGAGCTAAGGACTGATTTACCAAGTGGACATAAGACACATGCCCTACAGAGGTGGGAAATAAATACATTCTGAATTTTTGCCTCTGCAAGGGTACGAACAGAACATGAGCTTTCCATGCCCTTTGGCTGTTTGCAGAGCCAACTAATAGCCCGATCTGTAAAAGGCCTCATGAAAACAGGCACCTAACAGGCCAGTGGGATGTAGTTTGCATTTCACAGCTGAAAAGAGAGAGGATACATCACTTCCCTTTTTGGCCGTTTATTGCTCATTTATCTGGTTTATTGATCCATTTATCTGGTCGGTGAAAACTGACAAGACATGCAGCCTGCACCTGGCTTGTAGGTCGTGGCCTGTACTTCTCACTTCTGAAGGGACTACCAAACAAGTCTCCTTTTCCTTTTTAACTTAGTCAAAATGACTTGGCTCAAGTGAGCTTTGGTCACTGTTTGTCCTTGCATAAATTCTGTTGCCATGACATCACAAATGTGACCTCTTTGCTCCATGACAACAGCTAACCCTTGCGGAGGGAGGGGTCTGAGGTAGAGAAGACAAATCTTGAACTCCGGAGGGAGACAGAGCTGGAACAGTGCGCAGGGAGCTGACTGCTCACACAGTCAGCCTTGAGAGTGGAACTGGTAACTTCTTGCATTGTGGTTGTTTACTTACGTGTTTTACCACTACCCAGTTGGTGTTCTGACTTGCCAGCCTTCTCCCTGTCCATTGGAGAACAGTGACAGCTTATATTGCTCATTACTCTCCACAGGGTTTGTACCTTCATCTATAGCAGGGTGCTACTTCAGATAATTGTACCCCAGAAGGATAAGAAAAGTCATTTGTGCTAGTTTTGTGCTGACAGTACTGTTCAAGTGTGCACACCCCAAAGCACTGGATACTTTGAGACGCTAGGCAGCAGGCCACAAACCATTATCAATTGCAGGTGATGCTAACCAAAGGTTTCGAGAGGCTGTCGCTGCTCTATCAGCAACTGATACCATTTCACTGTTTAGCTAGACCAAAGGCCAAAGAGTTAAAAGGTGTGTCCTGTAATAGTGCTTCACTCTTGTTTTCTGGGTTTTTTTTCTTTTGATTTAGTTTAGACTATAGATTCAAGAGCTTGTTTGATGCTGACAGCTTGAGTACAGAGGCAAAGAAAGGATCACTGTTTTTTGGATGTGAAGCAGTAAACTTTCATCCATTTGCTTGGAAGCCTGTTCTGTTGGGAATGGCAAGAAATCTACCCACAGCTTTCTTCATCTAGGTTTGACTCAACAATCAGAAGTGAAAAACTGTCTTCTCAATGGACGATGACAGTGAACCTGAGCAGAGCTGCTGGGCTCATCTACCTGATGTCTGCCTGAGGCGTGTCTTCCATTGGTTAGACAACACGGACAGATCTCGGGCTGCCTTGGTCTGTAGAAAATGGAATTGGGCCCTGTACTCGGGATCCCTCTGGAGGAGCGGAACCATCACATTCTATGGCCAACCATCAAGTGCACACACACTGGAGCTTCAGAGTGCCCTGCGGCATGCCAAGAAATTTAGCAAGTATTTGGAGCACCTCGAGGTCAAATTATTGAATCCTCGCAAGACTGCTTTTACCCAAAAATTTCAAAGTGACTATGGGAAGTCTTCTTTCATACCTGGGTGAGTGTAACAGTCGCCTAGTATCCCTGAGCATCAGGTACCTGGAATTCGACCGCTTGGTCTGGAGAAATGTGGTCAGGGCTCAGTTTATCAAGGACTTAGCTACCTTCCTGAGAAGAATGAGCAAACGGCTTGATTATCTTAACTTAAAAGGAGCAAGAGTAACCTTGGAAGAAGGCTGTGAGCTTCTGAATTCTCTGACCTGCTTGAGAGATAAAAGCTTTATATCTGAAATCAATATTGAGGATTTCTTCCGTCTCCACCTTCCTGTCTACAGCAGCACCTTGTTCCACCAAACTATGTCCAAGTTCCATAGCCTGGTCATCCTGACTTTCAATTATAACTGTATCTCTGATGAACTGCTGGACATCCTGCGGGAGCAGAGTGCTCATTCTTTGTGCACCTTGAATATCAAATGTCATATCCATGACCCTCATGGACAAGTGGTCTGGGGAATGTCGTGGGCAAACTTGGCCAAGAAAGCCCCAAAACTGAATGTGAACTTCTTCTTTGAAAGAGTCATGAACCACGATCACCTAGCCAGGATCCTGCTAGTGGAGATCCCAGTCAGGAGCATCAGTCTACGGAGCTGCTATTTCAGTGACCCAGGTTGGACAATGAGACCTATCCTCACCAACCTCCTCCCAGCCTACTGTCATGTTCTGCAGGTAAGGGAAACAATAGTGGCATCTTACTGCAGTATCACAAAGCTAAGCAAAGTAATCCTATAGGCCTTCTGCATAACAGCAGTCATCCATAGGAATTCCTGACTGCTTCAGTTTTATGTTCAGAGGGTAATTTTCCTAAGCAAGTGAGCCATTCCAGTGTTCCAGCTATAGTCTAGTTCAGGTAATTCTCCTTGTTCAGTTCATTATGCTGGTCTTCTCTATCAGGCTGATGTCAGGTTGCCCCCCGAAATACTGGTGGTTGTAATGTCAGCTGTGAGAAAAAAAGAACCTTTCAGGCAGGAAAATGTCATTTTTGTAAGAAAGCTTTAGGCTTATTCTGGTTAGACACCTTCATGTTTAGTAACTGATAACTTTCTTAGCCTTTCAGATTTTTCTGAACCCCACCCTTTTGCAGGCAAATCTGCATATGAGGAAAATAGTCTGTACACCTTGTTTGCTTACAGAGCTGTAGCCTGCATCAACCTACACTGATGGTTTTGCTCCAAAATGTCTTACAGCACATGTAAGTTAACTGGTGCCCATCACTAAGGGTGTGTCACCAAAGGCGTGCAACAGCTGGCCCATGTAAATGAGCATCAGGTCTTTGCGTGCCTGAGGGAAGTACATGGCTTTATACCTGATGGTTGCTGACAGCTTGCTTTAAGTTCTGTTGCATTGCAGAGTTTCCAATAAACACCAGAGATCTGTAAAGCTTTCTAGAAATAGTCTTTGGATCTACTCTTGAATCTGGGATAATTTCCAGTATGTCAAACAAGACCATGGCATGAACTGTGGGTGTAGCATCTTCTAACAGTACTAGGAGTTGCCTGTCTCTTAGGATGGTATGTAATGCACAAGAGACCCTCCCATCTTAACGGGAGAGTGGCAATTACTGTAGCATATCCTGTTGTGACAGTACAAAACTGATTCTCTGCCAATGTCAAGGTACAATATTACTGACGGTCCCTTCTGTGGATAAAATTGGGAAACTCTTGTTTATTGAATTCTAGTTACTGTGCTCACAAGCTCTCTTCAGTAGTACTGGTTTTGTTTTTTTTTTTTTTTCCCCAAGAAATTAACACTTGAGTTAAACAATGAGTATCAGCTGCTGGACAATGAGCTGTTACAGCTCATCTTATCATGCAAGAGGTTGTTATTCTGGAAGTATGGGCATTTCTAAGTGTCACCTTTATGGAGAGGCTGCTACAAAACCTGTTGCGTCAGGAAGTTGTCTCCCACGCATTCCAGGAATCTCCTGGACTGGTCTCGCTCTGCTGTGCTGTATTTCCAGCAGATGTCTGGGAAGTTAAAGTCTCCCACAAGAACAAGGGCAAGCAATCATGAGATTTCTCCTAAATACCTATAGAATATTTCATCCACCTCTCTGTCCTGGGTGGGTGGCCTATAGTAGACTCCTACTACAACATCTGCCCTGTTGGCCTTCCCCCTGATTCTAACGCAAAGACACTCTACCCTGTCTTCGCTACACTTGTGCTCAAGGCAATCATAACAGTCCGTAACATACAGCGCCACCCCACCACCTCTCCTTCCTTGTCTGTCCCTTCTAAAGAGCTTGTAGCCCTCAACTGCCGCACTCCAGTCATGGCAGACATCCCACCATGTTTCTGTAATAGCCACAACATCATAATTTTCCTGTTTCATCATGGTTTCAAGCTCCTCCTGTTTGTTACCCATGCTGTGTGCACTGGTGTACATGCACTTCAGATGGGCTGATGTTTTCCCCCCTTCCCCCTTCAAATCTAGTTTAAAGCTCTGTCAATGAGCCCAGCTAACTCCTGCCCCAAGATCCTCTTCCCCCTCTGGGACAGGTGCATTCCATCTAATGCCAAAAGGTCTGGTGCCCTGTATACCAACCCATGATTGAAAAATCCAAAGCCCTGACAGTAACACCCGTCTTGGAGCCACAAGTTCATCTGTTGAGGTCTCCGGTATTCTTCTTCATCCACCCCCCCAACTGAAGGGATGGAGGAGAACACAATTTGTACCCCTGACCCCTTAATCACTTTCCCCAAGGACCTGAAATCTCTCTTCATTGCTTTAGGACTTCTAGTAATGTTGTCACTACCTACTTGAAAAACCAGGAGAGGGTAGTAGTCCTTGGGTCTCACTAGAGCAGGGAGTTTTGCCTTGAGGTCCTTGACGCGGGCCCCAGGGAGGCAGCAGACTTCCCTATGAAATGGGTCTGGTCTGCATATGGGGCCTTCGGTACCCCTCAGAATGAAGTCACCCACTACAATTACTCTTCTGGGGTTCTCTGTAGAACTGGTTTTAATACCTGGCCTAGAATGACCCAGCCTTGGTGGACCTCGGTCTTCCTCCTTGTTTGTCCCATTTCCTTCCTCCTCCTCTTCCTCACTCAAAAGTTCCAGGGCCCCAAAACTATTGTGAAGGGACACCATGGAGGGTGAGGGGAGTCGGGAAGGGATTTTCCTGCCTCCCCAAGCAGGGACCTGTTTCCAGCCTCCCCCATCTCTTAGGTCCCCTCCTTCTGCCTGGTAGCAAGAGGTTGAGGGATTACCTTCCTCCTTTGGAGCCTCCATTTGCTCCTGTTGCTTTAGGGGTGCTAGGGTGTTACTCCACCAATCATGTTCCCTTTCACACTCCCTCATACTTCTTAATCTCTCGACCTCTTCTTTGAGTTCCACCACCAGGCTGAGCAGGTCATCCAGGTGATCGCAGTGCACACAGGTGTTATCACTGGTGCCTCCCGACAGGACTGACAGGCTCAGACACTCCCTGCAGCCCAGGACCTGGACCGCTGCATGTTTGCGTGGCAGTTCCGACTGGGTCGCCACGTTCTTTCTAGTGGTGGTTTTGACCCCAGTAGAGACCATGGTTCAGTCTACTCGTGGAGGATGATAAGATGAAACTAGCACAGATAAGTTCTAGAGCCCGGAGATAGACTGCGCCCTGTCCGCTCGGCCTGCCTGCGCGAACTGCCGCGCCTCACCCTTCTGACGCGCCACGCCCTGTTTGCCCGCCCTGTTCACCGCGTTCCTAGGGGGCTGCTCTTGTACGTGAGGGGCGTAGGGTGTCACTCCAGTCTTCGTCCACGCTGACTCCCCGCCGCCCGCGTTAGCAGCAGCTCACTCTTCCGCTCAGGGGGGAGGCGACTTGACGCTCTCCCTCTTCCCTGGGCTTCTGCCTTCACGGCTTGCGGTTTTACCGGGGTTTTTAATGCTTTGGGGAGGGTCCCCCACCGCCACCCTCCTCCTCGGAGCCCCTCTCCTCAGCAACTGAGCTAAAATGGCGGATGCAAGGAGTTTAAACTGCCGTTCTCACTCCAGTCTCCGCCCACGCTGACTCCCCGCCGCCCGCGTTAGCGGCAGCTCACTCTTCCCGCTCAGGGGGAAGGTGACTTGGGACTCTCCCTCTTCCCTGGGCTTCTGCCTTCATGGCTTGCGGTTTTGCCGGGGTTTTTAATGCTTTGGGAGGGTCCCCCACCGCCACCCTCCTCCTCGGAGCCCCTCTCCTCAGCAACTGAGCTAAAATGGCGGACGCAAGGAGTTTAAACTGCCGTTCGTTCTCACTCCAGTCTCCGCCCACACTGACTCCCGGCCGCCCGCGTTAGCGGCAGCTCACTCTTCCCGCTCAGGGGGGAGGCGACTTGACGCTCTCCCTCTTCCCTGGGCTTCTGCCTTCACGGCTTGCGGTTTTACCGTGGGTTTTTAATGCTTTGGGGAGGGTCCCCCACCGCCACCCTCCTCCTCGGAGCCCCTCTCCTCAGCAACTGAGCTAAAATGGCGGATGCAAGGAGTTTAAACTGCCGTTCTCACTCCAGTCTCCGCCCACGCTGACTCCCCGCCGCCCGCGTTAGCGGCAGCTCACTCTTCCCGCTCAGGGGGGAGGTGACTTGGGGCTCTCCCTCTTCCCTGGGCTTCTGCCTTCATGGCTTGCCGTTTTGCTGGGGTTTTTAATGCTTTCGGGAGGGTCCCCCACCGCCACCCTCCTCCTCGGAGCCCCTCTCCTCAGCAACTGAGCCAAAATGGCGGAGGCAAGGAGTTTAAACATGGATGACATGGATGGAGCAGATCCAGATCCAGCAGATCCAGAATTCTGGGAGAATGTTTCGGAATCTATTTGGTTTTGGTAGGATTCTACTGAAAGTGCTAAAATTGAGCTAAATTGCTGGGAATGGACCATAGGTGCAGACTTGAAGGGACAGTAACCTCTAGCAGGGAAAATAGGAAGCAGGGATGAGCAGGAACAACATGTTTGATAGGAATTTGAATGCTGGACCAAGGTCACACACAAAACCCACAGCAGAGTTGGAACAAGAGTCAAAGCTACCAATTTCTTCTGCAATGTCTTGATCTTGGGACCTTCAGACATTCATTTCAATGCTCCAGTGAGGTGCTATGCATCTCAGAAGTGGAGGTTTAAGAGACAGAGCTAATTGCTTGCTTACCGGAATCTCTTTGCTTAGGCACATCCATTCAGAGTGAACCCTTCTAATCACTGGTCTTCTGATCTCACTGTTTCTCCATGATCGTTGTCAAACACATGCGCTGCGATACTGTGGTTCAAAGTCACAGTGGGCATCTTGGTACAAAGCTCGCTGCTTTGTAATGACACAGAATCATCATGCCAGTAATAGCATCGTCCGTCCATTTCCCGCTCCCCTCCCCACCCCCTTCTTGGCTGTTTGTGTGTTTGGTGAAAATAATATCCCTTTGTCATAAGGAGTGCAATGTCCAAGCTGTGACTTGCATTACCACGTTTTATTTGCTCCTGCTGTCACACAACCTCTGCAGGTCATAATTCACCGTGGGTGTTATCGCCGAACAACCTTGCTGGCCCTGTTATTGTTATTGGGCCCAGAGAGATGAGTGGCTGACCTTTCCCAAGTGCTATTTCTGTTGACTGCTAAAAACCTTCAGAACAAAGTTGCGTGTTTCTTAGTGGTGTGAGCCAGACTATTTATCTGCCTGCAAGCTTTCTGAATCTCAGCACATCTGTGAAGATAGCTCCAGGTGTTGCAAAGGAGAGCCTAGTTTACTCTGCATATACTCTGAGGAACGGTAAGCTTCAGGCACCGACTACTGGTACTAAGTACCTCTGGTTAATCACATCCACGTAGCTTCTGGTTTGCTTGTAACAGAAGAGTGAACTCACCTCTGCTTGTGAGCTCCCATGTAGAAGGTGCACTGCTGACCACCACACAGACTGCCTGCTGTTGGTGTGGGCAGCCCAGTGCTGGTCTACGCTGTAAGGAGCTCATTAGGAATACAGTAGCAGGGCTGGAAAAAAGGCAGTGTATATTCCCCTGGTTTCAGGATAACAGTTGTCAAATGCCTGCTATTCTGCTCTACATCTCAACTCTTTTGGATATTACTTGCAATGCTAATTTGGAGCAAAGCCATGCACGATATAGGTAAAGGAACTGCCAGTTCCACAATCCTGCAGATTAGGAAAGAAAACCCCACTTTTGTAAATACATCATGGGGGATGGAAGGGGTGGAATTTCTGGAAAGATTTTATGATGATGTTCATGGGAAAGTTTAAAACCAGAAGCATACAAAAGGTCCCCATATTTTCTCTGATTTTAGGGTGAGGGATGAGGAAGTCATATTAGTTTAATTCCATCGGGGAAGTCTTAAATATTTATTTGCTGAGGGACATATCTTAGGGCAGCAAGAAAGAGACAGACGGATAGGTGTGCTCCCCCAGCTTCCTCCTTTTACAGCTGTCAGGGCACATGCTGAAGCAGCACAGAGGCAAAGCTCAGGCCTCATGCTGGAGGGCTAAATGGGAACTGTACAAAGCTGAGTTCTCATCCAGCAGCTTAACCACTGGCGCTGTAGGCAGATTGCTTCAGAAAATGCTCCCATTTCTGTTCTGTCTGTAAAATGAGGATAAAAATCTTGGCTTTCTTAAAGGACGGACTTAGTGATCTACTCACACAAAGAGGTGTATGTCTGTAAGGAATCAGAGATTAGTTTGGCTCTATATACAGTGAGTTGAAGCAAGGTCATTGGTGAGCATGTTGCCGCTCTGCATCTCAGTGTTCACTGCTTTGATGTTAATGCCTCACCAGCTGGCCTGTCCAGTGCTTCTAGACCAGTGCCTTTCAGTTGCTTGCAGGACCACTTGGACAGTGCCTAAGAAATCCTTAGCAATAGTGGGGATCAAAGGTTTTTGATGAAGCAAAACACAAATGAGAACGCTTTTCTCTGCCTCTTTTTGTGAATGTTCTTGTAAGCCTAGATAAAGAACACCTTTCTTTGTTACTCATTTATTGGCCTATATGAGGGCATAACAATCCTCTTTTATAGAATTGTTTGGGATTTTTTTTTTACTCCCATGCAAGGCTTGTGGTAACGCTGGTGGTCATGAGTTTAAACCACCTTGATGACCTGTGGGGGGAACCGTTACGCCTAGGCAAAATGTGATTACTCGTTAGTCTGAAATGCTCAGATACTGTTCAAATAATTGATAAAAGCATGGGAACCGTTGTTCAAATAGTTGTCTGAGGAAGATGGAGATGGTTTCTAGGTGCTTCCATTTTTTGATGTTGAATTCTGTGCACTCCTGGATAAATCAGCATCCAGTGTCACACAAACTTTAGCTTTTGAATGCCAGCCATTGTGGAGGACCAAACTCTGTTATGTGCCCAGCCAGGCACAGTGATGGGTATATGGTGGCCATGGCATGTTGTCTCTCTGTCTATACAAATGCACCCTCTTGCTGCCCCCCAAAATAACTTCCTACTTCATTTGGTCTGTTGGTTAACCAGCCAGAATTCCCAGTAGCTGGATAAAGGCCATCTGGACACAGATTGCCTCTCCGTCTTCCAGATCATAACCTGTGAAGTGTCCAGTACAGTGACCAAAGCACTGATGTGGAAGCTCTCCCAGAGTTGCCTGTGTCCTTATCAGTATGCTATATATCCTGTTATTCTGCAGATGCCTGGGGGAGCAACTCTGCACTGAATGTAAATATTTTTAGTTTTAGTAACTTCAGACAGTCTAGGACAGTTGGTGCTGGCCAGAGATTTGCACTCACTTCTTTATGTACGCTTGAACTACACTAAAGCCGAGGTCTTACAGGTCATCCAAATACCACTGTTATCAATGGGAAGCAGTCCTTCACTTTGTCTGTATTCAAACAATGCCGTTAAGTGGAGGAATGGAGTTCAGTGTTGGAGAAGCAGAACTTTGTGAAGGGTCTGGATGTAACTGTTGCACGTGAGAGATGAAACAAGGAATGTTAGTGTAATATCAGGGCACCTGTAGCGCCTTAAGTAACAGGAAACTCAGGCTCGTTCTTATAGCAGGTTTGCATTAAACAGATAGGTGTATTGTCAGAAGTCTTTAGCATTGTTTTACTTCACTGGTAATACAATTTAAGAATTTGAGAGGGTAATTGCCGACGCGGAAGTCTCGGACACAACTTAGATGACCAATGTGATCAAGTTGATGCCACTTTATTAAAGGTTACACAGCAATTTATACTCTATCTCAAACTTCACACGCCGCTATCTTATTGCTAATAGGCTAAAGCTACTTGTTCACGCGCCCTTTTGCCCCCTATGATTGGTCCCGGTGTGGCGTCCACGCGATGCTCTCCCCCCAGGTAGACCCCCTGTTTTCGACATTCCAACATCTTTATCTCTTGGGAAGGAATGTAGTTTCTCAGGCCGTCTCGGCCTTGTTTTTGTCCTTGAACACAGCTGCAGCTTGTTGTTACAGTGAGGCCCCTCGGTTTGGATCGCTCATAATATGTCCGTTATTTTCCAGCCATTCCACAAATCCCCCTTTTTGTTTTTGAGCGATCCAGACTTCTCTTTTCTTAAACATTTGTTCACCCAGACTATTCAACATCCATCACAAACACTGAAACAGACAGGGAAGAAGCAACATCAAGATTAGTAAACCTACTAGCACTATCAATACTCTTTTGACCAAGGTCTGCAACCAGCCCCTCATCCCGAGTCTAGTCGTCCAAGATAACAAGGACCACTGACAGGTCGTACAGGAATACCAGGCCATGCTCTATCCCCACAAATCAGAAAACACTCCAGGTGGAAGTTTAAAGCCTCCGGTGGTTTCTACGGAGAATCCTCCTGTTTTCAAATTATTCCAAGAAGAATGCCCTGTCACATTTTGACAACCTACAAATAAATCTCGGTGACCATTCTGAGCTAACCAAATATGTCATGGGTCACCAAACCAAACCACTCCTGTGCCATTCACTGGCTGCAGCTGAGGAACCACATTATGGCAATTTGGCATCTCCGTAACATCAACATACTTAACAGGTGTAACACTGGCCAACAAATCCAATTCTTGCAAGGGTAAAGAAGTTAACTGGTTTAGATTCTCAATGACTGTCTTTTGCGAAGCTGCATTACGCATGGAGGGCCAATTTAAAATGAAACAACTATCATCATCTGGTCTGCCAATCAGGTCCACTCTCTGTTGTTTCCAATATCCTTCAAAATCAGTTTCATTTTCCTGCAACGGAATGCCAATTAAACAGGTCCTAAAAGGATCATCTGCTTGTTGTAGACTCAAACAGAAATCCTTTATCCCAGATGCGTTTGCCCGGGTTACCCAAATGGTTGCTCTGGGTTCGATGTCAAGAATCCCTTCATGGCTTAATGTGAGCCAAACCAGAACAAATGTGGCCCACATTTGACGTGTAGTCATCATTTCACTTTCCTTTCTCAGGTGTCCTGGTACACCTGCCAGCTTTGAGAGCCATTCTTTCCCAACACCACAACTCTTATCTACTATCTTATTGTTCTAATTAACACACTGCAAAGCCAAACGTCTACAAAGCTTCAAACTCAATTTCTGCTAGAATCCTTTATCTAAGGTTTTCAATTAAGCCTATAACTTTAACAAACTACCGCTGTTTTCTAAAAAATTAAGCCTGCCTTTCTGTAACTAAAAGTGGATTGCTGATATGTTGGCTCGTTGGCAAATTCAGACAACCAGCTTGCTTCAGTATAAACTTCTGAACTGTGATAAGCGGCTGTATTCGAACAGCCGTGCAAAACGACTGCAAGCCCAGGAAAAGACAAAAGGCTTCTCTGTTTGCTGGATGTAGTGCTGTTAGCAACGAGGTCAGAACCAGGTGCAGTCGATGTTCATGTCTCTGAAGTGCCTCAAAACACAGGGTCCTCCGTCCAGTTTGCAGAGGCCTACGTAGATGAATTATTACCTGTAAAAACACAAGCAGGAACCCCTGCCTAGGACCTGTGAGTGAGCCTAGTGCTCTGCGTCGTTCTTCCTGACTTCCCCTTTCCAGGGCTGCACCCATCGACTCGGTACCCATCTGACGCCAGTATCTGTAACAACACAAGCATATCCCCGACCGGTCATTCTTAGTTCTGCAGGTCCTCTCCATTCTCCTGTAACGACATCCCTGTATTGAACAAAAACATTACTGTCACATTGGTTTGTACCAGATTTCAAACCCAAACTATGTATTATTACTGGTGGTTCATTTCTATCACCTGTGAACCGCAAAAAATTTAACACATACACCGCTTTTGCAAGTCGCTCTGCAGCAGCCAAGACTTCTCCCCCTTTTTGTTTTTGCAAAAGCGCTTTCAAGGTTTGATGCGCTCTCTCCACGATGGCTTGTCCCGTGGGGGAATGCGGTATTCCTGTGATGTGACGTATACCCCAGAGTTGGCAAAAATGAGTAAATTTCCGGGAAGTGTAGGCCGGACCATTGTCAGTTTTGATCTCTGCAGGCACGCCCAGTGCCATAATTGCAGCATGCATATGTTTGATGACATGCCGTGCTGTTTCACCTGTTTGCGCTGTTGCCCAAAGGGCTAGAGAAAAGGTATCAATAGAAACATGCACATATTTAAGTCTGCCAAATTCTGGGATATGGGTCACATCCATTTGCCAGAGTTGTAAAGGTTGGAGTCCTCGGGGGTTTACTCCCAAACCGAGGCCTACTCCCACCTTCTGGCAATCGGGACAGGATTGCACAATTCCTCTAGCATCCGCCACAGGAATGTGAAATTGTCTGGCTAACATTTTTGCTGATTGGTGAAAAAACTGGTGTGACAGCCTGGCCTGTTCAAAGGTGTTAACGGCAGGGCCCGTCCAGGCTGGAGCGACAAGTTGATCGGCTCGAGCATTTCCCAACGCAAGGCCTCCACATTGTTGATGACTGCGGATGTGCATAATAAAATATTCATCCTGACGTTGGTTCAAAAGTGTCAGCAATTGTAACAACAAAGTATGTAATACAGGATTTCGCACAGGTTTCACCATGCTGTTTTCCAGACGTTGTATTGTACCTACCACATACAATGAGTCTGATACTATATTAAGAGGTTCTTGAGACCAGCGTTGAAATGTCCAGATAACAGCTCGAAGTTCTAAAGTCTGTAAAGAGTCACCAGGCACTCCAGGGAGTAATTGATGTTTCCAGGTGTCCCCTTCCTTCCAAGTGACTGCAGCCCTTCGAGATTTTCGTCCAGCATCAGTGAAGACAGTTATCCCTTCTACTGGAACCTCTGATCGCAAGGGTAAATGTACAAACCGCTGATGGCATAATAATGACAAAAGCTTATCCGATGGATAACTATTGGTGATAGTACCTAAGAAATCAGCAATTGCTATTTGAAAGACAGTTGAAGCAGATAATAACCAATCTAAATAAAACTGAGATACAGGTATGTAGATGACTTCTGGTTCGATGCCTGAAATATCTGAAATTCGCTGCCTCCCTTTTATGACAAGCTGTGAAAATAATTCAGGACGTGTAACTACTGTGTTTCTGGGCTGAAAAGGGAGAAAAATCCATTCCAAAATTCGTAAATTTGGTTTTGTTTCACTCAACTGAATAATAAGCCCCAATGGGTGTTCACGTTTACCCCCAGAGTTAACTATCATAAAAGAAAGAGCTTTATCATCCAGTCGCCTGTGAGTATAAGTTGTCATGATTTTGTTGCTAATTACTTGTAAAGCTTGCTGTTGATCCTCATCCAGTTGACGGCGCTCCTGAGCTTGTACAGACGTGCCCAGGAGTGGCATCAAAGGTTTCAGATCATCGTTCGTAATTCCACAGATATTACGAACCCACTGGATATCCCCAATTAATCTCTGCGCATCAGACAATGTTTCTATTTTTGTGTTGATTTTAACCTTTTGAGGGCGAATCACTGCGTTTGTAATAATCCAGCCCAGATACAGCCATGGTCCCTGCTTCTGAATTTTCTCTGGTGCTATCTCTAATCCCCTCTCCCTGAGACTGCATGTTAGCTGGCCCAATATTGTCTCGCAGTCTAGTTGTTTTCCTGCTACTAAGATATCATCCATGTAATGATAAATGAGTAAATGAGGATACTGTTTTCGGATGGGTTCCAGAGCCCACGCGACGAAAGACTGACAGATCGTGGGTGAATTTTTCATCCCTTGCGGTAGCACCACCCAGTGATACCTCTTTGCTGGTTCGGCCTTATTAATCGATGGCACTGTAAAGGCAAACCTTTCAGCATCCTCTGGATGTAAGGGGATTGTAAAGAAGCAATCTTTTAGATCGATAACTACCAGATCCCAGCCTTCAGGTAACATTACTGGGGAAGGCAAACCAGGTTGTAAGGTGCCCATGTCAGAGATAACCGCATTAATCGCTCTCAAATCATGTAACAGACGCCATTTCCCAGACTTTTTCTGGATTGTAAAAATTGGTGTGTTCCATGGGCTAGTTGAAGGCAGGATATGTCCGGCATCTAGCTGTTCCTGTACCAAATCCTTAATAATTTGCAGCCGGTCCAGTTTTAGCGGCCACTGGTCGATCCATATGGGATCATCAGTTTTCCAGGTTAATTTTAGGATTGGCTGCTCTACCATGGCCGCACCTAAAAAGGCGAAGTAATCAATCGAGCTCCCATTTGACTGAGCAGATCTCTGCCCACCAGTGCCACAGGTGAGTGCATCACATAGGGACGTGTGGTTACTAGCTTGCCATCCGGAAACATAAATGCTATTGTGTCTCTGCTGATGGATGTGACTTGAGTTCCTCCAACCCCTAGAATTCCTGTATTAGCAGGCAGTAAAGGCCACTGACTAGGCCATAGATAAAGTGGTACAATTGTGACATCTGCTCCAGTGTCAATGAGCATTCGTAATTTACTCGTCTGTCCATTAGGGTGTCTCATCTCCATCTGCTCCTCTGGCTTCCCCCGACTAATGTCCAGGGCTAACAAAACATCTGGTTGTCCGGTGGACCCAAAGCCTTTTTCACCTCTCTTCTTTTGTTCTGCATTAGGCACTTTTGATTCAAATGGAATTAGCTGAGCAATTTTCGATCCCTCCATGATAGTCAAAGGAGGAGTAAGTGTGTATACCATGATTTTAATTGTTCCCTCAAAGTCAGCATCAATAAGTCCTGGGATGACAAAAATACCTTTTTTAGATGCTGAGGAACGTCCAATTAATAAGGCACTTAAACCATGTCCCAGAGGTCCCACCAAATTAGAATCAACCAGATGTATTGTAGTGTCTGTAAGTGTAATAGCTACTGCTGTTGCCAAGTCCACTCCTGCGCTTCCTGAGGTGGCAGCGGAGCAGCGGTCCAAGCACCCTGGACTTGTGTCGTCGCGCGAGGGCGGGGCGCGCTCTGCCTCCCGTTTCCCCTCTTACGAGACACTGAGCGCGACATTCTGATTTAAAATGACCCATTTGTCCACAGTTAAAGCACTTCTTATCTCGCTTGCCTTTGATGTGTTTGCCTCTGACAATTGGTGTTACTGCAGCTCCTACCGCAGCAGCCATAAAGGCAGCTTTCTCCTGATCAAGCATTCGCTCTGCTGCCTCCAGCAGCTGACCTGCAGTAGATTGTCGTGGGAGAAGGCTTAAAGCTTTCTTAGTTTTGTCGTTAGCATTGTCATAAGCAAGCATATCAAGGAATTTAACTTTCATTTCATCACTTAAATCAGGATTGCTATTAATGGCGGCATGCAATCTGTCGATGAATTTTGGGTAGGGCTCCGTGGGCCCCTGTCTCACGCCTGTAAACGCTGGCGCCGCTTTTTCATCATGTACGGCTAGAATGATTTTGAGAGCCAATTCCTGGGTTAACCGTAACACTTCTGGTTGAAATCCCACTTGCCAATCTGGGCTAGCAAAAGGACCTGCCCCCATCAGCATCTGAGCTTGCACCCCATATAGAGGGTCTCCTTGCTGACGGGGTGTGGCTGCGGCAGCGTCGCAGGCCACTTGCCAGTGCTGGAAAAACTGCAATCGTTGTGAAGCTGTTAGTAAGGTTTGTACAATCATGCGCACATCATACGGAGTCAATAAATGTGCTGTAAAGATATGCTGAATTACCGAATTTGTATATGGTGATTTCAACCCATATTGTGTTACGGCTAATTTTGCTTCTTTAATCATTTTCCAATCTAAGGCTTCCCACTCATTGCCCTGTGGGGTCACTATTACCGGGAACGTCATTGGGCCAAGTTCGTTAAACTGCTCCTCTATTATAGCATCCCGAATAACTCCCCGCCAACGGTTTGCCGGATTATTATTACCACTCGCGCGTCCCAGTGCCCCCCCTCCCCTTTGAGCCAGTGCCCCCCCTCCCATTTGGGCCAGTGGTGGCGGAGACCCGATAGCCACCGTTTCCCTCTGACCAACGCCCCCCCCCGTGTCGCGGAAGAAGGGGTTAAAAGGAAGAGGCGGCGGTGCTGTGGGGGTGGGCTGAGCCGCTTGCTGCATTCGGATTTCAAGTTGCTCTTTCTCGTTAACTCTTGCAAGTGCTGATCTTGTAAACCGTAACGAGATTGTTCTTGCGGCGACTGAGGTGTCGGGGGCGAGGATGGGGGCAGGGGTGGGTAGGCGCCGTCCTCTAAAGAGGAAGCAGCTGCGGCGGCTGCGGCGGCGGCGGCGGCGGCGGCGGGGGGGTCGGGCGGGGGCCGGCGAGAGCGGGGCGGGGCCGGCCCGTGCGCTCCGGTGATTGATCTTTTGGGCTTGAGGGAGGGGAGTCGAGCTGGAGCAAATCGGCTGATTTTTGCTCGCGCCGTACGGGTGCCGCGCGTGCAGCGTCCCCGTCCCTCCTTTTTGGAGCCACCTTAGGGAACAGGGATCCCGCGAATGTCATAGCGGTAGCGGAATCCTTGGCACCAGCACTTTCTGCCTCTGCTGACAAGGCAGCGAAAGCGGAGGCGGTGGTCTGCCGTTCCGCTTTCATTTCTTTCAGAGTGTCTAGGACCACTCTCCACACGGTGGAAAGTTTCCTACTGTCTTTGGAACCTGAACTAATGTCATCCCACAGTGCCGCGCCAATCTTTTCCCAAGTAGTTAACTCGAAGGCTGCGGTCTCTGAAGCAATTAGTTCGTGCTGCCGAGCCCACAACAGCAACCTCCTCAGGTTCCCCTCATCATAAGAAACTCCTCTCTTAGAGAGTATGTGTTGGAGGAGCTTAACCACTGCCGCTTCTTCTTTACTCAGCGTGGACCCCATCTCCTCCCCAGCCGCTCACCTGATCAGGGCGAGATTCCCGACAATTGCGCGCGCGTCTTCCCAGGCGCCGGGGCAGCGCCTGCTACGGCTGGCTTCCGCCCCCTCCGGATCGTCTTCTCTTGCTCGGGCGAGCACCGACGGGAGGGTCCCGATTCCCCAGGGCTTGAGTCCCGCGTATTCGATGAGGCTCCCTCGGGTCCCTGTTCAGGCGCCAGTTGCCGACGTGGAAGTCTCGGACACAACTTAGATGACCAATGTGATCAAGTTGATGCCACTTTATTAAAGGTTACACAGCAATTTATACTCTATCTCAAACTTCACGCGCCGCTATCTTATTGCTAATAGGCTAAAGCTACTTGTTCACGCGCCCTTTTGCCCCCTATGATTGGTCCCGGTGTGGCGTCCACGCGATGCTCTCCCCCCAGGTAGACCCCCTGTTTTCGACATTCCAACATCTTTATCTCTTGGGAAGGAATGTAGTTTCTCAGGCCGTCTCGGCCTTGTTTTTGTCCTTGAACACAGCTGCAGCTTGTTGTTACAGTGAGGCCCCTCGGTTTGGATCGCTCATAATATGTCCGTTATTTTCCAGCCATTCCACAGGTAATCACCTTGAGATTGTATCTCGCTACTGCCCCCCCTTTTATTGTTTGAACAGCTGATTTCTGGGAATATACTGAAGTGGCCTTTAATATCTACTGCAAGATTTTACATGTTTTCAGTGCCAAAGTTTATATGTCCAAATGATGATCTGGTATCCTTGTTGTTATAGTGGCTTGGTATAACTGAAACATAGTCTCCCTGCACGGTCCTCAGTAGTTCAGTGACTGCAAATATATAAGCAGCTGAGGTAACTTCATTTTTAGCTCAGAAGGCCCTGAACAGCAATAAAGGGAGAACAGAGCCTAGTGAATTAGAGCCCATTATAAGCAGACAGTAACCAGTAGAGCAGAACAAGACCCTTGATACATTTTCCACCGAGAACAAACACCAGCACTAGGAGCACAGAGTGGCCATGAGGATTAATCCAGCCCCACCACGCAAGCAAATTGCCCAGCATTGCAAACATTTCTTATCAAACAATACGAGTAAAAACAGAAAAATTACACCTAACAGATTGCTCTAACACACCTTCTCCTTTTGTCCTTATTTCAGTCTTCTCCAGCCCCACGTTGGGCGCCAAAGTTGTAGTGGTTTAGCCCCTGCCGGGGTCTGAGACCACGCGGCCGCTGCCCCTCCCCCACAAAGGGAGTGAAATACAAAGCCCCAAGACTGAAATAAGGAAAGGTTTAATACAGCAATGCAATAGCAACACAACAAACAACAACAATAACAGTAACAGTAATAGCGATAGCAATGAACAGAGCAAAATAGCTACCAAATACAGCAGTGAGAGGAGCAGATGTACAAAACCACGCGTGCACCGCGCTCCCGCGCCAGGAAAATGTGACGCGCCACGAAAATGTGACATCCGCATGGTATCTGAATAACCCGGCTAGAGCTCCCCCCTCCACTGCTGGGGAAACTTAACCCTATCCTAGTTAAACCAGGACATAATCCACCCCTTTATTCTATACCATGTGCGTTACATCCAGCTGCCACTTAGCAATTAGCATTGACAAAGAAAAATTAACAAAAGCACAGTATAACTCACGGTGTGTTTTCACCCACAATCAAGTCCCCTTGTGGTACGCATCGGACCGCTCCATCCTTTTGCATCACCCACCAGGTGCACCCAGGTCCTTGAGCAAAAACAATCCCGAGGTTGGGTTTGCCTTTGCCCGGCGCAGGACTAACCCAGACCATTTTTTCCAGCAGGTCCCTCATGCGCATCACAGGGACTTTATCCCCGTCCACAACACGTGGAAGTCTTGACTGAGCCGGGCCAGCTTGATTGGCAGATCCTCTAGTGTTCACTAACCAAGTGGCCTTTCTTGAGTTTACAAATGTGCCATTAAAAATCTGACGCAAGTGAAGAAGCTGCAACACCTTGCGGACCTTAGGACCGACGCCATTGGCACCTCTTATCCTGATAAGAGCACTGTGCTGCTTGTTGATCTTGCCATAACCACGCTTGTAGATCAGTTCGTGCACAGACTTCAGATTGGGATAACCCCATGCAATATAGGGTTCAACAATCCGCAACATGTTGATGGAAGCTTTGTGGTAGAAACTGCCTTCAGAGTCTGCTACAGGCAGAGGCTGGCCGAGGGTTAGTCTGACAGGGAGCCACTGACGAGCAGTGGCCTTTCTAGCCATCAGCAGGCTTTGCAATGCCTGCAGGGGCACGGAGGGGTGAGGGTACAGCTGAGCGTTCTGAGCTTTTCTTTGGGCTGCCTGACCACCAAGTCAGCTGCCACATGCGCCAACCAGGACCAGAAAAAGGCAGGAGTTGAAGATAAATTACAAATTTGACATTGACCTTCACAGTCTGCACCAGACAGTTCTTGGTAAACATTTCAGGCAGTGTCTCCCCACCAGACTTCACAAAAACACAGCTTTGGAATGTCCCTCTGGTCCCCTTTGCAGGAACTTCCGCCACATCAGCTGTGTACAAGGGACCTGATCTGGATCCACTGGTGACTGCTCATCATTCAGATCACCGTAGATCATGTCAAACACAGCCATTTCCCTGAGATTTTGGATGCCTTTCTCCATGTCGGTCCACTTGCCTAACCAACATAGAGCATCATCCTTGTAGGGGTACATCTCCCTCACAGCAAGCAGGAGTTGCTTCCGAAGGCTGAGGGTTTGAGCCTGTTTCCCTATTGCCTTGTCAAAACCAGCCTGCTTGGCTAAAGGTCCCACCTGCTTGGCCTCTCTCCCCTCCAATTCCAAACCAGCAGCTCCACTATCCCAGCATCAGAGCATCCAGGTGCAAATTTGCTCGCCTGCAATGCGGCTGAAATCCTTCTGCATATCTCGCAACTCACTGAGGGATAGAGATCGGATGGTTACCTCCGGCTCTTCCTCCTGCTCTCGTGATGGGCCTGGTTCATTATCACCCTGTGCACTGAGAGAGGATTTTTTGGTATATTTGGTTTTCCATATCGGGGCAACTGATATTGGTACTGCTTGTCCCTCCGGCTCAGCTGCTGTGCTGGTGGAGGCGACCGGTACTGGCGCTGCCTGTCCCCCTGGCCCAGCTGCTGTACCAGCAGGTTCACTTTCAGACCCTGCAGCCCTTTCGCCCCCTTGAGGGCAGTGATCAGTGTTAAGGGCGATGCGGTAAGCATGGGCAAGCTCCCAGCACATCGCAGCGAGCTGCATCTCCCGGGGTTTGTCAGATTGGCAGCACAGCTTTTCCAAACACTCCTCCAGTTTATCAGGACTCTGCACTTGTTCGGGAGTAAAATCCCAGAACGTTGGGGGTGACCACTGACTCAGGCACTTGCCCATCTTCTCCCACATACCTAGCCATTTATAGCTATCTGCCCCCGGGGCAGGTTTCCGGGTGGTGCTATTGTTGGAGAAGTACCGCATGGCCCAAAACAAGATCTGGCAGACATTCAGAAAGCATTGTGCCGCAAAAACACTGGCCTGGGTGCTCCAGGGATAGCTGAAACTCTCAAAAACCGAGAGAATCTCCTCCCCTGGCTCACCCACAGAGGGGGTGAGACCCCAAACAAAAGACCAGGCAGCAAACAGGTAGCGGTTCACCCCCACAAGCAGCGAAACGAGCCCGTTATAAGCAGACAGTAACCAGTAGAGCAGAACAAGACCCTTGATACATTTTCCACCGAGAACAAACACCAGCACTAGGAGCACAGAGTGGCCATGAGGATTAATCCAGCCCCACCACGCAAGCAAATTGCCCAGCATTGCAAACATTTCTTATCAAACAATACGAGTAAAAACAGAAAAATTACACCTAACAGATTGCTCTAACACACCTTCTCCTTTTGTCCTTATTTCAGTCTTCTCCAGCCCCACGTTGGGCACCAAAGTTGTAATGGTTTAGCCCCTGCCGGGGTCTGAGACCACGCGGCCGCTACCCCTCCCCCGCAAAGGGAGTGAAATACAAAGCCCCAAGACTGAAATAAGGAAAGGTTTAATACAACAATGCAATAGCAACACAACAAACAACAACAATAACAGTAACAGTAATAGCGATAGCAATGAACAGAGCAAAATAGCTACCAAATACAGCAGTGAGAGGAGCAGATGTACAAAACCACGCGTGCACTGCGCTCCCGCTCCAGGAAAATGTGACGTGTCCGCATGGTATCTGAATAACCTGACTAGAGCTCCCCCCCCACTGCTGGGGAAACTTAACCCTATCCTGGCTAAACCAGGACAGGACCTCATGTGCCAGTGGCACTTGTGAAACAGGCTATGCCATTTGCAAACTAAACACTTTTCAGAAATTCAGAAGGTACCATGCAAGCAGATACTCATCAGGAATGCAGGACTTTCCACCAGCTGGTCAAGGAGGAAGTGGCCTTTTTAGTACTGGAAATAACTGAAAGTTCTGAGCATAAGGATACTGCGGTAGTTTGTAGGATGCTACCTCCCATGAACTGAGCTGGCCTGGGAAGAATGTTAAATGTGCCTGACAAGAAGCTCTGCTCAGTTATCCTGAACTTCAGGGTGAGACGAGCCTCCTAGCAACTGCTACTGTCATTTATTGGTGGGCCCTACTAAAGAAAACGATGCCGCTGTGCCAAGTTGGAGAAGTCAAAGGCAGAGAAGCATCTTAGCTACAATGGTGGTGCCTGGAGTAGAATTTGCATGATCTTGCATATCTGTGCAGACCATGCTTAACATCTGAATGAATGACTCGGCTCTTCATACTGTGTATGATAACATTTTTGACACAAAATTTGGCAGTGTTGAGGCCACAGACCAATGCTATTTGTCTTCATGGCCAGGATGCCTTTCAGTTGGGCTCCTTCGAATTAAAGAGCTACTTAAAAGGTTTGCTCTCTCTGGCTATTGCTCAGCACAGATGCAGTTACACCTGTGTCCCTTGCCTTCAGGCAACAATGCTAAGCATGTAACTCACTGCAGGCCACCACTTTTCTCTCCTCAGTTGGCCTGGGCTTTAACTGTAGAATGTTGTGTAGAAGGAGTAATCTCAGAAGATCCCATAAAGCAGACATTGTCTGCAAGGTGGGGATTGAAGACTATGGCTTAACACTGACAACTGCTGAGAGTGCCACAGAACTAAAACCAGAAAGGACTGCAGCAAATGCTGATTCTGGAGGTTAAAAGGAAGGAGCAGAGGAAGGCTCTGTGTGGAACCTCTGCCTGTTCCAATGGAGATAAGTAATGTGATGTCAGTGCTCACACCGATGTATATCTTGTGAGAGAAAACAGACCCATGCCCTGAGAAGATCTGTGACAGGAGGTGAAAGCCTCATTTTCAACTCTTCATCATCCTGCTCTGCTCACAATGAAAACAAAGACAGCAGTTGCTGAGTCTGAGCTTTTATTTTGTTTCCAGCCCTGTGCCTTGCAGGGGAGAACTGAAAGGAAATTCCATCCCATCCCACTGAACTTCCCAGTTCCTGAAAACAGTAACAGAGAGATGGGTAGGAGGTGGAGGCTAACAAGAGGGGAAGGATGTCAGATTTCAAAAGCCTTAAAACTCCCAAAACCTTGAAAGAGATAGCTGGATACTCTTCTCACACCAACATGAAACAGAAGTATCTTCCAGATGTTTTACACCAAGTGAATGTCTAGATCAAATCCAAAGTGTGAAAAAATTCCCTTGGTGATTTACAGAGATGTAGTGAGACCCTCATCCAATGTAGCTCATCCTTCTTCCACTGAATTCAGTGGAGCTTTACCACTGCATGCATATTTAAGTGACCCATTAAATCTCCAAAGAAAGCACCCCCAATGTACGTGGCCATTATATTCTTGTCACCATTTGCCATTGAAATATGTATTTCAGCATACTCCTTAAATGCATTCTGGCAAAATACTATAGTTACACATGTATTTGTAACACCACAGTGCTATTAAAATATGAAAAGCAGTTTACGATGCAGTGGAAGTAATTTGTGAACACCCAAGACTAAAAGAAAACAACTTTTTCGTTCACAAATCTGAAGCTCAAATGTACACATTAAAGGGAACCTCTGGATCATGCAGAACTTGCCAGCCAATATTGACTTGTATTTATTTTAGGTCCCTTTTATGCCAGTGATTGAGTAGCCACCTGTTCTATCATCTTTTGTGTATTCTAGCAGATAATCCAAGATGATATGAATCCAAATGCTTGGATATAAATTTGTTTACTGTGTTTACAGGAGTGGGTTCAATTGTTTGGATGAAGTTTAATTTGGATGATCTTGTGGCCTGTTTGATGTGCCAAATTTTCACTCTCAAACCACAGGGAAAACAATTTAGAGCTTAGTACTGCAAATTAAACTATTTTAGTCTAGTATCGTTGTACTAGAGCACTGCGTTGATGTCAGAGATTTGAACCACTGGGGAAAAAAAGAACTATGGCAACAGATCAGGTCAGCGGGCATTTGGGAGGTGCTCTGAGAAATGACCCTGGCCCTCGATACTGCCGGGAGGTGGTCCTGATGATGGTGCTGCCGGGTCGAGCCAGTGACACTTCTAGCCTTAGTAAATACTTCTGTAGGTATGAGATACAAGGAGTAAATAGTACTGACCTGGAAATAGTAGCAAATCAAGATGTGCTCTTTTGCCCCTGAAAAGATTTATTGGTTGAGTTCCTTTTTACTGTGCAGTCAAGGCAGCTTTTATCCCAGCAAAAGGCTGGATTCTGTTGCCTTCAACATTTCTAGCAAAATACTTGGGATAAGAGCTAAGACTATCTTTTGCAGATTGCAGGTTGGATACTGGAGATTCTGAGCATCTTCAGTGAACCATTATTTTCTAATATTGCTAGATTATTTTTTTGAGGTAATTTAATTGAAAAAAGTTAAGCCAGGGAGTTCCAAGGATAGTTCAGAAGGAAGGACACAAATCTCCTTTTAATTCTAGTTTTCAGGCAATCTCTGCTATGCTGTCCTTGAATTTTGGTATACAACAGTCTAAATGCTGATTTAGGTGAAATTTTGAACAGCCATTAGCCACTGCGATTTGGAGGTGAGTCCGTCTGGTATTTTGATGCCAAACTTTAATTTGACTCCCTAACCAGGCCAGAATCCAAGAGCTTCTTTTTGCAAAGGTGGAAAATAGGGTATGTCTGAAGAATTAGATTTAAAGGGGAATCCTGGAGCCAGAGCTGCACTACTGAGGAGATTGGTGCTGTTTGTCATCCTCTGCAGTCACTGAGGTCTCCCTCCTACCTGCCTGTGATTGGTAGAAAGGAAGAGTTGTGACCTTTGTTGTTGATCAGATCTTAAATTTTGGCAGGAGCTTTATCACTTATGATCTTTCTGTAGTGTTTGTGGTTGAGCATGATGCCTTTGTGAACAGGGAGGACTAAAAATACTGTAAGGGTGTTCTGTTTTTATACTGTCAGAAGAGTTTCTGTACAATGTGGACAGACCTCTGCGGAGGACCTGCCTGCAGTGATCAAAGCAGCAGAGACACAAATAGCTGGCTATGACCACCGGGGAAAATCTAAATAAATATTGCCCACTGGTATCTCTCTGTGATGACCTGTTGGCACCCAACAGTTAGTCAGCCTGGGAGTAACTGCATGAGACATAATGACCTGGGGTATACAGGCAGGGAGATGAAGTGATACAGCAGTCACCTGGAATTACATACTACGATTCTAAACCATCTCAACTCCTGCATTTGATAAAAGGAAGTCTGATAGTTCCATTTCCTTCTTATTATTCCCTTACACTTCCTGCAAATGTCCTTTTGGAATGGTGGCATTCCAAGGTTGCCTTGATCCTTATCTAGATCATTTTTGTTGTTGTTTGTTTTGTCTTAATTCACTGTGACGTAACCATGAGCACCTGCTGAAGCTGCCAAGGTAGAATTGTTCCTTGCTGTGCATTTTTATCCAGCCTTGCTTCAAAAAGGTCCTGTGAAAAGTGCTTCTGTTGTTTTTCTTCTGAGATTACTCCATGTGCAAAAGCTTTCCTCATGGCGTTCAAGGCTTTTTCTTCAAGCTGCATGGCCAGTCACAGATAGAGAATATTTGTATTATCTGATGAACAGTGGCTTTCTAGTAAAAGAATTAAGGGGTAGATGTGGTGCAGTTCTTGCTGGCATCTAGCATTCTTTTCTCACACATCTCATCATTCCCCATTTCTGATGTATCAATGATCTCTTTATATGCAAGGAACAGATTGTCAAGCCTTGCCTTGCAGAAGTCAGTGGTGGTTTTGGTGTTCACGAAAGCGAAGCATCGATTTCATCCGGCATGTGTAACGAGAGAGGGAGGTACCTCTCACAGATAAACAGCATTTCTAGATCCAGTGATTTTTATCATGACCCTTTTGATAATTGGTGCTTTTATGAACGACTTTGGATGACTGAGATCTCTCATTTGAGAGAGAGGAATCTTGTTTGTCTGTCATTCTTCTACAGTTTCATCTTGTTGCAGGCAAAAGCTTGAAGACGTAACAGATGTGCACTTTAGAGGCTCAGAGAGGAAATAAAAACTGTATTTCCTTTCTTTCTAATCTCATGATCTGGTGCTTACTTTTTCTGAATGCATGGGATTTTCACTACTGGGTTACGATATTTGCCTGTTTTGTAGCAGCATCCAGTTATGGATCTCCAAGGTCTAACTTCTTTGCAGTGAAGGAGGAATTCCAGCAGCCCTACAACTGTGGAAAGTAGTATCACCCTACATTACATTGAGACTTCTGAGCTACAGAGAGATTAGTTCTAAGAGCAAGCCTGAGTAAGACATGCAAAATATTAGCATCAACTTTCTTTTCTTCAACTTCTTCACCAGTTATTCGTCACGTTGTTGTTACAAGAGTTGTATAAATGAGTAATTCTCATTATTAAGCGCAGATACAGGTACCTGTCCCTCTGCTATTTATAAACTATGTAGCCAGCATTGACAGAGAAAGTATTGTTACACACATGGGTTTGTCAGAAGCTTAGCATCTCCAAAAAAAGTGGATTTTAAAGTACTTTAGCGTGACGCTGCTAAATGTATGGTAGAATCTGATCCCAGATCCTCCCTGTGTTTTATCAGCACATGGGCCTTCCCCTCCTCCTACCTGATACCAGTTTCTTCCCCGGCACTGCTAGCATGGTAATCAGGTTTGCATAAAATAAATCAATGCAGCACCTGTCACTGCATTAGGAAGCCAGTTCAGTGTGTAGGATACTACATGATTGCAATGACCACCTCATTTGGCTGTTTTGCTCTTCCCCACCCCCCCAGCTTATAAAGTAGATTTATGTTTACAGTCTCCACAGGCATTTGTCACATTCAGGTCATAATGGCTGACATGAATGGCTAAACAGCTCTAACTGTGTGCCACAGATACGTTTTAGGGAGCTGCATTAGCTGTGCTTTACATTTCAGTTCTGGATAGGGGCAGTAATTATTGACTAGGATCTCAATTACATTAAATACAGCAATAAAAGTTCTGAACCCCTGGTTCTCCATGGTTTGTATAATTATCATTTGTTGTACTTTTGTCAAATTAATCCTGACAGCTAGTGATAACTGAATTTACTCATGCGTAGTACCTTCTTGTTGACAGATTGAAAAGTTTCAAAATAATTTTATTTTTACAAATTAAAAGATCTGGATACAATGACAGATCCAGTTTAGCAGCAGTAAGTCAGACTGTGCGCATATGGAAGCATGTGAGGATAGCAGATGGTATGGAAATGAAGAATATTATTAGGACACAAATGTTATTTTAAAGCAGTTGTGAAAATGTGTTGTGAAAAAGGTTTGCAGTCTAGCTTTTCAAAAGAACTCATCACTCCTTTCGGACCTAAGCTGAGTAACTATCTGAAGAGTGCAGCTTTGTTGAAAGTGAGCTCTTCTGAAAACTTGTCTGTAATGAAGCCTCTAAATAAGAGAGATACCACAAAAATCGGTGGAGCCTAGAGAGCTGAATTGTAGTGCTTTTACTTGTAAAAAAGTTTTAGAGGCTGGGAAGGAGTGAGAAGTTTTGAACATTCCAACTTCCCCAGTCTTGTTTATTTTCCTTTCTTTTAAAATGAGAAGAAAATTAAAATGCAGCAAAAGTTCTACTTGTTTGGATTGATATACTGAACTTCGTTACGGATTTGATTTGTAGACCTCGCAATGTATCTTAAGGCAGGCTTAATCTAGTTGTGGAATGGACATTCTAAGTCCCAGCTATCTTGAGTGCACCTAAAGTCTTCATTTGACATCAGTGGAAAACCCTTAGTCTTGTTAATGGGGCTATAAGTGTGTCAATATATGGTGGTGTGCATGGTTGGTTGGTTGAGTGGTTTTTGGTGGTGGTGGTTTTGTTGGGTTTTTTTTGTTGTTTGCTTTTTTAAAAAAAACCCCAACCTGTCTTATTGCATCTTAGGGGTAAACAGACTAAGGAATGTCTTGACTCATCATGTAACCTCTGTGCTGTTATCTAGTGGAGCACATAAGTGCATATATAACCCCAGGAAGATCATTGAGAAACTAGGCAAGAGAATTAAATGAAAGTTCCTGGCTGAGAACCCTTTAAAAGTCTTCTTTTCTGAGAATACGTTTTCCATGTTTTCAGGAAGTCTCCAGTCCTCTTCTGAACTCTGTATTGTTCTGTTTGAAAATCATATTCAGGTGATCCTAGCTCTTTTCCTCCCTAGCATATAACAAGTTCACATGAGAATATGACCCCAGGTTAAAAAATAGTGTACAACCCAATATACTAAAATACACCATCCAAGCTGAGCCTTAAAGATAGTTCACAGTATCTCATGTCTTGCCATCATTCCTTTCTGTGTTTTATCATTATATATCTTTGTGAGACACTTGCTTACAAGGTGGTAGGTCCTCATCGTGAAGTCAGGTTAATGGGGTTTTACCACACTTTAATGGTTTCTCCAAATTATGCTGTAGTCTTGAAAAGCCTGGATACTGATTGTGATCTGAGAGTGTAGGGCCAACCTTAAAGTTAGTTCCTTAAAGAAGGATTTTTCTCAACTTTAGTAGTGCACGCATGTAGCTCAAATTCTGCTACGTACACCTTTGTTCCACTGAAATCAGTTGGAGATTGACACTTAAATATCTAGGGGGATCAGTATCTAAGCCCACAGCTGTATACGAAATTGTGTTTAGGCTGTCTTACTGTAATCTAATACTTGTTAACAAATTCTTAGCAAGATCTCAGATCATAGTTACCAGGAGTTGACTGGGATTTTTACTTGAGGTAATGAAAGTTCTAGTATCACAGAATCACAGAATCAACTAGGTTGGAAAGGACCTTGAAGATCATCTAGTCCAACCATTAACCTAGCACTGCCAGTTCCCATCTACACCATATCTCTCAGCGCTATATCGACCCTACTCTTAAACACCTCCAGGGATGGGGATTCCACCACCTCCCTGGGCAATCCATTCCACTGCCTAATAACCCGTTCTGTAAAGAAATACTTCCTGACATCTAGTCTAAACCTTCCCCGGCGCAACTTGAGGCCATGCCCTCTTGTCCTATCACTTGTTACTTGGTTAAAGAGACTCATCCCCCCTCTCTGCACCCTCCTTTCAGGTAGTTGTAGAGGGCGATGAGGTCTCCCCTCAGCCTCCTCTTCTCCAGACTAAACAACCCCAGTTCCCTCATACGACCTGTGCTCCAGAATCTCAGATAATGAATATTAAACCAGTCTGTGCACTCTGCAGCATCTAACAAGATCAAACACTTTTTAAAAAATCTCCTAAGGTGCATTAATGTTGTTGTCTGGTGTTCTTAGTTAAGTTTGGGTGAGCATAAACAGATGCATGGTAAGCAGCAGACAAGTTCCAAGAAACTGTTTTTGTTGATTTATCTTGAATTGATCATATGCTTTCTGCATTTTACATGATATATTTTTTTCCACCCTATAAATAGTCAATAATAAGTCATAATAAATAAGAATAAATAAGTCAATTCAAACCACCAGTTTGCTCCATACTTCCCGTGTACGAAAAGCAGAGACAAACTAAGTTATTACATGTATACACTCTGCCTCTTTCCTTTTCTGTTTTGTTCTGTTGTTTTTATACTAAGTATAAGTATACTTAGGTTAAGTATATACTTAGTATAACTATATTTTAAGTATAAAATCTTCTTCAGTATCTCTTCAGTCTTTCTGTCTCTAAAAAATCCAAAAATTGCTTGGATTGAGTTTATAAGAATTTTGGATTATTTTTATAATGGCACATTACAGATTTTTTTCTTTATTTTTAATTAAAATTTTTGGCCAATCTAGGATATCTGTCTAGAATCAGCTAAAACTTTTTCATGGACTTTGTGTTGGCAAATTTCACTCTACTGCTTGTATATGCTGCTTCTTGGAAGCTACATTTTTTAGCTGAAGTAATAGTGTGTCTGTGAAGCACTTTCTTCTTTCTTTAGTTCCTGCAGCCAAAAATCACAGAGTTTCTCATGATTTTTTGCATGCCCCCTGCCACAAAACAACAACAACAAAAAAAACCAACCACCAAAAAAAATTCTTGGCTGATTTTTCTGGAGTTATATTGCAAACACTATGGGAAAAATTGGTGCTTTTCCCAGAAGAAAATATCCTTACAGAAGTTTCAGAGTATGATGCAGGTGTCAAGTTCTAGGATTATACTTATTTTATGTAATGCTTTTACAATACGTTATCAGAATGTCATTTTTTCTGCAGCAAGCAGAAAAAAAATGCAGAGTATTAAGCGTTTTGTGCAACCTCAATCTCTACACTACTGCGTGGAGACTTCTGTTTATCACCTTCACAGTGGGTGGTGATACCTAACGCACACGCAAGAGCCCTCCTAGGTGCATGGGGTCTTTGAGGACAAGTATGTGAAGATTGGTACAAGTCCTGCATTGCCAGTGCTTGGTTTCCAGGTTCAGCTCTTGGGGTTAGATAGTTATTCCCTTCTTGTATTGTGGTCACTAGCACAAGGAAGGACCTGTTCTTGGTAGGTGGTTCTGGATATTCTTCCACCTTTTTCTGCTGTTTGAAATTTAGCTGTCATGTCTCTTGTCTGTTCTGACAGAGTGTAGACCTGGATGACCACCACAAACCTGAGTTTAGAAGAGTTTTTAGTTCTTCCATCATTGAAAATGGGCATCAGTCTTCATCAGGTAGGAACAGGGCATGAGATGAAGTAGCACTACTTGTAAAATACCTGATCCTGGCAGTCATAGAGCAGCTCTCACATGTTGGAAGCATTAGAATCTGCTATGGTTTCGGCATGGATATTGTACTGTGGCACTGATACCGTTTAACTTCCTAATTTAATTAGGAGTTCAGCTTTTAAACTTTAAGTTCATTGTTAAGCATGCACTATGGTGTTTTATAAATTAGAAACTATTACTGTCACATTATCTTAGGGCACTAGTGATAATAAGGCCTGCTATTCTTGGTGCCATTGTAGCCTTGCATCCCAAAACATTTTGCAAATTACCTGTCTGCTTCCATCATTCAGTGGAGGAAGGACTTACTGTCTCCATTTTAGAAAAAACTGAGGCATGCAGCATTTCATAAAACTGGAAAGAAAAAGAATGCTGACTCCTGACCCATGGCAGGAGATTGGAGGCAGGGGCTGCACAGGGGAAGAGGAGGAGCTTATCAAATGCAGATGCTAGTAGATGTAGTGCTCTGAAGAAGTTGTTCTTGCTGAGATTTATGTAGGACAGGTGTGATCACTGCAAGGATCACTTACACTAGGGTTCTTTCTGCAGTGTGCTGTAAATGGCATAATGTCCCACAGGGAGAACTAGGTGGAATAATTCCAGTGAGTTGTAAAATAAAGTCATTGCATGGAAACTGGTTTGTAACTTTGTTAGAAATCTGCAAATAAATTTACTTCCTCCCTCCTTTTCTTTTGTTCACTAGTTCTGGAAAAAGTCTCCCATGAACTCTTCTCTGTTCACATGTCAGACTCTTCCCCTGAAGCCCATGCCCCTGCAGTCACCTTACAGATGCCCCACCTTCCCGTTACTGCAGTAACCAGGGTATCAGAGAAGTTTTCAGGAGAGACCACCTGTTCAACAGGAACAACTAACACATCTGCTGGCCTGCTGGGACAGAGCAAGAGCAAAAATGTGATGGCAGTAAAAACTTCCAACCAGTCAGGTAAAAGAGACAGAAATAATTTGTTTGCTGAAGCTGTGTCCCATTTCTTTACTTAAAGAAACTGGTGCTATGGGGATTGTCCTGTGACCTAGTGGTAATGATGAAACCTCAATTCGATGGTTGCATATCCCATGGTGGGACACAGATTTAGAATACTGTGTGTCCTAGGTGGAACTTTAGGCTGTAATGTCACATCTGCTGAGAATTTTTCCTGGCTAATATAGTTGAGTTTATAGTGCAGCAGAGTTCTAGCACAGTTACTGAATAAGTATCTCTTCAATGTGACCAGCCATTTTAATGAAATTTGCAGGAGTTTTTAATGCTTTAAGACCTGAGGCCCCTTGAGAAGTTAGGCAGATAATTGACTAATGAGTTCAACAGTCGTTTGAAGGGAGGAATGACCCAGCAGCAGACTGACACATATACACAAGTCAGAGTGATTGCAGAATCCTATTTATATCTAAATTGAGTTTTTTAAAAAAGAAAATCTCATTTAATCCTTATTACAGCTCAAAGATGAATGACTTTATTACATGTACATTTAGTGATAGTGACTCTTACAGATTAGGCTATATATATGGGTCAGAAATTACAGAGATCAGATGGAATTGCCATCAAGAGATAGGGATAATTTGCGGATTATTCTTTAAATTTTTATCTTATTGAAGCTAAGAATGTAGCAAAGCCTTCCTTGGTCTTTTCTGCTGTTTCAGTGAAGGCCTGGAATTCAAGTACAGTGAGAACAGTGGGCTCATCTGCCACTGGAGGTGAGCGTTCCTATCAGCGTACCCTTACACAACACAAATTGAGACAAAATGCTCCATGTCTGGGGGATTCAGAACTGAGCATGTAGTTCCTATGAGTAGGTACATGGCAATATTAAAACTACTGACAAGACTGCATGAAGATTTAGTTTCCCAGGCATCATGGAAACTTGTTCCGCTCTATCAGATTCTCAATCGATTCAAAGCAAGGGCTACTTACCCTTATTTGCCCAGCAGTATACATGTGTATAGACAATCTCTGCAGTGGAAACAGTAGGTGCCAGATAATTGTGGCAGAACAGACAGTTTGAGCGGTGAAGGTTTCAGCTGACCGAGTGAGCTGACCAAGTGAAGACTGTGACTGAATGCAAGGCAATGGCAATTGGAAGGTGGTGGGCCCACCCTATGGATGTTGAAGCAAATTCCTTTGAGCAGAATAGCAGTAAATAGTCTCCTTGATACATTAATGTGTCAAAGGACAAAATGCCTTATGGATTTTCGATTTCAGTTGAAATAGATGGGTTGAGCTCTATCCAAAAGTACTTCTGATTGATGTCATCAAGCTGTTACTATCTACACAATGTACAGACCTTTCACAGTGGTCTCAGGTGTCAGTTTAGCAAAGATGTAGCTCTTCCAGAATTAGGGGTCACACTCCTCAACTTAAAACCTCTGAGATTTGCACAAATATCTGGCAATTGCTTGTGGTCCCAAATTTATCACATCTGTATGCTGGCATTTACCAGGGTGTTTTACATGAGAAGTCTATTTGATCTGTATCCCTTCTATAAGCAGTGGGGAAAGTTTAGCATTTTCAGAGAGTAATTTGGACAGTGACCAGGTTGGGTTGCTTCTAAGATGCCAGTTATTCTTCTTTGTGTACAGAAGGAGCCTTCAATAAATGAGTTGCTGACTTGTGCAACAGCTTTTGGCTTTAGTGTGTTAAAACTCGGCAAGTTACTCCCATTATTCTGCATTTACAGAGAATAGCTGGGAGTCCAGAGCTGGGCTTTTAAGAGGCAAAGCACAAAAGGTGGGGAGAGGAAGATGCAAAGTTGGTTTTAAGCTGCTTTTGCAACCTTTGGAGTGTGTACTACTTTACAAATGAAAACGTTTCCTGGTAGAAACTAGGTAATTTAAATTACACTCCCAATCACAGCAGACTTCTCAGAACTCCTTATGTCTGCCAGAATGACTGTCGCAAGCTGAGCTGTAGCACCATTTCTTCCTTTCACTGAAATGTCCGTGACAGTGTACCCTCCTCTGAGGTCTGCACAACGGCCTGAAATGATCCAACCTTCCCAGTGCAGTTTTATCAAAGACATCCTCTCACAGCCCTTTCTGGTATTTTTACACCATCCTCGCTGCAGTGCAACAATTTTGCAGCAAGACTGGACCCCTGGGGAAAATCCTTCCCCCAGCTTGTTAGCTCATACTGCAAGTTAGAGGTCTACAGCTTTTCACTGTGGTGAGTAAAAATCAGTGCATGGCTATCTGTCAGGAAATGGTTTGAAAGTGTTATGAGGAAAGGAGATAAAAGAAGTTTCTGCCCTGATGCATTTTGTTTTTCCTGCTTTTATACAGAGAATACCACTTCTGTCACTAAGTCTGTCTCAACTGTGAGCTATGGGACGAGTAGTGGAACCAAAACTAGTGAAAGGTATGCTTATTTCCTGATGTTTTGTTAGGCCATTGTGGTCACTACAGTCTCAAGGGAGAGGTGTTGTGCTGGCTTGGAGAACAGGTGAGTCCCAGATGCTGTATTTTAAGCCCGTTAAAGACTGTGAGCTTTCCTGAGGGCTAAGTGGAACAGAGATGGGAAGGGATAAAAATCTTTTGTGAGTGTTTTAAAGCTGGCATAATTGTGGATTTCAGCATTGTTCGATGTTAGTAAGTAAAACTCTCAGTGCCAGTGGTGGATTTTTGTTAGGAGGAGCAAGTTGTCAGACCCTTTGAAAACTCTTTAAAAAACACTCAGCTGTGTTGAAATTTGTATTTTGGGCTTATTTTTGGAAGCCAACATATGACTGCCATCAAATATCCTCAGGTTGGCTAGCCGGGAGTTTACTTTGTAGATAAATTCCTTGCTGAGGACTGAGGACTACTTCACATCCTTCATTAACTTGGAGTCGCAGTTGCTTAGTATAGGATTACATGGTATCACAATTACTACTGGCATATCCAGGCATCCTCAGCATGCAAAATGTCCATCAAGAAAAATGGGAGGGCAGCCAATTTAAATCTCTTAAATTGGGCTTGCATCAGCCTTAAAAATTATCCCAGATTAGGCATTATATTTCTTCTGAGTTAGTTCCAACATCAGCACGTCAGTATTTGAGTCGTCATACACTGAGCACCCTAGAGAACTTGCTGTCAGATCTGACCTCCATCTGTACCAGAAATTAATGTGTGACACTGATGTCATTGCTCTTTGTCTCAGTTTCCCCATCTCTGTCGTGGGGAACATTTCCAAATGTAATGTGTGGCTTCATTAATGCTGATGAAGTGGTTTATGGCTCAGATAAAAACAAATTAACATATAATCCTGTGTTTCTTGATCAAATTACCAGCTTGTGGTCAGTGAAGCAACACTGACATGAGCTCAGGATCCTGTGTACTGTAAGTAAAAATCTCAAAAGTACTTCCTGAATTCAAGTTCCATTTTTAAAATGTGACTTACCCTCCAGGAACCCCAAAGTTGGAAATTAAAGGGATTTAGTGCTCCTGTGTGGCCATGACTTCTTTTCTGTTCTTTTCTTTTTTCTTAAAGGTGTTTAATTGTTGTTCTACTCAGTGCTACAAATCATTTATGACTTGTCCAGCTGTGTCTCATTCATAAAAGTACCTTAGATTCCTCTATACGTAAGTGCTGTTGTCTGTCAATAAAACTTTGACTTCAATTGCTTTTGACTCATTGAGGTCCTGACGCTGCAGGGAGTTACTTTTTTCTTTAACCACATACTTTTCATGTTCTGTTTCTCTACTGCCACTGACAGTTACTGTGATGTGACCCCCAGCTCTCCTACCTACCTCCTCACCTACCACTGTACATCGCCAAGTTGAAAGGAGGCGAGAACTGGTGAGGTCTCAGACGCTCCCACGGACTACAGGAACACAGGCCAGGAAAGCACTTCTTGAGAAATCTGAACACAGTGGTGGAAAGTATGTCACACTCCTTGTCTCCAGAATGGGTTTGTTAATGGGAAACTAATTTGTCAGTTATTACCAGCACGGGACAGCTGGGTGGGAGGACTCTTCAAGCTAAGGGACAATATGAGGTCATGTACAACTTTGCTGACTTCACAGACTGAGCCCTGGAAATTCACAGCTGCAGATTCCCTCTGACTTTGGAGTTGTTCAGCTGAAGCAGCAGGTGCCTTTCATCAGGCAAGAGTGCTGTGAAAGCTGCCTTCTCCATCATCATAAGAGACTGGGAATCTAGTGACTTTCTGTTGCCATTCATTAAGGACCAAAAGCACGGACTGTTCTTTGTGACGGGGTATGGTTTAAATAGAAGAGGTCTTGGAATCCTGGCTTTAGTGAAATGAAAATTAAATTTTTCTTGAACAACCAACAAGTTGAAGTTTCAGCAGTGTGTTGCTCAAATATCACCTGAACAGAGACTGACATGGGCAAGGTTGCACAGATGTTGCTGACAAGTTTTTCTAGAATGTAATTTAATCTGGTCTCTGTTAATTTTTCAGAGGAAAAGGAGAATCTAGAGTGAAGCTGAAGAGGTCGCAGAGTTTTGCGGTTGCCAGCCCTAGCAGCATTAAACAAATTCTGTTAGACTGGTGTCGCTCAAAAACCATAGGATACAAGGTGACGACATGCTAGCACTTTCAGCTCTTTTTCAGGACAATTTGCCAAAAAAGCATACTCAAAAAGTGGACATAAAACATGCCAGACTATGAGTTAACTTCCTCAAGGTCATCAAGTTTTGTGTGGGTAACGCAAACATCACTGTTTGCATGAGCAGCACTTCAAGACAGTCAGAAATTGCATGAGTGAGGTTCTGTATGTCTGTCAAAGCAGTGCATTAGTGTTTGTCTGAAAGCCTACATTTTTGTGCTTATGGGTATAGACTTCAGTATACACTCACACTTTTTTTTCTTAGTTGCAGGCATGATTTTGGCATTCTCATTATATTTGGCAAGATCTGAATAACATTTTGCCAGTATGTGGAGACTATGGCCCTTTTGCTACACAGCAGACCAAAGTACTCTCTACACAAGTGAATTTGTAGTAAATGCTTGAGGTTGAATCACACGGTGTTAGTGAGCTAATTTCTATGAGGTAACATCAGCGTAGCTAAAAGAATTCAGCAGTGGAGATTTTAGTAGTTTTACCTGGCCTTAAACTGCAATTGCCACAGCAATTTCTAGGAGAAAGAAATTTTTTCTTATTTTTTTTAAAATGTTTTTCAACAGTATTATAAAATGTGCATTACTATTGCTGAACTCTAAATTACAGTATATATAAGCAGAACTAGTCAAAATTGCTTATCAGAAAATATGGGGCTTGAATTTTCTATGATGGGGAAGTAGCATGAGACAAGAGCCCAGATATGCTTCTTTTCACTGTGGCAGTAACTGCGACGAGCGGAGGAAGCAGGACACGAATTCAATATGAATGGTAAGCAAGCTTCAACTTTATTTGAGTACACAACTTCTTTTATCTCTTTCTACATTAACTATGTACACGTGTCACAATCTAATTGGCTGTATCAGAAGGCTACATTGTAACATCCCTGCTCCTCCGTGGTCTCGCATCCTGCTCGACACCCTCTTTTCTCTGGCTCCCTGCCCAGAAAGTTGTTTACTACTTACTCAAGGTCACTGTGACTTTGCCGATACTTTCTGCATAGCTCAGTTATGCTAACTGAGGCCTAATCATGCTAAACACCAGTGATCAAGTCATCTAGGGAGCCATGTCCTTGTTCCTTAAGCCATTCCCCAACAAGTAACAGTAAGCATTTGTTCTCAGAATCGGGTTTTGCAGTAGGTGTAATTCTTCCTATATTTCTACCTATCTGTGTGTAAACAGCCATTGAATTAGGCCTTACGGAAAAGCAAAGCAAGCAAGTATAGTCTTTATCTAGTGTTACTGACTGCCACAAAATGAACTTCAGTTATAAATACTTCACGGGGATAAGCGGTGTCCTTGGTATCCACAGATCCTGAGCTGGTGCATTGGGCCAACTGATGTTGACAGAAATTCTTCCCAGTATTTTCAGTGGGCTTTGGCTCAGGGACCTTGACTGTGTGTCTGCTTTGCATCTGGGCATTTCAGGCAAATGGCTTTCATTGCTGAGAGTGCTGTTTTTTCTCAGAATACAAATAATGTAACAGATAAAGAGGGGAAGAAAACCATAGAGCCTGTGCTCTGTTGCTTTGGTTAGTGGGAGAGAAGGACAGAAATATGCAGTGAGCAAAAGCACCTGCTCTTCCCTGTTCCCCCATGCTGCATTAACATGCATGTTTTTTTCATCATGACAGCACATCGATCTCCAGAACTTCTCCTCAAGCTGGAATGATGGGATGGCATTCTGTGCTCTTGTGCCTTCTTTCTTTCCTGAAGCTTTTGATTATAATAAGCTTGACCCAGCTAATGGCAAGCGGAACTTTGAGCTGGCCTTCACCATGGCGGAGTGAGTATGATGTTAGATCTCTGAAGTGTTTCCAGTTCAAGTCTAACATGGCTCGGCAGTAGTAAAGAGTTTAATCATTTTTCTTGTAAATCCTGTATCGCTAGCTTACATGTGTCATGCCAAAAAAGATAATAAAGCTCTGCATAGAGAATGCATAGAACAGGAGACTTGGCAGTTGTCCCGATCCAGTATCGGGGCGGGTTCTTAAACGATCCCAAGAGCGAGATTAAGACACAAACGAGGTCAGATGCCATACAACCTTGTGAACTTTATTTCCCTTAACAATTAATAATAGCGATAGGACAGAGAGAAGAAGAAAGGGAAAGTCAGAATCCCTAAGCAAGAAAACGGTAGAGACGCAACTAATTAGCGCCACCACCAGAGATCCAGCGATGTTCCATAGGCTCGGCCTCGGTGCAAGTGATGGTGCTCCAAGCTCCGCCGAGGTCTCAGCTCCAGGTAACAGGTGTCGAAGACGATGGCCCCAAGAGAGGAGTACGCAGTCCTTTTATTGTCCCAGTCACCACTGTTTCTTCGAAGAGTCCGCCCATTTCCACGGAACTCATTGTAATATGTGCCGCCCCGTGGTCCTCCATACGCGCATGCCCAGGTGTCTGTGGTGGTCGTGCTGGCGGGGGGGGTCGACCTGCAGTGCCTTCAGCCTTTGCACGTCTTCCTCGCCCCGCACCCAGCTGGCGCCCAGGTACAGCTTGACAGGCACTGCCAAGGCTGTCGTTGTTCTAGCCTTGAGCGGATGTCGTGGTTTTGTCTGGGACTCTGCATCTCCTCCAAAGCGTACTCCTTCAGAACAACAGGATGCTGGGGGCAGGAAGTGGTGGTCGCGGAGCAGCAATGTTGAGACAAACAATGTCTAATACAGTTCCTTACAGTAGTCTAAAATCAGAGGTCACAGTCTTTAGGCAATACTTGAATTCTGCTTTCTCACCTCTGTGATTCTCACCAGCCTTAGCACTGACACACTAAACTTAAGAAATCAGCCTCGTGAGTTATGTTTGGACAGAAGGGGAAGAAACCTCTCTGTTCGTTTTTTGGTTTTTTTATAATTATTTTGTTCTTGAAGTAATGAATGATTCTTAATGCATTTGCCAATATCAATCTTAAAAAAAAAATTGAGTTCATAGAGCACAAGGCATCCAATGTTTACTGACAGTCCATAGGAACTGGACATACAACTTGTAGTTTCTTAGCCAATCCCACCTGCTTGATACCCGATTTGAATTTGAGGCATATTAATATATCCATCTAGCCTCTCCGGAAAAATCGTGACCCCTGAACAGCAGGGAGCAAGTAGGTTAACTTTTGGAATTGGGTTTTTTAGGAGGGTTCACCTCTGTCTGTACATTGCTTTGGTTGAACAAGAATGAAAGTTGAGTTCAGTGTAAGTAGAGTTAGATCAAGGCTGAGAGCTTCTCGATACCTCAACCTGGAAACTGCATTTTTGTAAAACGGACAGAGCTAATACCCTTAATCACACTATCCTGATCCTTTTTGATGCAGTATACCAGGCAATTAAATGATAACTTGTTTAAGTCATTATGAGTGTGAACTTGTCATCTAGAAATAGTAACTTTTTTGACCCAGTATCAATATGATTCTTACTTACTGTTACACAACTCAAACAAAGCAGCAAGAACACTCCAGGTGGTATGCAGCTGGGTTTAAAACACTCTTTCCAAACACTAACAGGATGTGGGAATACATGGCTAAAGTTTCCTGCAGTTTCTGATAGAGCTTCAAACACTGATACCACCACACTGAAGCTCTGGGTTTCTGTCACAGCACCTTTTATTTATTTATTTTTAATAAATAAAGCAATAAATTACAGAACTGGATTTGCCATTTGCCATTCCAGAGAAAAGCTCTGAAAATGCTTAGCATAATGTTGGCTCTCCTTATTACAGCCCCTACCAAAGAAATTCATTTGGGAATTACAAGGTCTTTCTACACACACGTACATACATATATATAAAAAATTTTGTTGCTTGTCAGTGAGTTGAAGGAGATTCTGTGACACTTTTAGGTGGTTGATCTCTAAAGTAAAACTACAACTCTCAAAGGAAAGTTGCAGTGTTCTTCTATCTCAGTTTATGTATGACAGTAGGTATAGGGGAGAACAAAAGACAGCATGCACACAACAGTAAGAAACATCAGGTACGAGGTATCTACAGAAATGACTACTTCATAGCGGTGATTGTCTTTAAACTAACTGTTTTCTTCTGGTGCCAGAAAAGGCTCTTCTCTCAGTTACTGTTATTCACCTCAGTACCAGCTCTGCTGATCAAATTGCTTCCTGCCCATGTGATTGTGATTTTTCATCTTACGCCTCAGCAGATCTGTTCCTTTCTGCTGGTCCAGATGTCAGGCTTCTGCTCTCCAACCTGACCATTCGAGGTCATTGTCCAAGTTGCTCACACTTGAAGATATGGGCATGGTGGAGAACAAACAATCCACAGCCACATGGGCCTTCATCAGCACATCTCATCCCTTCTCATGTTTTCCCATTCTTTTGGAGCTTCCTCTATAATAACCAGAAAAACTCTTGATTTGCAAACTCACATGACCCTGCTTACTGAGACCTGGGCAGAGGAATGTGCGATTGGGCTACATGCTACAGATATCAGGGATGTGAATGGCAGTCAGTGGGAAAAAACCAACCATCCAAACAATCCTACAGAGCTTTGGATGAGATCCCAGTATAGACAAAGAGAGGGAAAGAACAGGAATATTACATGGTCACAAAAATAACAATCTCCAACCTGAGCCTGACCATTTCATTGTGAAATGAAATGTTGCTGATAAACCTCAGGATTTCTTAAATACCTGAGTGATGCTCAAATCAGAGCAGCAAATGAATCTTGGAAGTAGTTACAGGCCTTAGATTTAACTCTTGACGTGCTGTATCTGTTTTATTACTACTACAGGAAAGTGGCTCATTGCGATCGTCTGATAGAAGTGGATGACATGATGATGATGGGTCACAAGCCAGATCCCATGTGTGTCTTCACCTATGTCCAGTCTCTGTACAATCATCTATGACGCTTTGAATAAAACCATCGACACCTCTCCAGCCGGAAGGGTCAAGTACAGCATGCTGATTGCAAGAGTGACATTTTGCAAATGGAACACAGTGTTATTTCTTGCTTTTTACTGTCCCTTTGCTTACATTCAACTGCGTGGCTGGCTGACTGAAGTGTTGCTGAGCAGCGCCCCAAAGTGTTGATCACATCAGCATGTCAGTAATACAGAAATATGTTTGAAAAAGACAAACATAGGGAAAGGCAAATGCTGTCATTCTGGTGCTAGTAGTAGGTTGGATTTTTTAATATTCTCGTGTTTAAAGATCACAGGAAGCTAATTTGCTGCTCCTATCTCTGTTAGGCTGGGGACACAGTTTTATGCAGTGACAGGTAACTCTGCTGTGAAGGTGTTCCCTCTTCAAATGCAGGTAAAACTCTAGAAGATAGCACCTTCAGTTCAATTCTCTGTTGAGCATAGCACAAAATAGCAGATGGACAAGGAAAATTCCGTTTAGCAAATAATAACCTAGAGTAATCCACCACTAAGGCAGTATTGCTTCTCCTCCAGCCCTACACCCTCCAGCATACATGCACGTGCACACACACATCAAACAGGCATTCTGTTCTCTTAAAGCAGAAAGAGAGCATAGCCTCTTACCTGCTGACTGGGACAACAGATAACTACCATGTTACACAACAGCGTTTGTCTGTAATGGTCAAATCTGAAGTGATTTGCTAAAGCCTCTGCTGGCAGTCTTGGATTAATTTCTTGATCACGAAGAACAGCAACAGCTGGAGCTGTTCCTGTGTGAGATTGTGTGTTTGCATGATTTAGGATTACAGGAAGGGGAGGAGCTAGCAAGTTACAAAATCCTCTGAACAGTTGTAATAGACGCAAGACCATGTGCTTTGACCTGGACTCTGGGGGACAGCAACTCCCCAGTGGGGACGGAAATGAAGTCTTTACGACTTGCTCTGTCCTCACACTGACTCTGAGGTGGACGGGCAATATGCCAAAGAAGTATGAAAGATGTGGGAGTTCTGAAATGCCTTGGACTAGTTTCCATTTTCAGTTAAATTAGCATTAAAACCACAATATAGTGGGATTATTCCAGATGTACTGGACAAAAAGGTCCAGTAAATTTCTCTTTGGTAAATCAACAGAGCTTTGTTTTCACAGTGAATGTTAAAACCACTGAAAAAGAATACTTTAGGAAAAAAACCCACCTTTTAAAATTATTTCTTCCTTAAGAACAGGCTCATAGAAAGTCAAAAGTGAAAGCCACAAGCTCTCTGTGCATGCTAGAGAATGTTTTTTAACCTGCATTTGTGCTTTTTGTAGATATTTATAAAGATGACTTTGGTTCTGTATTGATGACCATTTATAATAAAATATGTCAAACGCTCTTCAGATTTATCGCTCTTCTTTAGAGTGAAGTGACAGATAACAAAGTAAAATCAGTGAAAAGAATGCAGAGGTTTTGCTTAGAAGAGTTTTGTTCTAGTCATGATGCTGTGCTCTGAATTTCGGTTTAAAAAAGTACAGTTCGGTGGCATTTGGAATAGGATTTTAGTTCAGCCTCCCTTTCTAGTGAAGATTATTTAAGAAGCCATGACTAAAGCAACCACTTTGTTAGTAGTCTCAGAAAAAAACCCCAAACAAACAAAAAAACCCACAAACACCAAAAACGTATGAAAGGTAAAGTATAAGGTAACTGCTGAAGCTCCAGATCAAGTTCTGTTTGAAGTGCAGCTAGGCTGTTGCTACGACACTATGGAAACAGCTTGAAAGACTTTTAAATACACAGTATAAGTATCTGAAGGATACTTGGTCAAACTAGCAGGATCGTTGGTATTGATAATCTCACAGCTTTAATGCAAGCGGGTAGAGGTTGGGTGTGCTGTTCCTATTTGTCATGTGACTGCCACTGTCCTCAGTTTTTGACTTCGTCTTGAATGACTATAATTCTGAGGAGTAAGTGTGCACTGGTTGCTTCACCAAATGCACTGTAAGGATAAACACACCGTACTTGTGTTTTGGAGAAGTGATTAGAGTAAGCATGATGAGAAATCTGTCCACTGACACACGCAATATGCGTATTTACATTCTTACCAGCAGAGCCAAGTTCCATCATAGCTACGAGAGGGGCAATACTGGCTTTGTACATCTCATTCCTTCACAGTCCCACGTCACAGATGATTTTCCTGTGTGATGTAAGTGCTAAAGACACAGGTAAGTGCTTGGCCAATTTACGCCTAGTAGCAAATAATTATGTAATGGAAGTTGTGAGAGTGAAATTATTGCAAATTCACCAGGGGAAGTTTACAATCTTTCTGTAATTTAGCTTGTTTTCACAACGACCCAAAGCTATTTGTGCAGGTTCTCTAAAGTCTTCCCACTTCAGAGAGGTGATGGTAAAGATACCTGGTACTTGCCAGCAAACTGATTGCAGGGACGTGGAAGACTGTAAACTGATTTTAACTGCTGGTGGTTCACATGTAAGAAGATGAGGGAGATGGTGCTATGACATAATTTTAGAAAAACCTACAGCTTTGTGCATTAAAAGAAGTCTGATCTATATATGAATAACGACTATTAGGTTGTATGATTAAACTGAAATTAATGTATGGCCCCTGCTGGATTTTTATTATTTTTAGTTTTAAAAAAATGCAGGTTGTGTGTGCATATATGACAGTAAACGTATTTAGCATGAGTGATAAAGAGAACAATATATTAAATCAGCATAGTATATGTTTTACACAGATGGACTGTTTCCTGGCTTGTCTAATGTTTCTGCGCTGTATCCAAAATTCAGTACTATCTAAGGTGGTTTATTGGCCACTTGATCCTACTTTAAAGGCCGGATCAATCCATTCTGTGCAAGATTTTCAAAATAATTTCAGCAGAGACATCACCTCCTTTTTAGAATTATGTCTGCGTATAGCTTCCCGCAGCAGGGAAGTCATCCTTGGAAGTACAGTAACTGGATGGATGCCTTTCATCACTTCTCCCTTTGTGTCACATTTCCAATCAAGTGTTTAAACATACGCTCAAACCAGTGCAAACTCTTCAATACATGTAATTAGGTATAAAACTAACCCACATGGCTCAATTTGCGTCATTAATGTAAACCCGGCCTGGCTTACAGAGATGGTTCGTGTCCAGAATAAAAGTTGGCACTGCTTTATGTAAGGTGCATTTAAAAACCACTTTTGGTTATGCTAAAATAACTCTATGTCTAGATAAAGCCTCAGCGGAGTTAACATAGAATCAGAGTTTGGGTTGGAAGGGACCTTTAAAGATCATCTAGTCCAACTCCCCCTGCAATGAGCAGGGACATCTTCAACTAGATCAGGTCCCTCAAGACCCCGTCCAAGCTGACTGTGAATGTTTCCAGGGATGGGGCATCTACCATCTCTCTGGGCAACCTGTGTCAGTGTTTTACCATCCTCAGTGTAAAAAATTTCCTTGTATCTAATCTAAATCTATCCTCTTTCAGTTTAAAACCGTCACCCCTCATCCTATCCCTCCCCCCTTTCCTGTAGCCCCTTTCAGTCCTGGGAGGCCGCTCTAAGGTCTCCCCGGAGCCTTCTCTTCTCCAGCTGAACCCCCCCAACTCTCTCAGCCTTTCTTCATAGGACGTTATTCTGGACACTAGCGGAACACCAGAATTCAGACCTGTTATGTTAGACTGCTTTGCAATTTTGGCAAAATTGAAAGAAGCAGTTAATGATGCTGTGGTATCAGCTCAACCTAGAAAATGAGTCTACCTATGGTATTTTTCATGCGCCTAATAAGGAACATGGCAACACATTTAATTTAGTTCTAGTCTTATTAACGCTGGTTATTTAGACGCGTCCCCAGAAAACGTAAGGTATTTTTCAGACTCTGAGGACTTTGGCCACTTCTTCATAATGAACCTGGTTTCCATGTCCAGGTACAATTCACCAGGGTGAGGAACTGCTCCTTTGTAAAGTGCCTTGGGAAGGCCTTAGCGTGGGACGCGCGTTGCGAGCAGCGTTTCGGCCGCACACAAGCTGGCATTCGCTTACCCATGCCTCCACACCGAGGAAGATTTGCTTTTTCGCCCCGCTGTGTCAGCTCGCGCATACTGCGCGGGAAGGGCGGTGCAGGCCGCCGCAGGCCCCGCGCTGCCGCCCGCGCCAGGATGACGCCGCCCTGCGCTCCTTCGCGCGCCCGCGGGGCCTGTAACCTCGCGAGAGGCGACGGGGGGAAGATATTGGGGGGTGTGTGTGTGTGTGTGTGTGTATATGGGGGAGGGATATATGGGGGAGATATGTGGGGGGGAGGGGGGTGCGGGGGGCTGAGGCAGGCGTGGTGCTGCTGGCGGGAGGTGGCCGGGGCGTGCGCGGCGGGGCCTTCACGGGCGGTGGCGGCCCCGGTCTGCCTCGGGGTCATTTTCTCCCCTTCTAAATTGCTCGAGGTTTTCAGGAATTAAGACTTTTCACTTTCATTTCTTTCTAACTTGTCCTGATTGCCGAGCTGATTCCACCTGGGTTATTTGACTAATGGTGCATGGTTGTCAGCCTCAGGAAGTCTACAATGATTTAACCCCTGAAAACCATCTGAGGTAAAAAGAAAACTTTTCTATATTGTAAAATTCCTATTGAAGGATTAATTGTAAATTTCGTATTACAGTTTAAAAGGAAATAATCTTTTATGGAAAGCTAACAATGAAGAACAGATTTAGAGTTGGTAGCTACTGTGAGAAACTGTGGACTAAGGTATTGTTTATTAAGATTTATGTTAAGCTCAATGTAAAGTTAAACGACAGAAATCACTCATGCAAACAACCACCGGACGCCGCCTGTGTGAGATAAGATAACTGCAATCGCTCACACAAACTGAACCAGATACTGCTCGTGCAAGATAACCGCCAGATTTCCAGGAAGCGACAAGAAACAAGACAAGACAGCCCCATATAAGGATATATGAGTGAGAGGTCAACTATGAGACAAAGAGGGAAAACTTCTTACTTCGGCCTCAACAAATACCAGGAGGCAGGAAACGACCCCCCCTAACAACAACTGAAGCATGCGCGGAGTACCTCCACTACCTCATGAGCACGGAAGTAAAGATGTATAAAAAGGGGACTGTTTGAACTACTCAGCACGGCAGTTGGCGGAGCGCAGACTCCCCTGCCGTCCAGCGCTGTCTTTGCTCATATTCTACTTGCTATAATTAATAAAGAATGAATTATAGTCCATTGTGGTCTCAATTTATAACAATTCCTGGTGCCGTGACTTGGATAAGGAACGGTGGGCTTCTGTCCTCCGGGGAGGCGCCCCGCGGCAATCCGCGGCCCCGCGACTGACAGCCTACCTCAACCTTACCGACGAACCTAAATTCTAGAATAGTGAGCAAAGGAGAAACCGGTAAAATCCCATAAAATTCTGTGCACGGGAGTCCAGACGAAGACGCAGGACGCGTAAGTATATTGCGAATTTGTTCGCAGGTTTGCCGTTCAGGCGGGACTGGGTTTCCTGGAATATAACGAATGAGAGGTTCGATATACTGAACCAAGCGAGTGTGGACTCTTAAGTACTGCGTTTCCCATCTCCCGCGAGGGATTGGGCCAGGAACAAGGGGAGTGAGTGAGTGTATGTTTGTGGATATTCCAGAAGATGGGGGCGAAGGGCAGCAAGCCTTCAACTCCCATGGGAAGGGTACACACTGTACCTAAGAATACCCCTTTGGCATATGTCTTAGACAATTGGAGATATTTCCCTGGAACCCTAGGGAAAGATAAGCAGAAAATGATAGAATACTGTACTAAGATATGGGGAGGGAAGAAGATTTCTAAAAATACCTTTTGGCCAGTCTATGGGTCAGAAGAAGATTGGGTAAGACAGCAATTAAACCTCTGGGTCAATAATAAAAAACCCCTTAACCCGGAGGAGAGTCAGTATGCGGAAGTATGGATAAAAAGACCGGGAGCTAAACTTTACCCACTGAATGAAGTAAAAACTAAACAAAAGAAAAAGCAGGAAGAGTTAGACGAAACCCTTCTAACCCCCCCTCCTTACATTCCTCCTCCTGCTCCCGCAGCCCCTCCCGAGGTCCCCAGAGCTCCCACTCCCCCACCGGAGTCGGAACAAGGGTCTTCCCCTCCTCCTAGACGCGTGACTAGAAGTCAAAAAGGGGCAGCTCAGATGTATCCTCTAAGGGAAATGCCCATGGGGGGACCTCAACCTATGATTGGATATATTTCTGTACCCCTAAACTCGGCTGACCTACGAGATTTTAAAAGAACCGAGATGGGAAACTTGATTGAGGACCCACTTGGAGTGGCAGAAAGATTAGATCAATTTTTGGGACCAAACCTTTTTACTTGGGATGAGATGCAATCTATCCTTGGTCAATTATTTACTACCGAGGAAAGAGATATGATTAGACGAGCAGGAATGAGACTGTGGGATGTTCAGCATGCCCAGGGACCCCAAGCAGATATCAAATGGCCACTCCAAAGACCTAACTGGGATAATCAGGATCCGGTGCATAGAACTCATATGCAAGACCTGAGAACTATAGTAATTCAGGGGATTAGAGAAGCAGTACCCCGTGGCCAGAATATCAATAAAGCATTTAATGAAATGCAAAAGAAAGATGAGAGCCCTACTGAGTGGCTGGAACGACTGAGGAAAGTCCTTCAACTATACTCTGGGGTAAATCCAGACGACCCTTTAGGGCAAGCGCTCCTAAAAACTCAGTTTGTAGCAAAATCATGGGAAGATATCAGAAAAAAAGATTGAAAAGCTAGAAGACTGGCAAAATAGAGGGTTGGATGAATTATTGAGGGAAGCTCAGAAAGTCTACGTAAGGCGGGAAGAAGAGAGCAGCAAGCGACAAGTAAAAATGATGGTAGCAGCTGTCAGAGAGGATCGCAACGGGCGGACTGGTGAACACAGATCTGCTGGAATAAAACAAGGGAACGCAGTAGTAAAGAAGGAACAGAGATGTTGTTTTTACTGTGGAAAGAAGGGACACATAAAGAAGAATTGCAGAGAAAGGATCAGGGATGAGGAAATATTGAAAGCAGAATAGGAGAGTCAGGGGCTCTATATTTTAGGGGACCGGAGTCATCATGAGCCCTTGATAAAGTTAAAAATAGGTCCCCATAAACAAGAGTTCACCTTTTTAGTAGACACAGGGGCTGAGAAATCGACTATTAGGCAAATACCTGAGGGATGTAAAGCTTCCCCTGAAAAAGTACAAGTAATAGGGGCAAAAGGAGAACCCTTTAAAGTAAGCAAAATCAAAAATGTGATATTCGAAACTGAAAATAAATTTGGAATGGGTGAACTCTTGCTCGTCCCTGAAGCAGAATTTAATCTGTTGGGACGGGATCTAATTGTTGAACTGCAATTAGAAATCAAAGTAGAAAATCAAGAGCTAACGGTGTCTGCTTATCCTTTGACCGTGGATGATCAAAAACAAATCAACCCCGATGTCTGGTACTCTCCGGACACAATAAGTAAACTAGAAATCCCACCGATTAAAATTCAAATTTCCGAACCCCACATACCTGTAAGGGTAAGGCAATATCCTATATCCTTAGAAGGACGGAGGGGATTAAAACCAGAAATTGATCGATTGTTAACACAAGGAATCTTAGAACCTTGTATGTCACCCTTTAACACTCCTATTTTGCCTGTAAGGAAGCCAAATGGGAAATATCGGCTTGTACATGACTTAAGGGAAATAAACAAAAGAACTATCACCCGGTTCCCTGTAGTAGCAAATCCATACACACTGTTAAGCAAGCTAGGACCCCATAACTCCTGGTATAGTGTGGCTGATTTAAAAGATGCCTTTTGGGCCTGTCCATTGGCAGAAGAATGCCGTGATTATTTTGCCTTTGAATGGGAAGACATAGAGACGGGCCGAAGACAGCAATTGAGATGGACCGTGCTCCCCCAAGGGTTCACTGAGTCCCCTAATCTGTTTGGACAGGCCCTGGAAGAACTCTTAAAAGAATACCAGGTACAAACGGGAAACGTGCTGTTACAGTATGTAGATGATCTGCTCATAGCAGGGAACAATAAGGAGGATGTAAGAAAAGAAAGCATTCGACTCCTAAACTTTCTTGCACAAAAGGGACTACGGGTATCACAAGAGAAGTTACAATTTGTGGAGGAAAAAGTGAAATATTTGGGACATTATTTGTTTAATGGCAAAAAAATATTGGACCCAGAGCGCATTAAAGGAATTCTAGAATTACCTATGCCTGTCACTAAGAGGCAAATTCGGCAGGCATTAGGGCTATTTGGGTATTGTAGACAATGGATAGAGAACTACAGCTTTAAAGTTAAATTTTTATACGAACAATTGTCTAAAGACAAAATACTCAAGTGGACCCCTCGGGATCAAGAGCAGTTTGCTAATCTCAAAAGGGAGCTAAGTCAAGCACCGGTTTTAAGCCTCCCAGATTTAAAGCGGCCATTCCATTTATTCGTTAACATACATGAAGGAACGGCATTCGGAGTATTAACTCAGGAATGGGCCGGACAAAAGAAGCCGGTGGCATACTTATCGAAGCTGTTGGATCCTGTGAGCAGGGGTTGGCCAAGTTGTTTACAAATCATTGTCGCTGCTGCCTTATTACTTGAGGAAACGAATCGCATTACCTTTAATGGAGAAGTTGTCTTATATGCACCTCATAACATCAGGGGAGTGTTACAACAAAAAGCGGAAAAATGGCTTACAGATAACCGACTATTGAAGTATGAAGGAATACTTATAGAATCCCCTAAACTTTCTTTAAAAACTATTGGAGCAGTTAACCCCGCTGAATTTTTGTACCCAGGAGAAGGTAATGAACTATTACACAATTGTTTTCAAACAATTGAACAACGGACACGCATTAGGCCAGACTTAGAAGAAGAAGAACTACAATGTGGAGAAGTATTATTTATAGATGGGTCATCACGAATAGTGGAAGGTAAACGATTGTCCGGATATGCCATCGTTAAGTTGGAAAAAGGAGAATTTAAGACAATAGAATCAGGCCCCCTGAGTGCCGGCTGGTCAGCTCAAGCCTGTGAGCTGTATGCATTGTGGAAAGCATTAGTGTCACTGAAGGGAAAGGATGGAACTATATATACAGACTCACGCTATGCGTTTGGAGTGGTACATACCTTTGGAAAAATATGGGAGGAAAGAGGATTTATTAACTCACAAGGAAAAGAATTGATACACCCAGAATTAATTCGGCGAGTTCTGGGGGCATTGAAAGTGCCGAATAAAATAGCAGTTGTACATATAAATTATCAAGTCAGGGGAAATAACGCAGCTGATATAGAAGCAAAACGAGTGGCAGGCAATTATAATACGATTTTGACTATACAACAAGTACCTGTTAGTAAAAATTTGAGTTTTGAGTCTGCAGAAAAGGAAAAACTAGAACAAATGGGAGCTAAGGAACAGGATAGTAAGTACGTATTACCAGATGGGAGAGAAGTCTTGCCGAAGGGCATAGCACTCGAAATATTTTCAAAAATACACAGTAAAACCCACTGGGGAACCCAGGCGTTAGTTGATCATTTCAATCAACAGTTTGCCTGTATAGGCGTATATAATATAGCAAAGACAGTCACAGCAGCCTGCGAGACCTGTCAAAAGGTTAATCGAAACAACACGAGACAAAAACCTCTTGGAGGACGTTCCCCAGCATACAGACCTTTCTCACACATACAAGTGGATTTTACTGAACTACCCAGAGTAGGGCGTTACAAATATTTATTAGTAATGGTGGATTGTTGAAAGAACACAGAGGGAGCCCAGCCATCATTTAATGCACAAAGGCTCAACTTTATTAGTACTCACACTCCTTTTATATCTACAATAATCAGTTCATACATATTGCAAAAGCGAGCTCCTTATAGGTTGCTAAGGTTAGATACATTGGTTGCTAAGGTTAAATACCAATCCCTCCCCTTATGATTTCTGCAAGGCCTTGTACATAGTCTTGCTTCTGTTCTTTGTTCTTCTTTGATACTTTTCGGTATTTTCCCATCACGTCGCCGTTGTCAGCAGTTCCTCGGTGCTATGCCCTTTCTCACGTAGCCAGTTGTTAGCAAACTGCTCCACATCTCCCCCGTTTTCTTTTTGCACTTGTGCTAAAAATATTGCAGAGGCAGTCTTCTGCAGGGCCCTTTGCAGAAGACTGACAATACATGGCAACATCAAAAGTATAACCACAATTACCAAGATCACTACCCCTATAGACTTGATCAGAGATATTAACCATCCTGAAAGTCCCCATTCTTTTAACCAGCTTTCAATCCCTAATCCATCTATCTGTTTCAAGCTGTGTAGACCTTCTTGTAATTTCTTAATCTTTGCATGGACTGAAGAATAATTGTCTGTCAGGTTCATGCAACACATTCCTTCAAATTCCTCACATCCATGGCCTTGTGCTAAAAGCAAAAAATCAATAGCTGCTCTATTTTGTAACACTGCATGGTTAACACTTTCTACATCTGCTGTAAGCCGATCTAAAATTTCAGAAGTGCGATTAAGCTCATCTTTTGCCCAACATCCTATCTGTTTTGCTAAGTTCATGGCTTTATTAGCCGCTCCTCCTGGCAAAATAGTTGCAACTAACACCTGTGTAAATTCTGTCCAGAATCGTGGCTCTCCTATCCCACTACAATCTAGTTCATGTATGGACCGCTGCGTCCTGGTTCTGTTAGTAAGTTTCATCAAGGCAGACATATTCGGGTGAAATAAACTTAGTCGTCCCAGGTAACAAGGACCTCCCTGTGGTTGTATCGGTATACCATTCCAGGCTCTGTCACCACATATTAAAAAGATTCCTGTTGGTAGATCTCTTGCTGTTGTTATGTTGCTACCATTACAGCTTGAATATAGTTGCTCATACACACTACCAGGGTCTAATGCTGAATCTAATGAAGCCCACATCTTCCTGTGTGTATTAAGGTGTTCCTGCCTTTTTGGCAGAAAACTGACCCATTTTCCAGTTCTTTTAGTTGTTATGCTAGCATTTGCACTTCCAAAAAGTTCTAATTCCTCAGGTGGGGATTCTAATGTTGTATTTAGTGATAATATAAGCTCACACTGATGTTTCCCATCATCCTCTGTATAAGCCGCACTGCATAGTGTCTGATTCACAACATAACTACAAAACTCTCCAGGTTTCCACACTGGAAGTCCAACCAAACAAGTACGGAATGGATGGTTGATACTTCCTAAAGCCAAACAGAGTGATGACTGTCCTGTCAAGTTGGCCAACGTTACCCACACATTTTCCCTTGGCTGATTAAACCTCATCAATGCATCTATTGCTCCACTTAGTGTGAGGATGTAAAGACAAATTATACCTCTTTGTTTCATTGTTTTACCTTTTTCCCTATTGTTAGATATCGTCTCTGCATCTGTCCCCACCTACGGGGAGTAACCTGCATCCATGTAGGGATAGTACTATGTATGAAACACTCAGTCTGTAAGTACACAGATTTTGATTCTTGCAGTAACCGCTGTTTGTGATGCTGTAACCACCAAACAGCCGCTGACAAGTACAATGACTCCTGATTTTCCCACAGATATAGACACTCTTGAGCTGGCTGTCCCGTTAACCTTGCAAGTGCCTTCAGTGGATTCTCATGAATCCATGCATTACGACAATTAATGCACCTTGACCCAAAATATAGCTGTGATTGATGTATCCAATATCTTTTCTCACACCCCCCACAGAATAGTTTTACCCAGGCCTTATGGTCTTGACTCTGGCAGCCTAAGCAAGCGTGACTAACACTTGTCACACTGACATTTAACCATTCAATAATTCTCCAAACATCTGACAGCGTTGCCCAGTAAAGTGGATGTCCGAGTTGACTCTCAATCCACGCTAGAACCGGCTGAATCTTCAGTCGCTGTCGATGAGTTTGTCTCTCTTCCGGCGTCATTGGGAGGTGCGGCAGGTTTCGCCCATCTCGCTGGAACCCATACAGTGCCTGTTGGTGTAGAAACACAAAGATATCCCCTTCCCCATATTACTACTTTAGCTGGTCCTTTCCACAATCCATCTTTTGGATCCTTATAATTTACCCATATCTCTTTCCTTCCCTCACTTACTTTTGCCTTTTCATAATGTAACATAGCTGGTGGTTGTTCTGCGTCTCCAAATATACACAAGTGATTCATTACAAATAATGTTTTTGCTAATCTTTCTTGTACATCCTGTATTTCCTGATATTTTGTTACATAACGTTTCAAGGTACCATTTGCTCTCTCAACTATGGCCTGTCCTGTGGGAGAATGCGGTATCCCTGTTACATGCTTCACTCCCCACTTGTTTAAAAATCTCTGCATTCGACTTCCGACATATGCTGGTCCATTGTCTGTCTTTATAGTATTCGGGACTCCCATTATTGCAAAACAACATGTTAAGTGTCTGATTACCTGTATGGCCTTTTCCCCACTCTGTGCAGAGGCCCATATATATTTGCTATAAGTATCTATAGTAACATGTACATATTTAAGTCTACCAAAGCTTTGTATATGAGTCACATCCATTTGCCATACTTCATTAGATTTCGTCCCTCTAGGATTGACTCCTATTCCAATACCAACCCCTTTATTGTGAAAACTACAAACAGGGCATGTTTTTACTATGGCCGTTGCCTCTGCCATTGTGATGCCAAACTGTGTTTTTAGCCCTTTTGCATTCTGGTGGAATATGTCATGTGCTTCTTTTGCCAATTTGTCTTTCGGCATGGGAACATGTACAGCAGTGGATACCAACTTGTCCGCTCGAGCATTACCCTCCCCAAGTCCTATATCCCATTTATGACTCCTAACATGGATTACAGCATACGGTTGTTCCCTTATTTTTATGGCCCTCTGTAATTGTAAGAACAACTCATAGAGACGCTTATTTTGTACTTCCCTGACTTCTGCATCTTCTATCCTTGCTACTATTCCTGCTACATACATAGAATCAGTTACAATATTCAATGGTCCATTAAACTTAACCATCGCCCAAACTACTGCCAACAGTTCCAAAGTTTGTAGTGTGTCTTGTGCTGTGGCTTTTAATATCTCGTGTTTCCATGTATTATCTTCCTGCCACGTTATAGCTGCTGTCTGAGATTTCTTTCCTGCATCTGTATAAACTGTGATGGCATTCGGAATCGGCGCCTGTTGTCTTTTTGGCTGTTCAATCCAATGTAATTGTCCTAACCATCTCAAAGGTTCCATAGATAATTGATCAGTTGACAACATCATTGGCCCATTTAACATGGCTTCCTGCAATGCTATGCTATTTGCCAGGTACCATTGCATGGTTTCCTTCTGCATTGGACAGTATATGAATTGAGGTTCTCTTCCACTTATTTGAATAACTCGCACACGACCTTTCTTTACTAAATTTGCTAGTGCCTCAATTTTTTGAAGTAAAGATTTTGATTGTTGTAATGCTGGCGTGATCCGTTCTAGCACCCATGTCTCCCCCGTTTTCTTTTTAGACTGCGTAATAGCTCCGAGCAAATGCTGTGAACCCATCCACACAAGTATGTCCAGGGGGAGCTCAGCATCTCTCCGACGCACTTGTCCAGAAGTAATACGGTCCATAATCTGTTGTAGCACTCGCTTCTGGTCTGCTGATAAAGACACCACCTGTGCAGGGTCATTTCCTTTTAACCGTGGTCGTAATTGTTGTAAAAGTTCATTTGGGATGCCCACTATAGGTTTTAGCCATTGTAAATCTCCTAATAGCTTCTGAGCATCGTGCAGTGTTGAGATTTCAGGATTAATTGTCAATTTTTGTGGTGTTACTATTTGTTTCATCAAAGACAATCCCAAATACTTCCATGGAGCTGTTTTTTGTATCTTTTCTGGTGCAGTTACCAATCTTTGCTTTGCAAGGGTGTTTACAATTTCTTTTATCTGTGTTTCTGTAAATGGTTCTTTCTGTGCAAATAATATATCATCCATATAGTGATAAATTATAACATTAGTCCATTTTTGACGTAATGGCTGTAAGGCTGCATCTACAAAAATCTGACATAAAGTTGGACTATTTCTCATTCCTTGTGGTAAAACTGTCCATTCAAACCGTTGATCTGGCCCTTCTCTATTTATTGTTGGTAAAGTGAAAGCAAATCGGCGCATGTCCTTTTCATGAAGCGGAATCGTAAAGAAACAATCTTTTAAGTCCACAATCAATATAGGCCATTCATAAGGTAACATAGCTGGATTCGGCATACCTGGTTGTAAAGCCCCCATTGGTTCCATTTGTTTGTTTACTTCCCTAAGGTCATGCAAAAGTCGATATTTGCCTGATTTCTTTTTTATGACAAATATCGGAGTATTCCAAGGACTAGTAGATAATCTTAAATGTCCTTGCTGATATTGTTCTTGTACTAGCAGGTGTGCTTGCTCAAGACTTTCCCTTTTTAGTGGCCATTGCTTTACCCATATTGGATCGTCAGATGTCCAGGTCATAGGGATCGGGAAAGTCCAAGCAATGGCCATTAGAATAAATGGTGATCGTTTGTCAAAACTATTCCCATTTGTGCTAGCACATCTCTTCCAATTAAACAGTTTACCCCTGGAGGTAATTGCACTACAGCAAGCACCGCTGTGACTGTTTGTCCTTCAATTGTTAATTGTAGGGGCGGCGTTCGATTAGCTAAAGTTAAACCACCCACGCCAGTGATGGTGGTGGTATGCTCTTGTAACGGCCAGCCTTGTGGCCAAGAAGAAGGCGACAGTACGCTGGAATCTGCACCTGTGTCTAACAACCCTTCCACAGTTATTGCGTTACCTTGAAATGACAGGTGAACAGTCTTTCTGGGTCTCGTACTCAGATTCAGTGTTAGCAGGGTCAGGCTTCCTGTAGATCCGAAGCCTTTGTTTCCGCGACTCTCTTCAGTCACTGGTCGTATTGTTTGAGTCACTTGTGGCAGGGGCACCAGCTGTGCAATCCGTTGTCCCTGTGCAATCTTTACTGGTGGATTCAGTGTATATGCCATAATATAGATTTCACCTTCATAATCTACATCGATAACTCCCGGTAAAACAAATAGTCCACATTGTGATGCCGATGATCTTCCTAATAATAAAGCTCCCATGGCTCTCCCATTAATAATGATAGGTCCTCGTACATTTGTAGATATTGTTTGAGGATTATTTGTTAACAGGGTAACATCTACTGCTGCTGCCAGGTCCAACCCGAGACTTCCCCGGGTGGCGGGTTGAAGGACTGCGCTGCGGCTGCAACTTTCGTCGTCGCGTGGCGGCCGGCGAACGCGCTTCGTGTGGAGTTTCCCGACCGTCTGCGGCAAGCCCCCTCATTATGGGAGTTGGATCGGCAAGTTTGACACCATACATTTCTGGCTGTACAACTCTTTCGTACATGCCCTGGAGCTCCGCATCGGTAACACCGCAGCTGCCCCTTTTGAGGTGTTTGCACTCTAACTGTTGCCGAAGTCTGGAGAGGCGCAAGGGCTGCCATAACCTGACTTTGAGTAGCTTGAGCCTGTTCTTTCATTCCTTCCCCTAATTTCTTTATTGCCTCTACAAGAAAAGCCTGAGGTCCAGTGGGTATCGATGACGCCTTTTCAAGTGCCTCCTCTACAGTCCAATTTGCCCCTAATGTATTCAATAAACTCTTTGTAGCAGGATTGCCATTTTGCAAAATACATTGTTTTAAGAGAGCACCCTGCATGTAGATAGGTACTCTTGCTCTTTCAATTGCATTTACCAACTTATCTACAAAACTGCCCAAAGTTTCTTCTCTCCCTTGCTTAATTCCCATATACATTGGAACTCCGCCTGGCTCTTTCACTTGCTCTATGGCTTCTCTCACTAACCTCATTGCCTCTCTCACTTTATCCGGACCGAGCAGTGCTTGAGCTTCTACTCTAGCATAAGGTCCTAACACCATTAATTCATCCATTGTAATCCCTTGTAATGGATCTCCTGCTTGCCGCTGTATCGCTACCGATTCTAATACTCTCGCTTGCCAATGCGCATTAAACAACAACAACTGACTAGGAGAGAAAATTAACTTTGCTATACCCCGACAATCTGCAGGCAAAAGAAGTTGAGTGCTCCAGAGATAATCTAACATTTGACGAACCGGTTCACCAGTAACACCATAAGAACTCACTGTAGAGCGCAATTGTGACAAAAGCTTCCAATCTAATGCCGTAACAGTAGCATTTATTCCACCAGCTGGGTTCGGCTGAAACTGAACTGGAAAAGCCATTGCTGTCGCCATCTGAGTCATCGCCTCATCCCCTTTTTCTAACCCCTCTCGTGCCAATGCATTCCAAGCCCGACACCTTTCTTTAGCGATCTCTATCCCCAGCCCATCTTCTGAGCCAGGAGTAGAATTCTCGCTTTCCGGCGTCACAGTGTGGCTGGACGCGTCAGGGCTACTCAGGGCGGGGGCGGGGGGAGCGGTAGGGAGAACTCGTTCTGAGCTTTCCTGTCCCGTCTCTTCGGAACGTAAAGGTGGTAAAACAAGCTCACGAAATGTAGGCGGTAATGGCCACCTAGTTTCCTCCTCCCCATATCTGGTGTTTTTCTCTTTTGCCGCAACTGCGCCCTGTGCAGCTCTTTTTTCCGCCTGATACCTTAGCAATTCATTATGAACCATCCTCCATAACTTTCCCAACTTTTTTGCTGTCTTATCATCGTTCAATGTTAATTCCCATAACTTATCTCCAAATTTTCGCCATTCCGATAACTCATGAACTGCATGTGGATTAATAAAACAACCTTGCTCTACCCCATAAGCTAAAAGCCCCTGAAGATCCTTTTTTACATCTATTCCCTCAACCCGGCGTTGTGTCAGCCAGGATGCAAATAAATCATATGCTGCTTGCCTGTCCATACCTGAATTTTTCCGTTGCAGCCTTTCCAGGTCTCGGCAGCACGTATCAGCAGGGTTCACCTCTTATGACACCCAGGGCGCGGGCCTTTTCTCTTATTTCAGTCGCCTTTCGCCGTCCTCGCTGCTTAAGGACCTGAACCACCTTCACTGGTCTTTATCCTTCGTGGCGCCTTATACGTCCTTTGGCACGTATCACGTCAGGGTCACCACTTGTTGAAAGAACGCAGAGGGAGCCCAGCCATCATTTAATGCACAAAGGCTCAACTTTATTAGTACTCACACTCCTTTTATATCTACAATAATCAGTTCATACATATTGCAAAAGCGAGCTCCTTATAGGTTGCTAAGGTTAGATACATTGGTTGCTAAGGTTAAATACCAATCCCTCCCCTTATGATTTCTGCAAGGCCTTGTACATAGTCTTGCTTCTGTTCTTTGTTCTTCTTTGATACTTTTCGGTATTTTCCCATCACGTCGCCGTTGTCAGCAGTTCCTCGGTGCTATGCCCTTTCTCACGTAGCCAGTTGTTAGCAAACTGCTCCACAGTGGATCATTTAACACATTATGTTGAGGCTTTTCCTACCTCCAAGGCAACTGCTAACCAGGTTACTAAGGTATTACTTGAACACATTATACCTAGATATGGAGTACCTGATGTAATCGACTCAGACAGAGGAACACATTTTGTGTCAAAAATTGTTAGAGATCTAGCAGAAAACTTGGGTATTAAGTGGGAATACCATACGCCATGGCATCCACAAAGTTCGGGAAAAGTTGAAAGGATGAATGGAGAAATCAAAACTATTTTGACTAAATTAATGATAGAAACCAAACTATCATGGATTAAGTGCCTACCCATGGCACTATTAATACTCAGAACCAGACCCCGAGCAGATATAGGAATATCAGCGTTTGAGATGGTATATGGAATGTCCTATAGAATCGAAAGTCCACAAACAAATGTCTTAATTCGAGATCGTGTAATTAATGAATATGTTTCACAATTAGCAGAGCATCGTAACAAACTTTGGGAACATGGACTGATTGTGCAACGACCCCCATTGGACTTAAAAATTCACACTTTCAAACCGGGGGACTGGATATTAGTTAAAACATGGAAAGAAGAAACCCTAAAACCCAATTGGGAGGGACCTTATCTTGTTTTGCTTACAACAGAAACAGCTGTCCGGACTGCTGAGCGTGGATGGACTCATGCCAGTCGCGTTAAAGGCCCAGTGACAAGACCCCACTGGAAAGTAATCAGTACTCCAGGTGACACCAAGATAACCCTGAAAAGATAAAGTAATGATAAAAACTTTGCTTGATCATTTTGTCGCATTACCTTTTGGTATAAAGTGTGTATTGTTGTTTATATTCGCAATAATTATTTCTCTCTTCGTATATTATATATGGAAGCATACAAAATGTACTAAAGGAAATTGTTAAACTCATGCAACCACACAATATTGAATATAGAAAATATGTTGATATAAATAATATAAACACTCTAGATATACGAATTAAGTGTAATAATTTGAACTGCAATTGTTATCCGTTTGCTTGTTCCAAGTGTATGGTATGCCAGGATAAATGGTGGACTCACTGTGCATGTGGATACCCTTCAATAGGGGTTTGCACACAGTGTTGGAAAATCCAAAGAACTCTCACTGAGTGGAAATCAAAGCAATTAGAGTCTAAACAAGAAATTATTCAAGAATCCCATGAGTGGTGGGAAATTTTTACCAAAGGAATAAACCCTCAATATTATTGTTACTATTCCAACGAACCAATCCCCTTTGTAACTGAAATCTTGGCTATAAAGTGTAAGAAGGGAAGTACCAACTGTGCCTTGCCTCATCCCATTAGTTAAAGCTGTAAAGTGGGAAGCCTATATAAACAGGCAGAAAGCCCGAAACAGCTGTTCTCCTGAAGAATTCCCTTGCTGCCGAGAAGATGGTACACCCCGTGGCTCGAAGCAACCGAGTCGACGGGCAAGGCAGAGGAGGAACAAACTGTGGAGAAAAGAATCAGAACAATGGGACACAAAAGCAACAATGGCCAAACTTCCCCAGGGATGATAAAAATATACTTAAATTGGCAAAATTGACAGACACCTTTTTTTCTGGTGTACCGCTAGTTTTGTTACTGATAATAACCCAAGCAAATGGAAACCCCCATGAACCAATGCTCTGGAAACTATATAACTTACAGGAATCTAGACTAATACAAAATCAGACCTCTCCGGGAAATTGGAATTTTACTGTCCAATTAGTCTCAATGATTCCTGTCGATATCCAAAGAGGCTGGGAGGCGACGGAAGCCAACTCTAAAGCCTTCTATGTGTGTCCAGCCTCCAATCCTGGAAAGAGTTATTGCAACTATCCAGGCCATTTTTATTGCGGTTATTGGGGTTGCGAGACAATAGCCTCAGACTGGCCAACAAAAGGAGATAAATATATAAGTATCACTTGGGGACCTCCAGGTTGCATTCCACCACAACATGGATCTGACGGCTCCGGGGTCTGGGGATCCGTAAGGGGGATGAAATCATCTCCATCAGAATGTGACAGAATAGAAATTGAAGTTAAACAACCAGAAGATGACACATGGTTAATTGGCCATACCTGGGGAATTAGATATTGGGAACCTGGAGCAGATAGAGGAAGCTTTTTCAAAATAATAAAAGAAAGGATACCCCACGATCCTTTACCAGTAGGACCAAATCCGGTCCTGAATCCACCCACTTTCTCTAAAAAAAGGTTGTCCCCGTGAACATCGCAACCTCTTCCCCAGACTCCTTCTTGAAAACAGCTAATGGTACCATGACTGAATTCTCCTTATCCAGGGATTTAAAGTTGTTAGAATCCAAAGACCCTTTATGGAATCTAATGCAAGCCTCTTATCGTACCCTTAATGAAAGCAAACCAAATTTAACTGAAGAATGCTGGTTATGTTATAATATTAGACCACCATATTTTGAGGCAATTGGAAAACCAGGAAGGATTCGATGGTCTAATGGTTCAAACCCACGAGAATGTCCATGGGATGGCCGGAGGAATCATACGCAAGGAATTACTATTCAATTAGTAACGGGTCAAGGAAAATGTATAGGTACAGTGCCCGAAAAGTATCAGCCTTTATGCAACCGAACAGTCACTAATACCAATATAGAGAAACACAAAAATCAAAAGGACAAATGGGCTATCCCGACGCCAGGAGCTAAATGGGTTTGTTCAGACATCGGAATAACGCCTTGTCTATCTCTAAACGTGTTTAATCAATCTCAGTTTTGCGTGCAGGTAATTATTGTTCCTCGTCTAATCTATCACACCTCGGAAGAAATATTGCACCACTTTGAGGGAGACCGGAATAGACAAAAACGAGAACCAATTACAGCGGTAACCCTAGCTACACTACTGATAGCGGGTGGAGTTGGAGCAGGCACAGGTATAGCCTCTCTAGTACAAGGTCAGGAATTACAAAGTTTGCAAATGGCTGTAGATGAGGATTTAGCAAAAATAGAACAATCTATCCAAAATTTAGCCACTTCAGTAAAGTCTTTATCAGAAGTAGTGCTACAAAATAGAAGAGGATTAGACCTATTGTTTTTGAAGGAAGGAGGGTTATGTGTAGCTCTCAGTGAAGAATGTTGTTCTTTTGCTGACCATACGGGAGTCGTCCAAGACACCATGTCTGAACTTCGGAAAAGGTTAGACCAACGTAGAAAGGATCGTGAAGCGGGCAGGTCATGGTATGAAAACTGGTTTAATGTTTCACCTTGGCTAACCACTTTGTTGTCGGCTTTAGCAGGACCGCTTATTATGTTGATCCTGGGACTTATATTTGGGCCTTGTATATTACGCTATATTTTTCATTTTATTAAAGAACGGTTTGACGCAGCTAAATTGCTTATTTTAACCTCGAGAGTAGAATATGAAAGTGTATCTAATAATGAAGATGAAAATTATTGTGAATGTATTATGCCACGCGAAAATCATCATTGTGAGTGCTATAATAAATGTCGAAATTGTGAAAAAGAAATTGTTCACAAGAATGAAGATGAAAGTAGCACCTAATAAACAATAGGATAAAAAGAAAAAGGGGGGATTGTGAGAAACTGTGGACTAAGGTATTGTTTATTAAGATTTATGTTAAGCTCAATGTAAAGTTAGACGACAGAAATCACTCATGCAAACAACCACCGGACGCCGCCTGTGTGAGATAAGATAACTGCAATCGCTCACACAAACTGAACCAGATACTGCTCATGCAAGATAACCGCCAGATTTCCAGGAAGCGACAAGAAACAAGACAAGACAGCCCCATATAAGGATATATGAGTGAGAGGTCAACTATGAGACAAAGAGGGAAGACTTCTTACTTCGGCCTCAACAAATACCAGGAGGCAGGAAACGACCCCCCCTAACAACAACTGAAGCATGCGCGGAGTACCTCCACTACCTCATGAGCACGGAAGTAAAGATGTATAAAAAGGGGACTGTTTGAACTACTCAGCACGGCAGTTGGCGGAGCGCAGACTCCCCTGCCGTCCAGCGCTGTCTTTGCTCATATTCTACTTGCTATAATTAATAAAGAATGAATTATAGTCCATTGTGGTCTCAATTTATAACACTACAAATGAATTACTTTGTGATGGTGTCGCTCACAAGTTGGGTCAGGAGAGCACCAGATACTGGGTTTTCAGAACAAAACTGCTTGAAGTGCCCCGGGTCTCATAATAATGTGTGGTGCGGAATCAAACTCTACAACTCACTCAGAGTTATAAAGTAGTATGTTTATTACGACGTCGGGCACACGGGGGATCGCTCCGCCACAAACGTGCACACCCGGAGCCAAAAAACCCAGCTCCTTTTGTTGTTTGAAATGTTACGTATGCATTAGGTTTCTGAAGATAAGGAGGGAATATTACAATTAGTTCCGAGAAATTCCCCTCTTGCCCCCCCCCCCAAGTCCTTCTTCTTTGCACCTGTGCAGTGCCTCCTGGTGAGGGTGGGCCGGGGTCTTCAGGATGAAGTAAGACTCCTTCCTTTCCATGAATTTTTTGGAATTTTTTGACTTTGCTTCCTGCTCATGCTCTCTGGACCTTTGGCTCCTCTTCAGGTTGTAGAGTTAGTTTTACCTGTTTGTTTTGTTAATTGGAACTTTTGTGTCTATCAAGATGTTGCAGGAAGTAAATCCTTGCTGTTATCAGGAATTGGTCATCCTTTAGCTGGTACGGCTCCCCCTTTATCTCAAAGACAGGGATTAGTTTACTATCTATCCTGTTTTCTGTAAGAATGTTATCTAGCTAACATTGCCTAAGGACTGGGATTGTTTAAGGGGCCTCACAACTTTGTCCATATTTCTTTGCTTCCTTTTTTTTTTTTTTTCCTTTTTCCCTTTCCTCAGATCACACCCCGCTTCATTCTCCCTCCCTGCTTCAGCCTCCCACCCCGCTTCGGCCTCCTACTCCACTTCGGCCTCCCACCCCGCTTTGGCCTCCCACCCTACTTTGTTCTCCCACCCCACTTTTCCCTCACAACTCACTTTGCCCTCACACCCCGCTTTGGGATGCCGCCCCGCTTCGGCCTCCCACCCCGCTTTGTCCTCCCACCACGCTTCGGTGTCCCATTTAACTGGCTTACCACCCCGCTTCGGCCTCCCACCCTGCTTCGATGTCCCACCCCGCTTTGGCTCCCACTTTAACTGGTCTCCCACCCCGCGTTAGCCTCCCACCCTGTTTTGGCCTCCCCTTTAACTGGATTCCCACCCCACTTCGGACTCCGACCCCACTTCAGGCTCCCACCCTGCGTTGGCCTCCAACCCTGCTTCGCCTTCCACTTTACCTGGCCTCCCACCCCGCTTTGGCCTCCCCTTTAACTGGCCTCACACCCTGCTTTGGCCTCCCACGCTGTTTTGGCCTCCCTTTTAACTGGATTCCCACCCAACTTAGGACACCGACCCCACTTCAGGCTCCCACCCTGCTTTGGCCTCCAACCCAACTTCGCCTTCCACTTTAACTGGCCTCCCACCTCCATTTGGCCTCCCCTTTAACTGGGTTCTCACCCCGCTTCGGCCTCCCACCAAGCTTCAACCTCCCCTTTAACTGGCCTCCTATCCTGCTTTGGTCTCCCTACCAGCTTCGGCCTCCCACCCCGCTTCCGCCTCTCCTTTAACTGGCCTCCTGCCCTGCTTCAGCATCCCCCAAATACTTCAGCCTCCCTTTAACTGGCCTCCCACCCTGCTTCAGCCGCCCTTTAACTTGCCTCCCACCCCACTTCAGCCTCCCACCCCACTTTGGCCTCCCACCCCGCTTCAGCCTCCCCTTTAACTGGCCTCCCACCCCACTTTGGCCTCCCACCCAGCTTTGGCCTCCCCTTTACTTGAACTCCTGCTCCGCTTCAACCTCCCACCCCGCTTTGGCATCCCATTTAACTGGACTCCCACTGCACTTTGGCCTCCCACCTCCCTTCGGCCTCCCCTTTAAATGGCCTCCCACCCCTCTTCAGACTCCCCTTTAACTGGCCTTCCACCCTGCTTCGGTCTACCACCCCGCTTCGGCCTCCCACCAAGCTTCGGCCTCCCCTTTAACTGGCCTCTCACCCAGCTTCGGCCTCCCAACCCGCTTCAGCCTCCCCTTTAACTGGTTTCCCACCCCGCTTCGGCATCCCATTTAACTGGCCTCCCACCCCACTTCGGAATACGACCTCGCTTCTAGGCTCCCACCCTGCTTTGGCCTCCCACCCCGCATTGCCTTCCCCTTTAACTGGCCTCCCAGCCCGCTTCGGCCTCACACCCTGCTTCGGCATCTGCTTTAACTGGCTTCTCACCCTGCTTTGGACTCCCACCCCGCTTAGGCCTCTCCTTTAACTGGCCTCTCACCCTACTTCAGCCTCCCCCCCCCCCAGTTCGGTATCCCTTTAACTGGCCTCCCACCAAGCTTCAGCCTCCCCTTTAACTGGCCTCCTATCCTGCTTTGGCCTCCCTACCTGCTTCGGCCTCCCACCCCGCTTTGAGCTCTCCTTTAACTGGAGTCCCACCCCACTTCGGCCTCCCACCCTGCTTCGGCCTCCCATTTAACTGGCCTCCCAGTCCGCTTCAGCCTCCCCTTTAACTTGCCTTCCACGCTGGTTCAGCCTCCCACCCCGCTTCAGCCTCCCATCCCGCTTTGGCCACCCACCCCACTTCAGCCTCCCATCCCGCTTCGGCATCCCCTTTAACTATCCTCCCACCCCGCTTCGGCCTCCCACCCCGCTTCAGTCTCCCACACCACCTCGGCCTCCCCTTTGACTGTCTTCCCACCCTGCTTCAGCTTCCCACCCCGCTTCGGCCTCTTCTTTAACCGGTTTCCTACCCCGCTTCAGCCTCTCCTTTAACTGGCCTCCCACCCTGCTTCAGCCTCCCCCCCTACTTCGGCCTCCCTTAAACTGGCCTCCCACCCCGCTTCGGCCTCCCACCCCGCTTCAGCCTCCCCTTTAACTTGCCTTCCATCCCGCTTCAGCCTCCCACCCTGCTTTTGCCTCCACTTTAACTGGGGTCCCAACCCGCTTCGGCCTCCCATCCCGCTTGGCCCTCCCATCCCGCTTCGGCCTCCCATTTAGCTGGACTCCCACCGCACTTTGGCCTCCCACCTCCATTCGGCCTCCCCTTTTCACTGGCATCCCACTCCGCTTTGGCCTCCCACCCCGCTTCGGCCTCCTCTTTAACTGGCCTCCCACCCCGCTTCGACCTCCCCTTTAACGGGCCTCCCACCCCGCTTGGCCTCCCACCAAGCTTCAGCTTCCCCTTTAACTGGCCTCCTACCCTGCTTTGGCTTCCCTACCTGCTTCGGCCTCCCACCCCGCTTCAGCCTCCTACTCCGCTTCAGCCTTGCACCTGGCTATGGCCTCCCACCCAGCTTTGGTCTCCCACTCCCTTTTGGCCTCGCACCCAGCTTTGGCCTCCCACCCCGCTTTGGCCAACCACCCTGCTTCAGCCTCCCCTTTAACTGGCCACCCACCCTGCTTCAGGATCCCACCATGCTTTGGCCTCCCACCCCGCTTCAGGATCCCAAACTGCTTTGGTCTCCCACCCCGCTTAGGCCTCTCCTTTAACTGACCTCCTATCCTGCTTTGGCCTCCCTACCTGCTTCAGCCTCCCACCCCGCTTCAGCCTCCCATCCCGCTTCGGCCTCCCACCTCCCTTTGGCCTCCCCTTTAACTGGCCTCTCACCCCACTTCAGCCTCCCACCAAGCTTCAGCCTCCCCTTTAACTGGCCCCCTATCCTGCTTTGGCCTCCCTACCTGCTTCGGCCTCCCCCCCTACTTCAGCCTCCCTTTAACTTGCCTTCCAGCCCGCTTCGGCCTCCCACAACACCTCGGCCTCCCCTTTAGCTTCCCACACCACTTTGGCCTCCTCTTTAACCGGTTTCCTACCCCGCTTCAGCCTCTCCTTTAACTGGCCTCCCACCCTGCTTCAGCCTCCCCCCCTAATTCGGCCTCCCTTTAACTGGCCTCCCACCCCGCTTCAGCCTCCCCTTTAACTTGCCTTCCATCCCGCTTCAGCCTCCCACCCTGCTTTTGCCTCCACTTTAACTGGGGTCCCAACCCGCTTCGGCCTCCCATCCCGCTTGGCCCTCCCATCCCGCTTCGGCCTCCCATTTAGCTGGACTCCCACCGCACTTTGGCCTCCCACCTCCATTCGGCCTCCCCTTTTCACTGGCCTCCCACTCCACTTTGGCCTCCCACCAAGCTTCAGCTTCCCCTTTAACTGGCCTCCTACCCTGCTTTGGCTTCATTACCTGCTTCGGCCTCCCACCCCGCTTCAGCCTCCTACTCCGCTTCAGCCTTGCACCTGGCTATGGCCTCCCACCCAGCTTTGGCCTCCCACCCCGTTTTGGCCAACCACCCTGCTTCAGCCTCCCCTTTAACTGGCCACCCACCCTGCTTCAGGATCCCACCATGCTTTGGCCTCCCACCCCGCTTCAGGATCCCAAACTGCTTTGGTCTCCCACCCCGCTTTGGCCTCTCCTTTAACTGACCTCCTATCCTGCTTTGGCCTCCCTACCTGCATCAGCCTCCCACCCCGCTTCAGCCTCCCATCCCGCTTCGGCCTCCCATTTAACTGGCCTCGCACCTCCCTTTGGCCTCCCCTTTAACTGGCCTCTCACCCCACTTCAGCCTCCCACCAAGCTTCAGCCTCCCCTTTAACTGGCCCCCTATCCTGCTTTGGCCTCCCTACCTGCTTCGGCCTCCCCCTCTACTTCAGCCTCCCTTTAACTTGCCTTCCAGCCCGCTTCGGCCTCCCACCCCGCTTCGGCCTCCCACAACGCCTCGGCCTCCCCTTTGACTGTCTTCCCACCCCGCTTCAGCTTCCCACACCACTTTGGCCTTCTCTTTAACCGGTTTCCTACCCCGCTTCAGCCTCTCCTTTAACTGGCCTCCCACCCTGCTTCAGCCTCCCCCCCTACTTCAGCCTCCCTTTAACTGGCCTCCCACCCCGCTTTGGCCTCCCACCCTGCTTCAGCCGCCCCTTTAACTTGCCTTCCACCCCGCTTCAGCCTCCCACCCCGCTTTGGCCTCCCTTTTAACTCGAGTCCCAACCAGCTTCGACCTCCCATTCCGCTTCAGCCTCCCCTTTAACTGGATTCCCACCCTGCTTCGGCATCCCACCTCCCTTCGGCCTCCCCTTTAACTGGCCTCCCACCCCACTTCGGTCTCCCACCTTGCTTCGGCCTCCCAGCCCGCTTCAGCTCCCACTTTAACTGGCCTCCTACACCGCTTCCGCATCCCACCCTGCTTTGGCTCCCACTTACCTGGCCTCTCACCCCGCTTCGGCCTCCCTTTAAACTGGTCTCTCACCCCGCTTTGGCCTCCCAACCCGCTTCAGCTTCCCCTTTAACTGGTCTCCCACCCCGCTTTGGCCTCCCCTTATCTGGCCTCCCACACCGTCTCGGCCTCCCCTTTGACTGTCTTCCCACCCTGCTTCAGCTTCCCACCCTGCTTCGGCCTCCTCTTTAACTGGTTTCCCGCCCCGCTTCGGACTCCCCTTTAACTGGCTTCGCACCCAGCTTGGGCCTCCCACCCCGCTTCAGCTCCCACTTTAACTGGCCTCCCATCGCGCTTCAGCCTCCCACTCCACTTCCGCCTCCCCTTTAACTGGCCTGTCACCCAGCTTCGGCCTCCCAAATTGCTTCAGCCTCCCCTTTAAATGGTCTCCCACCCCGCTTTGGCCACCCCTTATCTGGCCTCCCACACCGCCTCGGCATCCCCTTTGACTGTCTTCCCACCCTGCTTCCGCTTCCCACCCCGCTTCGGCCTCCTCTTTAACCGGTTTCCTACCCCGCTTCAGCCTCTCCTTTAACTGGCCTCCCACCCTGCTTCAGCCTCCCCCCCTACTTCCGCCTCCCTTAAACTGGCCTCCCACCCCGCTTCGGCCTCCCACCCCGCTTCAGCCTCCCCTTTAACTTGCCTTCCATCCCGCTTCAGCCTCCCACCCTGCTTTTGCCTCCACTTTAACTGGGGTCCCAACCCGCTTCGGCCTCCCATCCCGCTTGGCCCTCCCATCCCGCTTCGGCCTCCCATTTAGCTGGACTCCCACCGCACTTTGGACTCCCACCTCCATTCGGCCTCCCCTTTTCACTGGCCTCCCACTCCACTTTGGCCTCCCACCCCGCTTCGGCCTCCTCTTTAACTGGCCTCCCACCCCGCTTCGACCTCCCCTTTAACGGGCCTCCCACCCCGCTTGGCCTCCCACCAAGCTTCAGCTTCCCCTTTAACTGGCCTCCTACCCTGCTTTGGCTTCCCTACCTGCTTCGGCCTCCCACCCCGCTTCAGCCTCCTACTCCGCTTCAGCCTTGCACCTGGCTATGGCCTCCCACCCAGCTTTGGTCTCCCACTCCCTTTTGGCCTCGCACCCAGCTTTGGCCTCCCACCCCGCTTTGGCCAACCACCCTGCTTCAGCCTCCCCTTTAACTGGCCACCCACCCTGCTTCAGGATCCCACCATGCTTTGGCCTCCCACCCCGCTTCAGGATCCCAAACTGCTTTGGTCTCCCACCCCGCTTAGGCCTCTCCTTTAACTGACCTCCTATCCTGCTTTGGCCTCCCTACCTGCTTCAGCCTCCCACCCCGCTTCAGCCTCCCATCCCGCTTCGGCCTCCCACCTCCCTTTGGCCTCCCCTTTAACTGGCCTCTCACCCCACTTCAGCCTCCCACCAAGCTTCAGCCTCCCCTTTAACTGGCCCCCTATCCTGCTTTGGCCTCCCTACCTGCTTCGGCCTCCCCCCCTACTTCAGCCTCCCTTTAACTTGCCTTCCAGCCCGCTTCGGCCTCCCACAACACCTCGGCCTCCCCTTTAGCTTCCCACACCACTTTGGCCTCCTCTTTAACCGGTTTCCTACCCCGCTTCAGCCTCTCCTTTAACTGGCCTCCCACCCTGCTTCAGCCTCCCCCCCTAATTCGGCCTCCCTTTAACTGGCCTCCCACCCCGCTTCAGCCTCCCCTTTAACTTGCCTTCCATCCCGCTTCAGCCTCCCACCCTGCTTTTGCCTCCACTTTAACTGGGGTCCCAACCCGCTTCGGCCTCCCATCCCGCTTGGCCCTCCCATCCCGCTTCGGCCTCCCATTTAGCTGGACTCCCACCGCACTTTGGCCTCCCACCTCCATTCGGCCTCCCCTTTTCACTGGCCTCCCACTCCACTTTGGCCTCCCACCAAGCTTCAGCTTCCCCTTTAACTGGCCTCCTACCCTGCTTTGGCTTCCCTACCTGCTTCGGCCTCCCACCCCGCTTCAGCCTCCTACTCCGCTTCAGCCTTGCACCTGGCTATGGCCTCCCACCCAGCTTTGGCCTCCCACCCCGCTTTGGCCAACCACCCTGCTTCAGCCTCCCCTTTAACTGGCCACCCACCCTGCTTCAGGATCCCACCATGCTTTGGCCTCCCACCCCGCTTCAGGATCCCAAACTGCTTTGGTCTCCCACCCCGCTTAGGCCTCTCCTTTAACTGACCTCCTATCCTGCTTTGGCCTCCCTACCTGCTTCAGCCTCCCACCCCGCTTCAGCCTCCCATCCCGCTTCAGCCTCCCACCTCCCTTTGGTCTCCCCTTTAACTGGCCTCTCACCCCACTTCAGCCTCCCACCAAGCTTCAGCCTCCCCTTTAACTGGCCCCCTATCCTGCTTTGGCCTCCCTACCTGCTTCGGCCTCCCCCCCTACTTCAGCCTCCCTTTAACTTGCCTTCCAGCCCGCTTTGGCCTCCCACCGTGCTTCAGCCGCCCCTTTAACTTGCCTTCTACCCCGCTTCAGCCTCCCACCCCGCTTTGGCCTCCCCTTTAACTCGAGTCCCAACCCGCTTCGACCTCCCATTCCGCTTCAGCCTCCCCTTTAACTGGATTCCCACCCTGCTTCGGCATCCCACCTCCCTTCGGCCTCCCCTTTAACTGGCCTCCCACCCCACTTTGGTCTCCCACCTTGCTTCGGCCTCCCAGCCCGCTTCAGCTCCCACTTTAACTGGCCTCCTACACCGCTTCCGCATCCCACCCTGCTTTGGCTCCCACTTACCTGGCCTCTCATCCCGCTTCGGCCTCCCTTTAAACTGGTCTCTCACCCCGCTTTGGCCTCCCAACCCGCTTCAGCTTCCCCTTTAACTGGTCTCCCACCCCGCTTTGGCCTCCCCTTATCTGGCCTCCCACACCGTCTCGGCCTCCCCTTTGACTGTCTTCCCACCCTGCTTCAGCTTCCCACCCCGCTTCGGCCTGCTCTTTAACTGGTTTCCCGCCCCGCTTCGGCCTCCCCTTTAACTGGCTTCGCACCCAGCTTGGGCCTCGCACCCCGCTTCAGCTCCCACTTTAACTGGCCTCCCATCGTGCTTCAGCCTCCCACTCCACTTCCGCCTCCCCTTTAACTGGCCTGTCACCCAGCTTCGGCCTCCCAAATTGCTTCAGCCTCCCCTTTAAATGGTCTCCCACCCCGCTTTGGCCACCCCTTATCTGGCCTCCCACACCGCCTCGGCATCCCCTTTGACTGTCTTCCCACCCTGCTTCCGCTTCCCACCCCGCTTCGGCCTCCTCTTTAACCGGTTTCCTACCCCGCTTCAGCCTCTCCTTTAACTGGCCTCCCACCCTGCTTCAGCCTCCCCCCCTACTTCGGCCTCCCTTAAACTGGCCTCCCACCCCGCTTCGGCCTCCCACCCCGCTTCAGCCTCCCCTTTAACTTGCCTTCCATCCCGCTTCAGCCTCCCACCCTGCTTTTGCCTCCACTTTAACTGGGGTCCCAACCCGCTTTGGCCTCCCATCCCGCTTGGCCCTCCCATCCCGCTTCGGCCTCCCATTTAGCTGGACTCCCACCGCACTTTGGCCTCCCACCTCCATTCGGCCTCCCCTTTTCACTGGCTTCCCACTCCACTTTGGCCTCCCACCCCGCTTCGGCCTCCCCTTTAACTGGCCTCCCACCCCGCTTTGGCCTCCTACTCCGCTTCAGCCTTGCACCTGGCTATGGCCTCCCACCCAGCTTTGGTCTCCCACTCCCTTTTGGCCTCGCACCCAGCTTTGGACTCCCACCCCGCTTTGGCCAACCACCCCGCTTCGGCTCTCACTTTAACTGGCCTCCTACCCCGCTTCTGCCTCCCACCCCGCTTCGGCTCCAACTTTAACTGGCCTCCCAGCCCGCTTTGGCTTCCCACCCCACTACGGCCTCCCAACCCGCTTCGGCCTCCCCTTTCACAGGCCTCCCACCCTGCTTCGGCCTCCCACTGCGCTTTGGCCTCCCATCCCCCTTTGGCCTCCCCTGTAACTGACCTCCCACTCCGCTTCGGCCTCCCACCCTGCTTCAGCCTCCCACACTGCCTCGGCCTCCCCTTTGACTGTCTTCCCACCCCGTTTCAGGTTCCCACCCCGCTTCGGCCTGCTCTTTAACCGGTTTCCTACCCCGCTTTGGCCTCTCCTTTAACTGCCTTCTCACCCAGCTTGCGCCTCCCACCCCGGTTCGGCCTCTCCTTTAACTGGCCTCCCACCCTGCTTCAGCCTCCCCCCTCACTTTGGCCTCCCTTTAACTGGCCTCTCAGCCCGCTTTGTCCTCCCACCCCGCTTCAGCCTCCCCTTTAACTGGCCACCCACCCTGCTTCAGGATCCCACCATGCTTTGGCCTCACACCCCGCTTCAGGATCCCAAACTGCTTTGGTCTCCCACCCCGCTTAGGCCTCTCCTTTAACTGACCTGCTATCCTGCTTTGGCCTCCCTACCTGCTTCAGCCTCCCACCCCGCTTCAGCCTCCCATCCCGCTTCGGCCTCCCATTTAACTGGCCTCCCACCTCCCTTTGGCCTCCCCTTTAACTGGCCTCTCACCCAACTTCAGCCTCCCACCAAGCTTCAGCCTCCCCTTTAACTGGCCCCCTATCCTGCTTTGGCCTCCCTACCTGCTTCGGCCTCCCCCCCTACTTCAGCCTCCCTTCAACTTGCCTTCCAGCCCGCTTCGGCCTCCCACCCCGCTTCGGCCTCCCACAACGCCTCGGCCTCCCCTTTAGCTTCCCACACCACTTTGGACTCCTCTTTAATCGGTTTCCTAACCCGCTTCAGCCTCTCCTTTAACTGGCCTCCCACCCTGCTTCAGGCTCCCCCCCTACTTCAGCCTCCCTTTAACTGGCCTCCCACCCCGCTTTGGCCTCCCACCCTGCTTCAGCCGCCCCTTTAACTTGCCTTCCACCCCGCTTCAGCCTCCCACCCCGCTTCGTCCTCCGCTTTAACTGGGGTCCCACTCCGCTTCGACCTCCCATTCCGCTTCAACCTCCCCTTTAACTGGATTCCCACCCTGCTTCGGCATCCCACCTCCCTTCGGCCTCCCCTTTAACTGGCCTCCCACCCCACTTCGGTCTCCCACCTTGCTTCGGCCTCCCAGCCCACTTCAGCTCCCACTTTAACTGGCCTCCTACACCGCTTCCACATCCCACCCTGCTTTGGCTCCCACTTACCTGGCCTCTCACCCCGCTTCGGCCTCCCTTTAAACTGGTCTCTCACCCAGCTTGGGCCACCCCTTATCTGGCCTCCCACACCGCCTCGGCATCCCCTTTTGTCTGTCTTCCCACCCTGCTTCAGCTTCCCACCCCGCTTCGGCCTCCTCTTTAACCGGTTTCCTACCCCGCTTCAGCCTCTCCTTTAACTGGCCTCCCACCCTGCTTCAGCCTCACCCCCTAATTCGGCCTCCCTTAAACTGGCCTCCCACCCCGCTTCGGCCTCCCACCCCGCTTCAGCCTCCCCTTTAACTTGCCTTCCATCCCGCTTCAGCCTCCCACCCTGCTTTTGCCTCCACTTTAACTGGGGTCCCAACCCGCTTCGGGCTCCCATCCCGCTTCGGCCTCCCATTTAGCTGGACTCCCACCTCCATTCGGTCTCCCCTTTTCACTGGCCTCCCACTCCGCTTTGGCCTCCCACCCCGCTTCGGCCTCCTCTTTAACTGGCCTCCCACCCCGCTTCAGCCTCCCCTTTAACGGGCCTCCCACCCCGCTTTAGCCTCCCACCAAGCTTCAGCTTCCCCTTTAACTGGCCCCCTACCCTGCTTTGGCCTCCCTACCTGCTTCAGCCTCCCATCCCGCTTTGGCCTCCCATTTAACTGGCCTCCCACCTCCCTTTGGCCTCCCCTTTAACTGGCCTCTCACCCCACTTCAGCCTCCCACCAAGCTTCAGCCTCCCCTATAACTGGCCCCCTATCCTGCTTTGGCCTCCCTACCTGTTTCGGCCTCCCCCCCTACTTCAGCCTCCCTTTAACTTGCCTTCCAGCCCGCTTCGGCCTCCCACAACGCCTCGGCCTCCCCTTTAGCTTCCCACACCACTTTGGCCTCCTCTTTAACCGGTTTACTACCCCGCTTCAGCCTCTCCTTTAACTGGCCTCCCACCCTGCTTCAGCCTCCCCCCCTAATTCGGCCTCCCTTTAACTGGCCTCCCACCCCGCTTCAGCCTCCCCTTTAACTTGCCTTCCATCCCGCTTCAGCCTCCCACCCTGCTTTTGCCTCCACTTTAACTGGGGTCCCAACCCGCTTCGGCCTCCCATCCCGCTTGGCCCTCCCATCCCGCTTCGGCCTCCCATTTAGCTGGACTCCCACCGCACTTTGGCCTCCCACCTCCATTCGGCCTCCCCTTTTCAATGGCCTCCCACTCCACTTTGGCCTCCCACCAAGCTTCAGCTTCCCCTTTAACTGGCCTCCTACCCTGCTTTGGCTTCCCTACCTGCTTCGGCCTCCCACCCCGCTTCAGCCTCCTACTCCGCTTCAGCCTTGCACCTGGCTATGGCCTCCCACCCAGCTTTGGTCTCCCACTCCCTTTTGGCCTCGCACCCAGCTTTGGCCTCCCACCCCGCTTTGGCCAACCACCCTGCTTCAGCCTCCCCTTTAACTGGCCACCCACCCTGCTTCAGGATCCCACCATGCTTTGGCCTCCCACCCCGCTTCAGGATCCCAAACTGCTTTGGTCTCCCACCCCGCTTAGGCCTCTCCTTTAACTGACCTCCTATCCTGCTTTGGCCTCCCTACCTGCTTCAGCCTCCCACCCCGCTTCAGCGTACCATCCCGCTTCAGCCTCCCACCTCACTTTGGCCTCCCCTTTAACTGGCCTCTCACCCCACTTCAGCCTCCCACCAAGCTTCAGCCTCCCCTTTAACTGGCCCCCTATCCTGCTTTGGCCTCCCTACCTGCTTCGCCCTCCCCCCCTACTTCAGCCTCCCTTCAACTTGCCTTCCAGCCCGCTTCGGCCTCCCACCCCGCTTCGGCCTCCCACAACGCCTCGGCCTCCCCTTTAGCTTCCCACACCACTTTGGCCTCCTCTTTAATCGGTTTCCTAACCCGCTTCAGCCTCTCCTTTAACTGGCCTCCCACCCTGCTTCAGGCTCCCCGCCTACTTCAGCCTCCCTTTAACTGGCCTCCCACCCCGCTTTGGCCTCCCACCCTGCTTCAGCCGCCCCTTTAACTTGCCTTCCACCCCGCTTCAGCCTCCCACCCCGCTTCGTCCTCCGCTTTAACTGGGGTCCCACTCCGCTTCGACCTCCCATTCCGCTTCAACCTCCCCTTTAACTGGATTCCCACCCTGCTTCGGCATCCCACCTCCCTTCGGCCTCCCCTTTAACTGGCCTCCCACCCCACTTCGGTCTCCCACCTTGCTTCGGCCTCCCAGCCCACTTCAGCTCCCACTTTAACTGGCCTCCTACACCGCTTCCACATCCCACCCTGCTTTGGCTCCCACTTACCTGGCCTCTCACCCCGCTTCGACCTCCCTTTAAACTGGTCTCTCACCCAGCTTGGGCCACCCCTTATCTGGCCTCCCACACCGCCTCGGCATCCCCTTTTGTCTGTCTTCCCACCCTGCTTCAGCTTCCCACCCCGCTTTGGCCTCCTCTTTAACCGGTTTCCTACCCCGCTTCAGCCTCTCCTTTAACTGGCCTCCCACCCTGCTTCAGCCTCACCCCCTAATTCGGCCTCCCTTAAACTGGCCTCCCACCCCGCTTCGGCCTCCCACCCCGCTTCAGCCTCCCCTTTAACTTGCCTTCCATCCCGCTTCAGCCTCCCACCCTGCTTTTGCCTCCACTTTAACTGGGGTCCCAACCCGCTTCGGGCTCCCATCCTGCTTCGGTATCCCATTTAGCTGGACTCCCACCTCCATTCGGTCTCCCCTTTTCACTGGCCTCCCACTCCGCTTTGGCCTCCCACCCCGCTTCGGCCTCCTCTTTAACTGGCCTCCCACCCCGCTTCAGCCTCCCCTTTAACGGGCCTCCCACCCCGCTTTAGCCTCCCACCAAGCTTCAGCTTCCCCTTTAACTGGCCCCCTACCCTGCTTTGGCCTCCCTACCTGCTTCAGCCTCCCATCCCGCTTCGGCCTCCCATTTAACTGGCCTCCCACCTCCCTTTGGCCTCCCCTTTAACTGGCCTCTCACCCCACTTCAGCCTCCCACCAAGCTTCAGCCTCCCCTATAACTGGCCCCCTATCCTGCTTTGGCCTCCCTACCTGTTTCGGCCTCCCCCCCTACTTCAGCCTCCCTTTAACTTGCCTTCCAGCCCGCTTCGGCCTCCCACCCCGCTTCGGCCTCCCACACCGCCTCGGCCTCCCCTTTGACTGTCTTCCCACCCCGCTTCAGCTTCCCACACCACTTTGGCCTCCTCTTTAACCGGTTTCCTACCCCGCTTCAGCCTCTCCTTTAACTGGCCTCCCACCCCGCTTCAGCCTCCCCTTTAACTTGCCTTCCATCCCGCTTCAGCCTCCCACCCTGCTTTTGCCTCCACTTTAACTGGGGTCCCAACCCGCTTCGGCCTCCCATCCCGCTTGGCCCTCCCATCCCGCTTCGGCCTCCCATTTAGCTGGACTCCCACCGCACTTTGGCCTCCCACCTCCATTCGGCCTCCCCTTTTCAATGGCCTCCCACTCCACTTTGGCCTCCCACCAAGCTTCAGCTTCCCCTTTAACTGGCCTCCTACACTGCTTTGGCTTCCCTACCTGCTTCGGCCTCCCACCCCGCTTCAGCCTCCTACTCCGCTTCAGCCTTGCACCTGGCTATGGCCTCCCACCCAGCTTTGGTCTCCCACTCCCTTTTGGCCTCGCACCCAGCTTTGGCCTCCCACCCCGCTTTGGCCAACCACCCTGCTTCAGCCTCCCCTTTAACTGGCCACCCACCCTGCTTCAGGATCCCACCATGCTTTGGCCTCCCACCCCGCTTCAGGATCCCAAACTGCTTTGTTCTCCCACCCCGCTTAGGCCTCTCCTTTAACTGAACTCCTATCCTGCTTTGGCCTCCCTACCTGCTTCAGCCTCCCACCCCGCTTCAGCCTCCCATCCCGCTTCGGCCTCCCACCTCCCTTTGGTCTCCCCTTTAACTGGCCTCTCACCCCACTTCAGCCTCCCACCAAGCTTCAGCCTCCCCTATAACTGGCCCCCTATCCTGCTTTGGCCTCCCTACCTGCTTCGGCCTCCCCCCCTACTTCAGCCTCCCTTTAACTTGCCTTCCAGCCCGCTTCGGCCTCCCACCCCGCTTCGGCCTCCCACACCGCCTCGGCCTCCCCTTTGACTGTCTTCCCACCCCGCTTCAGCTTCCCACACCACTTTGGCCTTCTCTTTAACCGGTTTCCTACCCCGCTTCAGCCTCTCCTTTAACTGGCCTCCCACCCCGCTTCAGCCTCCCCTTTAACTTGCCTTCCATCCCGCTTCAGCCTCCCACCCTGCTTTTGCCTCCACTTTAACTGGGGTCCCAACCCGCTTCGGCCTCCCATCCCGCTTGGCCCTCCCATCCCGCTTCGGCCTCCCATTTAGATGGACTCCCACCGCACTTTGGCCTCCCACCTCCATTCGGCCTCCCCTTTTCAATGGCCTCCCACTCCACTTTGGCCTCCCACCAAGCTTCAGCTTCCCCTTTAACTGGCCTCCTACCCTGCTTTGGCTTCCCTACCTGCTTCGGCCTCCCCCCCTACTTCAGCCTCCCTTTAACTTGCCTTCCAGCCCGCTTCGGCCTCCCACAACGCCTCGGCCTCCCCTTTAGCTTCCCACACCACTTTGGCCTCCTCTTTAACCGGTTTACTACCCCGCTTCAGCCTCTCCTTTAACTGGCCTCCCACCCCGCTTCAGCCTCCCCTTTAACTTGCCTTCCATCCCGCTTCAGCCTCCCACCCTGCTTTTGCCTCCACTTTAACTGGGGTCCCAACCCGCTTCGGCCTCCCATCCCGCTTGGCCCTCCCATCCCGCTTCGGCCTCCCATTTAGCTGGACTCCCACCGCACTTTGGCCTCCCACCTCCATTCGGCCTCCCCTTTTCAATGGCCTCCCACTCCACTTTGGCCTCCCACCAAGCTTCAGCTTCCCCTTTAACTGGCCTCCTACCCTGCTTTGGCTTCCCTACCTGCTTCGGCCTCCCACCCCGCTTCAGCCTCCTACTCCGCTTCAGCCTTGCACCTGGCTATGGCCTCCCACCCAGCTTTGGTCTCCCACTCCCTTTTGGCCTCGCACCCAGCTTTGGCCTCCCACCCCGCTTTGGCCAACCACCCTGCTTCAGCCTCCCCTTTAACTGGCCACCCACCCTGCTTCAGGATCCCACCATGCTTTGGCCTCCCACCCCGCTTCAGGATCCCAAACTGCTTTGGTCTCCCACCCCGCTTAGGCCTCTCCTTTAACTGGCTCCCTATCCTGCTTTGGCCTCCCTACCTGCTTCAGCCTCCCCCCCTACTTCAGCCTCCCTTTAACTTGCCTTCCAGCCCGCTTCGGCCTCCTCTTTAACCGGTTTCCTACCCCGCTTCAGCCTCTCCTTTAACTGGCCTCCCACCCTGCTTCAGCCTCACCCCCTAATTCGGCCTCCCTTAAACTGGCCTCCCACCCCGCTTCGGCCTCCCACCCCGCTTCAGCCTCCCCTTTAACTTGCCTTCCATCCCGCTTCAGCCTCCCACCCTGCTTTTGCCTCCACTTTAACTGGGGTCCCAACCCGCTTCGGGCTCCCATCCTGCTTCGGCCTCCCATTTAGCTGGACTCCCACCTCCATTCGGTCTCCCCTTTTCACTGGCCTCCCACTCCGCTTTGGCCTCCCACCCCGCTTCGGCCTCCTCTTTAACTGGCCTCCCACCCCGCTTCAGCCTCCCCTTTAACGGGCCTCCCACCCCGCTTTAGCCTCCCACCAAGCTTCAGCTTCCCCTTTAACTGGCCCCCTATCCTGCTTTGGCCTCCCTACCTGTTTCGGCCTCCCCCCCTACTTCAGCCTCCCTTTAACTTGCCTTCCAGCCCGCTTCGGCCTCCCACAACGCCTCGGCCTCCCCTTTAGCTTCCCACACCACTTTGGCCTCCTCTTTAACCGGTTTACTACCCCGCTTCAGCCTCTCCTTTAACTGGCCTCCCACCCTGCTTCAGCCTCCCCCCCTAATTCGGCCTCCCTTTAACTGGCCTCTCACCCCACTTCAGCCTCCCACCAAGCTTCAGCCTCCCCTTTAACTGGCCCCCTATCCTGCTTTGGCCTCCCTACCTGCTTCGGCCTCCCCCCCTACTTCAGCCTCCCTTTAACTTGCCTTCCAGCCCGCTTTGGCCTCCCACCCCGCTTCGGCCTCCCACAACGCCTCGGCCTCCCCTTTGACTGTCTTCCCACCCCGCTTCAGCTTCCCACACCACTTTGGCCTCCTCTTTAACCGGTTTCCTACCCCGCTTCAGCCTCTCCTTTAACTGGCCTCCCACCCTGCTTCAGCCTCCCCCCCTACTTCAGCCTCCCTTTAACTGGCCTCCCACCCCACTTTGGCCTCCCACCCTGCTTCAGCCGCCCCTTTAACTTGCCTTCCACCCCGCTTCAGCCTCCCACCCCGCTTCGGCCTGCTCTTTAACTGGTTTCCCGTCCCGCTTCGGCCTCCCCTTTAACTGGCTTCGCACCCAGCTTGGGCCTCCCACCCCGCTTCAGCTCCCACTTTAACTGGCCTCCCATCGCGCTTCAGCCTCCCACTCCACTTCCACCTCCCCTTTAACTGGCCTGTCACCCAGCTTCGGCCTCCCAAATTGCTTCAGCCTCCCCTTTAAATGGTCTCCCACCCCGCTTTGGCCACCCCTTATCTGGCCTCCCACACCGCCTCGGCATCCCCTTTGACTGTCTTCCCACCCTGCTTCCGCTTCCCACCCCGCTTCGGCCTCATCTTTAACCGGTTTCCTACCCCGCTTCAGCCTCTCCTTTAACTGGCCTCCCACCCTGCTTCAGCCTCCCCCCCTACTTCGGCCTCCCTTAAACTGGCCTCCCACCCCGCTTCGGCCTCCCACCCCGCTTCAGCCTCCCCTTTAACTTGCCTTCCATCCCGCTTCAGCCTCCCACCCTGCTTTTGCCTCCACTTTAACTGGGGTCCCAACCCGCTTCGGCCTCCCATCCCGCTTGGCCCTCCCATCCCGCTTCGGCCTCCCATTTAGCTGGACTCCCACCGCACTTTGGACTCCCACCTCCATTCGGCCTCCCCTTTTCACTGGCCTCCCACTCCACTTTGGCCTCCCACCCCGCTTCGGCCTCCTCTTTAACTGGCCTCCCACCCCGCTTCGGCCTCCCCTTTAACGGGCCTCCCACCCCGCTTTGGCCTCCCACCAAGCTTCAGCTTCCCCTTTAACTGGCCTCCTACCCTGCTTTGGCCTCCCTACCTGCTTCGGCCTCCCCCCCTACTTCAGCCTCCCTTTAACTTGCCTTCCAGCCCGCTTCGGCCTCCCACCCCGCTTCGGCCTCCCACAACGCCTCGGCCTCCCCTTTAGCTTCCCACACCACTTTGGCCTCCTCTTTAACCGGTTTACTACCCCGCTTCAGCCTCTCCTTTAACTGGCCTCCCACCCTGCTTCAGCCTCCCCCCCTAATTCGGCCTCCCTTTAACTGGCCTCCCACCCCGCTTCAGCCTCCCCTTTAACTTGCCTTCCATCCCGCTTCAGCCTCCCACCCTGCTTTTGCCTCCACTTTAACTGGGGTCCCAACCCGCTTCGGCCTCCCATCCCGCTTGGCCCTCCCATCCCGCTTCGGCCTCCCATTTAGCTGGACTCCCACCGCACTTTGGCCTCCCACCTCCATTCGGCCTCCCCTTTTCAATGGCCTCCCACTCCACTTTGGCCTCCCACCAAGCTTCAGCTTCCCCTTTAACTGGCCTCCTACCCTGCTTTGGCTTCCCTACCTGCTTCGGCCTCCCACCCCGCTTCAGCCTCCTACTCCGCTTCAGCCTTGCACCTGGCTATGGCCTCGCACCCAGCTTTGGCCTCCCACCATGCTTTGGCCTCCAACCCCGCTTCAGGATCCCAAACTGCTTTGGTCTCCCACCCCGCTTAGGCCTCTCCTTTAACTGACCTCCTATCCTGCTTTGGCCTCCCTACCTGCTTCAGCCTCCCACCCCGCTTCAGCGTACCATCCCGCTTCAGCCTCCCACCTCACTTTGGCCTCCCCTTTAACTGGCCTCTCACCCCACTTCAGCCTCCCACCAAGCTTCAGCCTCCCCTTTAACTGGCCCCCTATCCTGCTTTGGCCTCCCTACCTGCTTCGCCCTCCCCCCCTACTTCAGCCTCCCTTCAACTTGCCTTCCAGCCCGCTTCGGCCTCCCACCCCGCTTCGGCCTCCCACAACGCCTCGGCCTCCCCTTTAGCTTCCCACACCACTTTGGCCTCCTCTTTAATCGGTTTCCTAACCCGCTTCAGCCTCTCCTTTAACTGGCCTCCCACCCTGCTTCAGGCTCCCCGCCTACTTCAGCCTCCCTTTAACTGGCCTCCCACCCCGCTTTGGCCTCCCACCCTGCTTCAGCCGCCCCTTTAACTTGCCTTCCACCCCGCTTCAGCCTCCCACCCCGCTTCGTCCTCCGCTTTAACTGGGGTCCCACTCCGCTTCGACCTCCCATTCCGCTTCAACCTCCCCTTTAACTGGATTCCCACCCTGCTTCGGCATCCCACCTCCCTTCGGCCTCCCCTTTAACTGGCCTCCCACCCCACTTCGGTCTCCCACCTTGCTTCGGCCTCCCAGCCCACTTCAGCTCCCACTTTAACTGGCCTCCTACACCGCTTCCACATCCCACCCTGCTTTGGCTCCCACTTACCTGGCCTCTCACCCCGCTTCGGCCTCCCTTTAAACTGGTCTCTCACCCAGCTTGGGCCACCCCTTATCTGGCCTCCCACACCGCCTCGGCATCCCCTTTTGTCTGTCTTCCCACCCTGCTTCAGCTTCCCACCCCGCTTCGGCCTCCTCTTTAACCGGTTTCCTACCCCGCTTCAGCCTCTCCTTTAACTGGCCTCCCACCCTGCTTCAGCCTCACCCCCTAATTCGGCCTCCCTTAAACTGGCCTCCCACCCCGCTTCGGCCTCCCACCCCGCTTCAGCCTCCCCTTTAACTTGCCTTCCATCCCGCTTCAGCCTCCCACCCTGCTTTTGCCTCCACTTTAACTGGGGTCCCAACCCGCTTCGGGCTCCCATCCCGCTTCGGCCTCCCATTTAGCTGGACTCCCACCTCCATTCGGTCTCCCCTTTTCACTGGCCTCCCACTCCGCTTTGGCCTCCCACCCCGCTTCGGCCTCCTCTTTAACTGGCCTCCCACCCCGCTTCAGCCTCCCCTTTAACGGGCCTCCCACCCCGCTTTAGCCTCCCACCAAGCTTCAGCTTCCCCTTTAACTGGCCCCCTACCCTGCTTTGGCCTCCCTACCTGCTTCAGCCTCCCATCCCGCTTCGGCCTCCCATTTAACTGGCCTCCCACCTCCCTTTGGCCTCCCCTTTAACTGGCCTCTCACCCCACTTCAGCCTCCCACCAAGCTTCAGCCTCCCCTATAACTGGCCCCCTATCCTGCTTTGGCCTCCCTACCTGTTTCGGCCTCCCCCCCTACTTCAGCCTCCCTTTAACTTGCCTTCCAGCCCGCTTCGGCCTCCCACCCCGCTTCGGCCTCCCACACCGCCTCGGCCTCCCCTTTGACTGTCTTCCCACCCCGCTTCAGCTTCCCACACCACTTTGGCCTCCTCTTTAACCGGTTTCCTACCCCGCTTCAGCCTCTCCTTTAACTGGCCTCCCACCCCGCTTCAGCCTCCCCTTTAACTTGCCTTCCATCCCGCTTCAGCCTCCCACCCTGCTTTTGCCTCCACTTTAACTGGGGTCCCAACCCGCTTCGGCCTCCCATCCCGCTTGGCCCTCCCATCCCGCTTCGGCCTCCCATTTAGCTGGACTCCCACCGCACTTTGGCCTCCCACCTCCATTCGGCCTCCCCTTTTCAATGGCCTCCCACTCCACTTTGGCCTCCCACCAAGCTTCAGCTTCCCCTTTAACTGGCCTCCTACACTGCTTTGGCTTCCCTACCTGCTTCGGCCTCCCACCCCGCTTCAGCCTCCTACTCCGCTTCAGCCTTGCACCTGGCTATGGCCTCCCACCCAGCTTTGGTCTCCCACTCCCTTTTGGCCTCGCACCCAGCTTTGGCCTCCCACCCCGCTTTGGCCAACCACCCTGCTTCAGCCTCCCCTTTAACTGGCCACCCACCCTGCTTCAGGATCCCACCATGCTTTGGCCTCCCACCCCGCTTCAGGATCCCAAACTGCTTTGGTCTCCCACCCCGCTTAGGCCTCTCCTTTAACTGACCTCCTATCCTGCTTTGGCCTCCCTACCTGCTTCAGCCTCCCACCCCGCTTCAGCCTCCCATCCCGCTTCGGCCTCCCACCTCCCTTTGGTCTCCCCTTTAACTGGCCTCTCACCCCACTTCAGCCTCCCACCAAGCTTCAGCCTCCCCTATAACTGGCCCCCTATCCTGCTTTGGCCTCCCTACCTGCTTCGGCCTCCCCCCCTACTTCAGCCTCCCTTTAACTTGCCTTCCAGCCCGCTTCGGCCTCCCACCCCGCTTCGGCCTCCCACACCGCCTCGGCCTCCCCTTTGACTGTCTTCCCACCCCGCTTCAGCTTCCCACACCACTTTGGCCTCCTCTTTAACCGGTTTCCTACCCCGCTTCAGCCTCTCCTTTAACTGGCCTCCCACCCCGCTTCAGCCTCCCCTTTAACTTGCCTTCCATCCCGCTTCAGCCTCCCACCCTGCTTTTGCCTCCACTTTAACTGGGGTCCCAACCCGCTTCGGCCTCCCATCCCGCTTGGCCCTCCCATCCCGCTTCGGCCTCCCATTTAGCTGGACTCCCACCGCACTTTGGCCTCCCACCTCCATTCGGCCTCCCCTTTTCACTGGCCTCCCACTCCACTTTGGCCTCCCACCAAGCTTCAGCTTCCCCTTTAACTGGCCTCCTACCCTGCTTTGGCTTCCCTACCTGCTTCGGCCTCCCCCCCTACTTCAGCCTCCCTTTAACTTGCCTTCCAGCCCGCTTCGGCCTCCCACAACGCCTCGGCCTCCCCTTTAGCTTCCCACACCACTTTGGCCTCCTCTTTAACCGGTTTACTACCCCGCTTCAGCCTCTCCTTTAACTGGCCTCCCACCCCGCTTCAGCCTCCCCTTTAACTTGCCTTCCATCCCGCTTCAGCCTCCCACCCTGCTTTTGCCTCCACTTTAACTGGGGTCCCAACCCGCTTCGGCCTCCCATCCCGCTTGGCCCTCCCATCCCGCTTCGGCCTCCCATTTAGCTGGACTCCCACCGCACTTTGGCCTCCCACCTCCATTCGGCCTCCCCTTTTCAATGGCCTCCCACTCCACTTTGGCCTCCCACCAAGCTTCAGCTTCCCCTTTAACTGGCCTCCTACCCTGCTTTGGCTTCCCTACCTGCTTCGGCCTCCCACCCCGCTTCAGCCTCCTACTCCGCTTCAGCCTTGCACCTGGCTATGGCCTCCCACCCAGCTTTGGTCTCCCACTTCCTTTTGGCCTCGCACCCAGCTTTGGCCTCCCACCCCGCTTTGGCCAACCACCCTGCTTCAGCCTCCCCTTTAACTGGCCACCCACCCTGCTTCAGGATCCCACCATGCTTTGGCCTCCCACCCCGCTTCAGGATCCCAAACTGCTTTGGTCTCCCACCCCGCTTAGGCCTCTCCTTTAACTGGCTCCCTATCCTGCTTTGGCCTCCCTACCTGCTTCGGCCTCCCCCCCTACTTCAGCCTCCCTTTAACTTGCCTTCCAGCCCGCTTCGGCCTCCTCTTTAACCGGTTTCCTACCCCGCTTCAGCCTCTCCTTTAACTGGCCTCCCACCCTGCTTCAGCCTCACCCCCTAATTCGGCCTCCCTTAAACTGGCCTCCCACCCCGCTTCGGCCTCCCACCCCGCTTCAGCCTCCCCTTTAACTTGCCTTCCATCCCGCTTCAGCCTCCCACCCTGCTTTTGCCTCCACTTTAACTGGGGTCCCAACCCGCTTCGGGCTCCCATCCCGCTTCGGCCTCCCATTTAGCTGGACTCCCACCTCCATTCGGTCTCCCCTTTTCACTGGCCTCCCACTCCGCTTTGGCCTCCCACCCCGCTTCGGCCTCCTCTTTAACTGGCCTCCCACCCCGCTTCAGCCTCCCCTTTAACGGGCCTCCCACCCCGCTTTAGCCTCCCACCAAGCTTCAGCTTCCCCTTTAACTGGCCCCCTACCCTGCTTTGGCCTCCCTACCTGCTTCAGCCTCCCATCCCGCTTCGGCCTCCCATTTAACTGGCCTCCCACCTCCCTTTGGCCTCCCCTTTAACTGGCCTCTCACCCCACTTCAGCCTCCCACCAAGCTTCAGCCTCCCCTATAACTGGCCCCCTATCCTGCTTTGGCCTCCCTACCTGTTTCGGCCTCCCCCCCTACTTCAGCCTCCCTTTAACTTGCCTTCCAGCCCGCTTCGGCCTCCTCTTTAACCGGTTTCCTACCCCGCTTCAGCCTCTCCTTTAACTGGCCTCCCACCCTGCTTCAGCCTCCCCCCCTAATTCGGCCTCCCTTTAACTGGCCTCCCACCCCGCTTCAGCCTCCCCTTTAACTTGCCTTCCATCCCGCTTCAGCCTCCCACCCTGCTTTTGCCTCCACTTTAACTGGGGTCCCAACCCGCTTCGGCCTCCCATCCCGCTTGGCCCTCCCATCCCGCTTCGGCCTCCCATTTAGCTGGACTCCCACCGCACTTTGGCCTCCCACCTCCATTCGGCCTCCCCTTTTCAATGGCCTCCCACTCCACTTTGGCCTCCCACCAATCTTCAGCTTCCCCTTTAACTGGCCTCCTACCCTGCTTTGGCTTCCCTACCTGCTTCGGCCTCCCACCCCGCTTCAGCTTCCTACTCCGCTTCAGCCTTGCACCTGGCTATGGCCTCCCACCCAGCTTTGGTCTCCCACTCCCTTTTGGCCTCGCACCCAGCTTTGGCCTCCCACCCCGCTTTGGCCAACCACCCTGCTTCAGCCTCCCCTTTAACTGGCCACCCACCCTGCTTCAGGATCCCACCATGCTTTGGCCTCCCACCCCGCTTCAGGATCCCAAACTGCTTTGGTCTCCCACCCCGCTTAGGCCTCTCCTTTAACTGACCTCCTATCCTGCTTTGGCCTCCCTACCTGCTTCAGCCTCCCACCCCGCTTCAGCGTCCCATCCCGCTTCGGCCTCCCACCTCCCTTTGGTCTCCCCTTTAACTGGCCTCTCACCCCACTTCAGCCTCCCACCAAGCTTCAGCCTCCCCTTTAACTGGCCCCCTATCCTGCTTTGGCCTCCCTACCTGCTTCGGCCTCCCCCCCTACTTCAGCCTCCCTTTAACTTGCCTTCCAGCCCGCTTCGGCCTCCCACCCCGCTTCGGCCTCCCACACCGCCTCGGCCTCCCCTTTGACTGTCTTCCCACCCCGCTTCAGCTTCCCACACCACTTTGGCCTCCTCTTTAACCGGTTTCCTACCCCGCTTCAGCCTCTCCTTTAACTGGCCTCCCACCCCGCTTCAGCCTCCCCTTTAACTTGCCTTCCATCCCGCTTCAGCCTCCCACCCTGCTTTTGCCTCCACTTTAACTGGGGTCCCAACCCGCTTCGGCCTCCCATCCCGCTTGGCCCTCCCATCCCGCTTCGGCCTCCCATTTAGCTGGACTCCCACCGCACTTTGGCCTCCCACCTCCATTCGGCCTCCCCTTTTCAATGGCCTCCCACTCCACTTTGGCCTCCCACCAAGCTTCAGCTTCCCCTTTAACTGGCCTCCTACCCTGCTTTGGCTTCCCTACCTGCTTCGGCCTCCCCCCCTACTTCAGCCTCCCTTTAACTTGCCTTCCAGCCCGCTTCGGCCTCCCACAACGCCTCGGCCTCCCCTTTAGCTTCCCACACCACTTTGGCCTCCTCTTTAACCGGTTTACTACCCCGCTTCAGCCTCTCCTTTAACTGGCCTCCCACCCCGCTTCAGCCTCCCCTTTAACTTGCCTTCCATCCCGCTTCAGCCTCCCACCCTGCTTTTGCCTCCACTTTAACTGGGGTCCCAACCCGCTTCGGCCTCCCATCCCGCTTGGCCCTCCCATCCCGCTTCGGCCTCCCATTTAGCTGGACTCCCACCGCACTTTGGCCTCCCACCTCCATTCGGCCTCCCCTTTTCAATGGCCTCCCACTCCACTTTGGCCTCCCACCAAGCTTCAGCTTCCCCTTTAACTGGCCTCCTACCCTGCTTTGGCTTCCCTACCTGCTTCGGCCTCCCACCCCGCTTCAGCCTCCTACTCCGCTTCAGCCTTGCACCTGGCTATGGCCTCCCACCCAGCTTTGGTCTCCCACTCCCTTTTGGCCTCGCACCCAGCTTTGGCCTCCCACCCCGCTTTGGCCAACCACCCTGCTTCAGCCTCCCCTTTAACTGGCCACCCACCCTGCTTCAGGATCCCACCATGCTTTGGCCTCCCACCCCGCTTCAGGATCCCAAACTGCTTTGGTCTCCCACCCCGCTTAGGCCTCTCCTTTAACTGGCTCCCTATCCTGCTTTGGCCTCCCTACCTGCTTCGGCCTCCCCCCCTACTTCAGCCTCCCTTTAACTTGCCTTCCAGCCCGCTTCGGCCTCCTCTTTAACCGGTTTCCTACCCCGCTTCAGCCTCTCCTTTAACTGGCCTCCCACCCTGCTTCAGCCTCACCCCCTAATTCGGCCTCCCTTAAACTGGCCTCCCACCCCGCTTCGGCCTCCCACCCCGCTTCAGCCTCCCCTTTAACTTGCCTTCCATCCCGCTTCAGCCTCCCACCCTGCTTTTGCCTCCACTTTAACTGGGGTCCCAACCCGCTTCGGGCTCCCATCCCGCTTCGGCCTCCCATTTAGCTGGACTCCCACCTCCATTCGGTCTCCCCTTTTCACTGGCCTCCCACTCCGCTTTGGCCTCCCACCCCGCTTCGGCCTCCTCTTTAACTGGCCTCCCACCCCGCTTCAGCCTCCCCTTTAACGGGCCTCCCACCCCGCTTTAGCCTCCCACCAAGCTTCAGCTTCCCCTTTAACTGGCCCCCTACCCTGCTTTGGCCTCCCTACCTGCTTCAGCCTCCCATCCCGCTTCGGCCTCCCATTTAACTGGCCTCCCACCTCCCTTTGGCCTCCCCTTTAACTGGCCTCTCACCCCACTTCAGCCTCCCACCAAGCTTCAGCCTCCCCTATAACTGGCCCCCTATCCTGCTTTGGCCTCCCTACCTGTTTCGGCCTCCCCCCCTACTTCAGCCTCCCTTTAACTTGCCTTCCAGCCCGCTTCGGCCTCCCACAACGCCTCGGCCTCCCCTTTACCTTCACACACCACTTTGGCCTCCTCTTTAACCGGTTTACTACCCCGCTTCAGCCTCTCCTTTAACTGGCCTCCCACCCTGCTTCAGCCTCCCCCCCTAATTCGGCCTCCCTTTAACTGGCCTCCCACCCCGCTTCAGCCTCCCCTTTAACTTGCCTTCCATCCCGCTTCAGCCTCCCACCCTGCTTTTGCCTCCACTTTAACTGGGGTCCCAACCCGCTTCGGCCTCCCATCCCGCTTGGCCCTCCCATCCCGCTTCGGCCTCCCATTTAGCTGGACTCCCACCGCACTTTGGCCTCCCACCTCCATTCGGCCTCCCCTTTTCAATGGCCTCCCACTCCACTTTGGCCTCCCACCAAGCTTCAGCTTCCCCTTTAACTGGCCTCCTACCCTGCTTTGGCTTCCCTACCTGCTTCGGCCTCCCACCCCGCTTCAGCCTCCTACTCCGCTTCAGCCTTGCACCTGGCTATGGCCTCCCACCCAGCTTTGGTCTCCCACTCCCTTTTGGCCTCGCACCCAGCTTTGGCCTCCCACCCCGCTTTGGCCAACCACCCTGCTTCAGCCTCCCCTTTAACTGGCCACCCACCCTGCTTCAGGATCCCACCATGCTTTGGCCTCCCACCCCGCTTCAGGATCCCAAACTGCTTTGGTCTCCCACCCCGCTTAGGCCTCTCCTTTAACTGACCTCCTATCCTGCTTTGGCCTCCCTACCTGCTTCAGCCTCCCACCCCGCTTCAGCGTCCCATCCCGCTTCGGCCTCCCACCTCCCTTTGGTCTCCCCTTTAACTGGCCTCTCACCCCACTTCAGCCTCCCACCAAGCTTCAGCCTCCCCTTTAACTGGCCCCCTATCCTGCTTTGGCCTCCCTACCTGCTTCGGCCTCCCCCCCTACTTCAGCCTCCCTTTAACTTGCCTTCCAGCCCGCTTCGGCCTCCCACCCCGCTTCGGCCTCCCACACCGCCTCGGCCTCCCCTTTGACTGTCTTCCCACCCCGCTTCAGCTTCCCACACCACTTTGGCCTCCTCTTTAACCGGTTTCCTACCCCGCTTCAGCCTCTCCTTTAACTGGCCTCCCACCCCGCTTCAGCCTCCCCTTTAACTTGCCTTCCATCCCGCTTCAGCCTCCCACCCTGCTTTTGCCTCCACTTTAACTGGGGTCCCAACCCGCTTCGGCCTCCCATCCCGCTTGGCCCTCCCATCCCGCTTCGGCCTCCCATTTAGCTGGACTCCCACCGCACTTTGGCCTCCCACCTCCATTCGGCCTCCCCTTTTCAATGGCCTCCCACTCCACTTTGGCCTCCCACCAAGCTTCAGCTTCCCCTTTAACTGGCCTCCTACCCTGCTTTGGCTTCCCTACCTGCTTCGGCCTCCCCCCCTACTTCAGCCTCCCTTTAACTTGCCTTCCAGCCCGCTTCGGCCTCCCACAACGCCTCGGCCTCCCCTTTAGCTTCCCACACCACTTTGGCCTCCTCTTTAACCGGTTTACTACCCCGCTTCAGCCTCTCCTTTAACTGGCCTCCCACCCCGCTTCAGCCTCCCCTTTAACTTGCCTTCCATCCCGCTTCAGCCTCCCACCCTGCTTTTGCCTCCACTTTAACTGGGGTCCCAACCCGCTTCGGCCTCCCATCCCGCTTGGCCCTCCCATCCCGCTTCGGCCTCCCATTTAGCTGGACTCCCACCGCACTTTGGCCTCCCACCTCCATTCGGCCTCCCCTTTTCAATGGCCTCCCACTCCACTTTGGCCTCCCACCAAGCTTCAGCTTCCCCTTTAACTGGCCTCCTACCCTGCTTTGGCTTCCCTACCTGCTTCGGCCTCCCACCCCGCTTCAGCCTCCTACTCCGCTTCAGCCTTGCACCTGGCTATGGCCTCCCACCCAGCTTTGGTCTCCCACTCCCTTTTGGCCTCGCACCCAGCTTTGGCCTCCCACCCCGCTTTGGCCAACCACCCTGCTTCAGCCTCCCCTTTAACTGGCCACCCACCCTGCTTCAGGATCCCACCATGCTTTGGCCTCCCACCCCGCTTCAGGATCCCAAACTGCTTTGGTCTCCCACCCCGCTTAGGCCTCTCCTTTAACTGGCTCCCTATCCTGCTTTGGCCTCCCTACCTGCTTCGGCCTCCCCCCCTACTTCAGCCTCCCTTTAACTTGCCTTCCAGCCCGCTTCGGCCTCCCACCCCGCTTCGGCCTCCCACACCGCCTCGGCCTCCCCTTTGACTGTCTTCCCACCCCGCTTCAGCTTCCCACACCACTTTGGCCTCCTCTTTAACCGGTTTCCTACCCCGCTTCAGCCTCTCCTTTAACTGGCCTCCCACCCTGCTTCAGGCTCCCCCCCTACTTCAGCCTCCCTTTAACTGGCCTCCCACCCCGCTTTGGCCTCCCACCCTGCTTCAGCCGCCCCTTTAACTTGCCTTCCACCCCGCTTCAGCCTCCCACCCCGCTTTGGCCTCCCCTTTAACTCGAGTCCCAACCCGCTTCGACCTCCCATTCCGATTCAGCCTCCCCTTTAACTGGATTCCCACCCTGCTTCGGCATCCCACCTCCCTTCGGCCTCCCCTTTAACTGGCCTCCCACCCCACTTCGGTCTCCCACCTTGCTTCGGCCTCCCAGCCCGCTTCAGCTCCCACTTTAACTGGCCTCCTACACCGCTTCCGCATCCCACCCTGCTTTGGCTCCCACTTACCTGGCCTCTCACCCCGCTTCGGCCTCCCTTTAAACTGGTCTCTCACCCCGCTTTGGCCTCCCAACCCGCTTCGGCCTCCCACAACGCCTCGGCCTCCCCTTTAGCTTCCCACACCACTTTGGCCTCCTCTTTAATCGGTTTCCTACCCCGCTTCAGCCTCTCCTTTAACTGGCCTCCCACCCTGCTTCAGGCTCCCCCCCTACTTCAGCCTCCCTTTAACTGGCCTCCCACCCCGCTTTGGCCTCCCACCCTGCTTCAGCCGCCCCTTTAACTTGCCTTCCACCCCGCTTCAGCCTCCCACCCCGCTTCGTCCTCCGCTTTAACTGGGGTCCCACTCCGCTTCGACCTCCCATTCCGCTTCAACCTCCCCTTTAACTGGATTCCCACCCTGCTTCGGCATCCCACCTCCCTTCGGCCTCCCCTTTAACTGGCCTCCCACCCCACTTCGGTCTCCCACCTTGCTTCGGCCTCCCAGCCCACTTCAGCTCCCACTTTAACTGGCCTCCTACACCGCTTCCACATCCCACCCTGCTTTGGCTCCCACTTACCTGGCCTCTCACCCCGCTTCGGCCTCCCTTTAAACTGGTCTCTCACCCAGCTTGGGCCACCCCTTATCTGGCCTCCCACACCGCCTCGGCATCCCTTTTTGTCTGTCTTCCCACCCTGCTTCAGCTTCCCACACCGCTTCGGCCTCCTCTTTAACCGGTTTCCTACCCTGCTTCAGCCTCTCCTTTAACTGGCCTCCCACCCTGCTTCAGCCTCACCCCCTACTTCGGCCTCCCTTAAACTGGCCTCCCACCCCGCTTCGGCCTCCCACCCCGCTTCAGCCTCCCCTTTAACTTGCCTTCCATCCCGCTTCAGCCTCCCACCCTGCTTTTGCCTCCACTTTAACTGGGGTCCCAACCCGCTTCGGGCTCCCATCCCGCTTCGGCCTCCCATTTAGCTGGACTCCCACCTCCATTCGGTCTCCCCTTTTCACTGGCCTCCCACTCCGCTTTGGCCTCCCACCCCGCTTTGGCCTCCTCTTTAACTGGCCTCCCACCCCGCTTCAGCCTCCCCTTTAACGGGCCTCCCACCCCGCTTTAGCCTCCCACCAAGCTTCAGCTTCCCCTTTAACTGGCCCCCTACCCTGCTTTGGCCTCCCTACCTGCTTCAGCCTCCCATCCCGCTTCGGCCTCCCATTTAACTGGCCTCCCACCTCCCTTTGGCCTCCCCTTTAACTGGCCTCTCACCCCACTTCAGCCTCCCACCAAGCTTCAGCCTCCCCTATAACTGGCCCCCTATCCTGCTTTGGCCTCCCTACCTGCTTCGGCCTCCCCCCCTACTTCAGCCTCCCTTTAACTTGCCTTCCAGCCCGCTTCGGCCTCCCACAACGCCTCGGCCTCCCCTTTAGCTTCCCACACCACTTTGGCCTCCTCTTTAACCGGTTTACTACCCCGCTTCAGCCTCTCCTTTAACTGGCCTCCCACCCTGCTTCAGCCTCCCCCCCTAATTCGGCCTCCCTTTAACTGGCCTCCCACCCCGCTTCAGCCTCCCCTTTAACTTGCCTTCCATCCCGCTTCAGCCTCCCACCCTGCTTTTGCCTCCACTTTAACTGGGGTCCCAACCCGCTTCGGCCTCCCATCCCGCTTGGCCCTCCCATCCCGCTTCGGCCTCCCATTTAGCTGGACTCCCACCGCACTTTGGCCTCCCACCCCGCTTCGGCCTCCCCTTTAACGGGCCTCCCACCCCGCTTTGGCCTCCCACCAAGCTTCAGCTTCCCCTTTAACTGGCCTCCTACCCTGCTTTGGCTTCCCTACCTGCTTCGGCCTCCCACCCCGCTTCAGCCTCCTACTCCGCTTCAGCCTTGCACCTGGCTATGGCCTCCCACCCAGCTTTGGTCTCCCACTCCCTTTTGGCCTCGCACCCAGCTTTGGCCTCCCACCCCGCTTTGGCCAACCACCCTGCTTCAGCCTCCCCTTTAACTGGCCACCCACCCTGCTTCAGGATCCCACCATGCTTTGGCCTCCCACCCCGCTTCAGGATCCCAAACTGCTTTGGTCTCCCACCCCGCTTAGGCCTCTCCTTTAACTGACCTCCTATCCTGCTTTGGCCTCCCTACCTGCTTCATCCTCCCAGCCCGCTTCAGCCTCCCATCCCGCTTCGGCCTCCCACCTCCCTTTGGTCTCCCCTTTAACTGGCCTCTCACCCCACTTCAGCCTCCCACCAAGCTTCAGCCTCCCCTTTAACTGGCCCCCTATCCTGCTTTGGCCTCCCTACCTGCTTCGGCCTCCCCCCCTACTTCAGCCTCCCTTTAACTTGCCTTCCAGCCCGCTTCGGCCTCCCACAACGCCTCGGCCTCCCCTTTAGCTTCCCACACCACTTTGGCCTCCTCTTTAACCGGTTTACTACCCCGCTTCAGCCTCCCCTTTAACTGGCCACCCACCCTGCTTCAGGATCCCACCATGCTTTGGCCTCCCACCCCGCTTCAGGATCCCAAACTGCTTTGGTCTCCCACCCCGCTTAGGCCTCTCCTTTAACTGACCTCCTATCCTGCTTTGGCCTCCCTACCTGCTTCATCCTCCCAGCCCGCTTCAGCCTCCCATCCCGCTTCGGCCTCCCACCTCCCTTTGGTCTCCCCTTTAACTGGCCTCTCACCCCACTTCAGCCTCCCACCAAGCTTCAGCCTCCCCTTTAACTGGCCCCCTATCCTGCTTTGGCCTCCCTACCTGCTTCAGCCTCCCCCCCTACTTCAGCCTCCCTTTAACTTGCCTTCCAGCCCGCTTCGGCCTCCCACCCCGCTTCGGCCTCCCACACCGCCTCGGCCTCCCCTTTGACTGTCTTCCCACCCCGCTTCAGCTTCCCACACCACTTTGGCCTCCTCTTTAACCGGTTTCCTACCCCGCTTCAGCCTCTCCTTTAACTGGCCTCCCACCCTGCTTCAGGCTCCCCCCCTACTTCAGCCTCCCTTTAACTGGCCTCCCACCCCGCTTTGGCCTCCCACCCTGCTTCAGCCGCCCCTTTAACTTGCCTTCCACCCCGCTTCAGCCTCCCACCCCGCTTTGGCCTCCCCTTTAACTCGAGTCCCAACCCGCTTCGACCTCCCATTCCGATTCAGCCTCCCCTTTAACTGGATTCCCACCCTGCTTCGGCATCCCACCTCCCTTCGGCCTCCCCTTTAACTGGCCTCCCACCCCACTTCGGTCTCCCACCTTGCTTCGGCCTCCCAGCCCGCTTCAGCTCCCACTTTAACTGGCCTCCTACACCGCTTCCGCATCCCACCCTGCTTTGGCTCCCACTTACCTGGCCTCTCACCCCGCTTCGGCCTCCCTTTAAACTGGTCTCTCACCCCGCTTTGGCCTCCCAACCTGCTTCGGCCTCCCACAACGCCTCGGCCTCCTCTTTAGCTTCCCACACCACTTTGGCCTCCTCTTTAATCGGTTTCCTAACCCGCTTCAGCCTCCCCTTTAACTGGCCTCCCACCCTGCTTCAGCCTCCCCCCCTACTTCAGCCTCCCTTTAACTGGCCTCCCACCCCGCTTTGGCCTCCCACCCTGCTTCAGCCGCCCCTTTAACTTGCCTTCCACCCCGCTTCAGCCTCCCACCCCGCTTCGTCCTCCACTTTAACTGGGGTCCCACTCCGCTTCGACCTCCCATTCCGCTTCAGCCTCCCCTTTAACTGGATTCCCACCCTGCTTCGGCATCCCACCTCCCTTCGGCCTCCCCTTTAACTGGCCTCCCACCCCACTTCGGTCTCCCACCTTGCTTCGGCCTCCCAGCCCACTTCAGCTCCCACTTTAACTGGCCTCCTACACCGCTTCCGCATCCCACCCTGCTTTGGCTCCCACTTACCTGGCCTCTCACCCTGCTTCGGCCTCCCTTTAAACTGGTCTCTCACCCAGCTTGGGCCACCCCTTATCTGGCCTCCCACACCGCCTCGGCATCCCCTTTTGTCTGTCTTCCCACCCTGCTTCAGCTTCCCACCCCGCTTCGGCCTCCTCTTTAGCCGGTTTCCTACCCCGCTTCAGCCTCTCCTTTAACTGGCCTCCCACCCTGCTTCAGCCTCACCCCCTACTTCGGCCTCCCTTAAACTGGCCTCCCACCCCGCTTCAGCCTCCCCTTTAACTTGCCTTCCATCCCGCTTCAGCCTCCCACCCTGCTTTTGCCTCCACTTTAACTGGGGTCCCAACCGCTTCGGGCTCCCATCCCACTTCGGCCTCCCATTTAGCTGGACTCCCACCTCCATTCGGTCTCCCCTTTTCACTGGCCTCCCACTCCGCTTTGGCCTACCACCCCGCTTCGGCCTCCTCTTTAACTGGCCTCCCACCCCGCTTCAGCCTCCCCTTTAACGGGCCTCCCACCCCGCTTTAGCCTCCCACCAAGCTTCAGCTTCCCCTTTAACTGGCCCCCTACCCTGCTTTGGCCTCCCTACCTGCTTCAGCCTCCCATCCCGCTTCGGCCTCCCATTTAACTGGCCTCCCACCTCCCTTTGGCCTCCCCTTTAACTGGCCTCTCACCCCACTTCAGCCTCCCACCAAGCTTCAGCCTCCCCTATAACTGGCCCCCTATCCTGCTTTGGCCTCCCTACCTGCTTCGGCCTCCCCCCCTACTTCAGCCTCCCTTTAACTTGCCTTCCAGCCCGCTTCGGCCTCCCACCCCGCTTCGGCCTCCCACAACGCCTCGGCCTCCCCTTTAGCTTCCCACACCACTTTGGCCTCCTCTTTAACTGGTTTCCTACCCCGCTTCAGCCTCTCCTTTAACTGGCCTCCCACCCTGCTTCAGCCTCCCCCCCTAATTCGGCCTCCCTTTAACTGGCCTCCCACCCCGCTTCAGCCTCCCACCCTGCTTTTGCCTCCACTTTAACTGGGGTCCCAACCCGCTTCGGCCTCCCATCCCGCTTGGCCCTCCCATCCCGCTTCGGCCTCCCATTTAGCTGGACTCCCACCGCACTTTGGCCTCCCACCTCCATTAGGCCTCCCCTTTTCACTGGCCTCCCACTCCACTTTGGCCTCCCACCCCGCTTCGGCCTCCTCTTTAACTGGCCTCCCACCCCGCTTCGGCCTCCCCTTTAACGGGCCTCCCACCCCGCTTTAGCCTCCCACCAAGCTTCAGATTCCCCTTTAACTGGCCTCCTACACTGCTTTGGCTTCCCTACCTGCTTCGGCCTCCCACCCCGCTTCAGCCTCCTACTCCGCTTCAGCCTTGCACCTGGCTATGGCCTCCCACCCAGCTTTGGTCTCCCACTCCCTTTTGGCCTCGCACCCAGCTTTGGCCTCCCACCCCGCTTTGGCCAACCACCCTGCTTCAGCCTCCCCTTTAACTGGCCACCCACCCTGCTTCAGGATCCCACCATGCTTTGGCCTCCCACCCCGCTTCAGGATCCCAAACTGCTTTGGTCTCCCACCCCGCTTAGGCCTCTCCTTTAACTGACCTCCTATCCTGCTTTGGCCTCCCTACCTGCTTCAGCCTCCCACCCCGCTTCAGCGTCCCATCCCGCTTCAGCCTCCCACCTCCCTTTGGCCTCCCCTTTAACTGGCCTCTCACCCCACTTCAGCCTCCCACCAAGCTTCAGCCTCCCCTTTAACTGGCCCCCTATCCTGCTTTGGCCTCCCTACCTGCTTCGGCCTCCCCCCCCTACTTCAGCCTCCCTTTAACTTGCCTTCCAGCCCGCTTCGGCCTCCCACAACGCCTCGGCCTCCCCTTTAGCTTCCCACACCACTTTGGCCTCCTCTTTAACCGGTTTACTACCCCGCTTCAGCCTCTCCTTTAACTGGCCTCCCACCCTGCTTCAGCCTCCCCCCCTAATTCGGCCTCCCTTTAACTGGCCTCCCACCCCGCTTCAGCCTCCCCTTTAACTTGCCTTCCATCCCGCTTCAGCCTCCCACCCTGCTTTTGCCTCCACTTTAACTGGGGTCCCAACCCGCTTCGGCCTCCCATCCCGCTTGGCCCTCCCATCCCGCTTCGGCCTCCCATTTAGCTGGACTCCCACCGCACTTTGGCCTCCCACCCCGCTTCGGCCTCCCCTTTAACGGGCCTCCCACCCCGCTTTGGCCTCCCACCAAGCTTCAGCTTCCCCTTTAACTGGCCTCCTACCCTGCTTTGGCTTCCCTACCTGCTTCGGCCTCCCACCCCGCTTCAGCCTCCTACTCCGCTTCAGCCTTGCACCTGGCTATGGCCTCCCACCCAGCTTTGGTCTCCCACTCCCTTTTGGCCTCGCACCCAGCTTTGGCCTCCCACCCCGCTTTGGCCAACCACCCTGCTTCAGCCTCCCCTTTAACTGGCCACCCACCCTGCTTCAGGATCCCACCATGCTTTGGCCTCCCACCCCGCTTCAGGATCCCAAACTGCTTTGGTCTCCCACCCCGCTTAGGCCTCTCCTTTAACTGACCTCCTATCCTGCTTTGGCCTCCCTACCTGCTTCATCCTCCCAGCCCGCTTCAGCCTCCCATCCCGCTTCGGCCTCCCACCTCCCTTTGGTCTCCCCTTTAACTGGCCTCTCACCCCACTTCAGCCTCCCACCAAGCTTCAGCCTCCCCTTTAACTGGCCCCCTATCCTGCTTTGGCCTCCCTACCTGCTTCAGCCTCCCCCCCTACTTCAGCCTCCCTTTAACTTGCCTTCCAGCCCGCTTCGGCCTCCCACCCCGCTTCGGCCTCCCACACCGCCTCGGCCTCCCCTTTGACTGTCTTCCCACCCCGCTTCAGCTTCCCACACCACTTTGGCCTCCTCTTTAACCGGTTTCCTACCCCGCTTCAGCCTCTCCTTTAACTGGCCTCCCACCCTGCTTCAGGCTCCCCCCCTACTTCAGCCTCCCTTTAACTGGCCTCCCACCCCGCTTTGGCCTCCCACCCTGCTTCAGCTGCCCCTTTAACTTGCCTTCCACCCCGCTTCAGCCTCCCACCCCGCTTTGGCCTCCCCTTTAACTCGAGTCCCAACCCGCTTCGACCTCCCATTCCGATTCAGCCTCCCCTTTAACTGGATTCCCACCCTGCTTCGGCATCCCACCTCCCTTCGGCCTCCCCTTTAACTGGCCTCCCACCCCACTTCGGTCTCCCACCTTGCTTCGGCCTCCCAGCCCGCTTCAGCTCCCACTTTAACTGGCCTCCTACACCGCTTCCGCATCCCACCCTGCTTTGGCTCCCACTTACCTGGCCTCTCACCCCGCTTCGGCCTCCCTTTAAACTGGTCTCTCACCCCGCTTTGGCCTCCCAACCTGCTTCGGCCTCCCACAACGCCTCGGCCTCCTCTTTAGCTTCCCACACCACTTTGGCCTCCTCTTTAATCGGTTTCCTAACCCGCTTCAGCCTCTCCTTTAACTGGCCTCCCACCCTGCTTCAGCCTCCCCCCCTACTTCAGCCTCCCTTTAACTGGCCTCCCACCCCGCTTTGGCCTCCCACCCTGCTTCAGCCGCCCCTTTAACTTGCCTTCCACCCCGCTTCAGCCTCCCACCCCGCTTCGTCCTCCGCTTTAACTGGGGTCCCACTCCGCTTCGACCTCCCATTCCGCTTCAGCCTCCCCTTTAACTGGATTCCCACCCTGCTTCGGCATCCCACCTCCCTTCGGCCTCCCCTTTAACTGGCCTCCCACCCCACTTCGGTCTCCCACCTTGCTTCGGCCTCCCAGCCCACTTCAGCTCCCACTTTAACTGGCCTCCTACACCGCTTCCGCATCCCACCCTGCTTTGGCTCCCACTTACCTGGCCTCTCACCCTGCTTCGGCCTCCCTTTAAACTGGTCTCTCACCCAGCTTGGGCCACCCCTTATCTGGCCTCCCACACCGCCTCGGCATCCCCTTTTGTCTGTCTTCCCACCCTGCTTCAGCTTCCCACCCCGCTTCGGCCTCCTCTTTAGCCGGTTTCCTACCCCGCTTCAGCCTCTCCTTTAACTGGCCTCCCACCCTGCTTCAGCCTCACCCCCTACTTCGGCCTCCCTTAAACTGGCCTCCCACCCCGCTTCAGCCTCCCCTTTAACTTGCCTTCCATCCCGCTTCAGCCTCCCACCCTGCTTTTGCCTCCACTTTAACTGGGGTCCCAACCGCTTCGGGCTCCCATCCCACTTCGGCCTCCCATTTAGCTGGACTCCCACCTCCATTCGGTCTCCCCTTTTCACTGGCCTCCCACTCCGCTTTGGCCTACCACCCCGCTTCGGCCTCCTCTTTAACTGGCCTCCCACCCCGCTTCAGCCTCCCCTTTAACGGGCCTCCCACCCCGCTTTAGCCTCCCACCAAGCTTCAGCTTCCCCTTTAACTGGCCCCCTACCCTGCTTTGGCCTCCCTACCTGCTTCAGCCTCCCATCCCGCTTCGGCCTCCCATTTAACTGGCCTCCCACCTCCCTTTGGCCTCCCCTTTAACTGGCCTCTCACCCCACTTCAGCCTCCCACCAAGCTTCAGCCTCCCCTATAACTGGCCCCCTATCCTGCTTTGGCCTCCCTACCTGCTTCGGCCTCCCCCCCTACTTCAGCCTCCCTTTAACTTGCCTTCCAGCCCGCTTCGGCCTCCCACCCCGCTTCGGCCTCCCACAACGCCTCGGCCTCCCCTTTAGCTTCCCACACCACTTTGGCCTCCTCTTTAACTGGTTTCCTACCCCGCTTCAGCCTCTCCTTTAACTGGCCTCCCACCCTGCTTCAGCCTCCCCCCCTAATTCGGCCTCCCTTTAACTGGCCTCCCACCCCGCTTCAGCCTCCCACCCTGCTTTTGCCTCCACTTTAACTGGGGTCCCAACCCGCTTCGGCCTCCCATCCCGCTTGGCCCTCCCATCCCGCTTCGGCCTCCCATTTAGCTGGACTCCCACCGCACTTTGGCCTCCCACCTCCATTCGGCCTCCCCTTTTCACTGGCCTCCCACTCCACTTTGGCCTCCCACCCCGCTTCGGCCTCCTCTTTAACTGGCCTCCCACCCCGCTTCGGCCTCCCCTTTAACGGGCCTCCCACCCCGCTTTAGCCTCCCACCAAGCTTCAGCTTCCCCTTTAACTGGCCTCCTACACTGCTTTGGCTTCCCTACCTGCTTCGGCCTCCCACCCCGCTTCAGCCTCCTACTCCGCTTCAGCCTTGCACCTGGCTATGGCCTCCCACCCAGCTTTGGTCTCCCACTCCCTTTTGGCCTCGCACCCAGCTTTGGCCTCCCACCCCGCTTTGGCCAACCACCCTGCTTCAGCCTCCCCTTTAACTGGCCACCCACCCTGCTTCAGGATCCCACCATGCTTTGGCCTCCCACCCCGCTTCAGGATCCCAAACTGCTTTGGTCTCCCACCCCGCTTAGGCCTCTCCTTTAACTGACCTCCTATCCTGCTTTGGCCTCCCTACCTGCTTCAGCCTCCCACCCCGCTTCAGCGTCCCATCCCGCTTCAGCCTCCCACCACCCTTTGGCCTCCCCTTTAACTGGCCTCTCACCCCACTTCAGCCTCCCACCAAGCTTCAGCCTCCCCTTTAACTGGCCCCCTATCCTGCTTTGGCCTCCCTACCTGCTTCGGCCTCCCCCCCTACTTCAGCCTCCCTTTAACTTGCCTTCCAGCCCGCTTCGGCCTCCCACCCCGCTTCGGCCTCCCACAACTCCTCGGCCTCCCCTTTAGCTTCCCACACCACTTTGGCCTCCTCTTTAATCGGTTTCCTAACCCGCTTCAGCCTCTCCTTTAACTGGCCTCCCACCCTGCTTCAGGCTCCCCCCCTACTTCAGCCTCCCTTTAACTGGCCTCCCACCCCGCTTTGGCCTCCCACCCTGCTTCAGCCGCCCCTTTAACTTGCCTTCCACCCCGCTTCAGCCTCCCACCCCGCTTCGTCCTCCGCTTTAACTGGGGTCCCACTCCGCTTCGACCTCCCATTCCGCTTCAACCTCCCCTTTAACTGGATTCCCACCCTGCTTCGGCATCCCACCTCCCTTCGGCCTCCCCTTTAACTGGCCTCCCACCCCACTTCGGTCTCCCACCTTGCTTCGGCCTCCCAGCCCACTTCAGCTCCCACTTTAACTGGCCTCCTACACCGCTTCCACATCCCACCCTGCTTTGGCTCCCACTTACCTGGCCTCTCACCCCGCTTCGGCCTCCCTTTAAACTGGTCTCTCACCCAGCTTGGGCCACCCCTTATCTGGCCTCCCACACCGCCTCGGCATCCCCTTTTGTCTGTCTTCCCACCCTGCTTCAGCTTCCCACCCCGCTTCGGCCTCCTCTTTAACCGGTTTCCTACCCCGCTTCAGCCTCTCCTTTAACTGGCCTCCCACCCTGCTTCAGCCTCACCCCCTACTTCGGCCTCCCTTAAACTGGCCTCCCACCCCGCTTCGGCCTCCCACCCCACTTCAGCCTCCCCTTTAACTTGCCTTCCATCCCGCTTCAGCCTCCCACCCTGCTTTTGCCTCCACTTTAACTGGGGTCCCAACCCGCTTCGGGCTCCCATCCCGCTTCGGCCTCCCATTTAGCTGGACTCCCACCTCCATTCGGTCTCCCCTTTTCACTGGCCTCCCACTCCGCTTTGGCCTCCCACCCCGCTTCGGCCTCCTCTTTAACTGGCCTCCCACCCCGCTTCAGCCTCCCCTTTAACGGGCCTCCCACCCCGCTTTAGCCTCCCACCAAGTTTCAGCTTCCCCTTTAACTGGCCCCCTACCCTGCTTTGGCCTCCCTACCTGCTTCAGCCTCCCACCCCGCTTCGGCCTCCCACCCCACTTCAGCCTCCCCTTTAACTTGCCTTCCATCCCGCTTCAGCCTCCCACCCTGCTTTTGCCTCCACTTTAACTGGGGTCCCAACCCGCTTCGGCCTCCCATCCCGCTTGGCCCTCCCATCCCGCTTCGGCCTCCCATTTAGCTGGACTCCCACCGCACTTTGGCCTCCCACCTCCATTCGGCCTCCCCTTTTCACTGGCTTCCCACTCCACTTTGGCCTCCCACCCCGCTTCGGCCTCCCCTTTAACGGGCCTCCCACCCCGCTTCGGTCTCCCACCTTGCTTCGGCCTCCCAGCCCGCTTCAGCTCCCACTTTAACTAGCCTCCTACACCACTTCCGCATCCCACCCTGCTTTGGCTCCCACTTACCTGGCCTCTCACCCCGCTTCGGCCTCCCTTTAAACTGGTCTCTCACCCCGCTTTGGCCTCCCAACCTGCTTCGGCCTCCCACAACGCCTCGGCCTCCTCTTTAGCTTCCCACACCACTTTGGCCTCCTCTTTAATCGGTTTCCTAACCCGCTTCAGCCTCTCCTTTAACTGGCCTCCCACCCTGCTTCAGCCTCCCCCCCTAATTCGGCCTCCCTTTAACTGGCCTCCCACCCCGCTTCAGCCTCCCCTTTAACTTGCCTTCCATCCCGCTTCAGCCTCCCACCCTGCTTTTGCCTCCACTTTAACTGGGGTCCCAACCCGCTTCGGCCTCCCATCCCGCTTGGCCCTCCCATCCCGCTTCGGCCTCCCATTTAGCTGGACTCCCACCGCACTTTGGCCTCCCACCTCCATTCGGCCTCCCCTTTTCAATGGCCTCCCACTCCACTTTGGCCTCCCACCAAGCTTCAGCTTCCCCTTTAACTGGCCTCCTACCCTGCTTTGGCTTCCCTACCTGCTTCGGCCTCCCACCCCGCTTCAGCCTCCTACTCCGCTTCAGCCTTGCACCTGGCTATGGCCTCCCACCCAGCTTTGGTCTCCCACTCCCTTTTGGCCTCGCACCCAGCTTTGGCCTCCCACCCCGCTTTGGCCAACCACCCTGCTTCAGCCTCCCCTTTAACTGGCCACCCACCCTGCTTCAGGATCCCACCATGCTTTGGCCTCCCACCCCGCTTCAGGATCCCAAACTGCTTTGGTCTCCCACCCCGCTTAGGCCTCTCCTTTAACTGACCTCCTATCCTGCTTTGGCCTCCCTACCTGCTTCAGCCTCCCACCCCGCTTCAGCGTCCCATCCCGCTTCGGCCTCCCACCTCCTTTGGTCTCCCCTTTAACTGGCCTCTCACCCCATTTCAGCCTCCCACCAAGCTTCAGCCTCCCCTTTAACTGGCCCCCTATCCTGCCTTGGCCTCCCTACCTGCTTCGGCCTCCCCCCCTACTTCAGCCTCCCTTTAACTTGCCTTCCAGCCCGCTTCGGCCTCCCACAACGCCTCGGCCTCCCCTTTAGCTTCCCACACCACTTTGGCCTTCTCTTTAACCGGTTTCCTACCCCGCTTCAGCCTCTCCTTTAACTGGCCTCCCACCCTGCTTCAGCCTCCCCCCCTAATTTGGCCTCCCTTTAACTGGCCTCCCACCCCGCTTCAGCCTCCCCTTTAACTTGCCTTCCATCCCGCTTCAGCCTCCCACCCTGCTTTTGCCTCCACTTTAACTGGGGTCCCAACCCGCTTCGGCCTCCCATCCCGCTTGGCCCTCCCATCCCGCTTCGGCCTCCCATTTAGCTGGACTCCCACCGCACTTTGGCCTCCCACCTCCATTCGGCCTCCCCTTTTCAATGGCCTCCCACTCCACTTTGGCCTCCCACCAAGCTTCAGCTTCCCCTTTAACTGGCCTCCTACCCTGCTTTGGCTTCCCTACCTGCTTCGGCCTCCCCCCCTACTTCAGCCTCCCTTTAACTTGCCTTCCAGCCCGCTTCGGCCTCCCACAACGCCTCGGCCTCCCCTTTAGCTTCCCACACCACTTTGGCCTCCTCTTTAACCGGTTTACTACCCCGCTTCAGCCTCTCCTTTAACTGGCCTCCCACCCCGCTTCAGCCTCCCCTTTAACTTGCCTTCCATCCCGCTTCAGCCTCCCACCCTGCTTTTGCCTCCACTTTAACTGGGGTCCCAACCCGCTTCGGCCTCCCATCCCGCTTGGCCCTCCCATCCCGCTTCGGCCTCCCATTTAGCTGGACTCCCACCGCACTTTGGCCTCCCACCTCCATTCGGCCTCCCCTTTTCAATGGCCTCCCACTCCACTTTGGCCTCCCACCAAGCTTCAGCTTCCCCTTTAACTGGCCTCCTACCCTGCTTTGGCTTCCCTACCTGCTTCGGCCTCCCACCCCGCTTCAGCCTCCTACTCCGCTTCAGCCTTGCACCTGGCTATGGCCTCCCACCCAGCTTTGGTCTCCCACTCCCTTTTGGCCTCGCACCCAGCTTTGGCCTCCCACCCCGCTTTGGCCAACCACCCTGCTTCAGCCTCCCCTTTAACTGGCCACCCACCCTGCTTCAGGATCCCACCATGCTTTGGCCTCCCACCCCGCTTCAGGATCCCAAACTGCTTTGGTCTCCCACCCCGCTTAGGCCTCTCCTTTAACTGGCTCCCTATCCTGCTTTGGCCTCCCTACCTGCTTCGGCCTCCCCCCCTACTTCAGCCTCCCTTTAACTTGCCTTCCAGCCCGCTTCGGCCTCCCACCCCGCTTCGGCCTCCCACACCGCCTCGGCCTCCCCTTTGACTGTCTTCCCACCCCGCTTCAGCTTCCCACACCACTTTGGCCTCCTCTTTAACCGGTTTCCTACCCCGCTTCAGCCTCTCCTTTAACTGGCCTCCCACCCTGCTTCAGGCTCCCCCCCTACTTCAGCCTCCCTTTAACTGGCCTCCCACCCCGCTTTGGCCTCCCACCCTGCTTCAGCCGCCCCTTTAACTTGCCTTCCACCCCGCTTCAGCCTCCCACCCCGCTTTGGCCTCCCCTTTAACTCGAGTCCCAACCCGCTTCGACCTCCCATTCCGATTCAGCCTCCCCTTTAACTGGATTCCCACCCTGCTTCGGCATCCCACCTCCCTTCGGCCTCCCCTTTAACTGGCCTCCCACCCCACTTCGGTCTCCCACCTTGCTTCGGCCTCCCAGCCCGCTTCAGCTCCCACTTTAACTGGCCTCCTACACCGCTTCCGCATCCCACCCTGCTTTGGCTCCCACTTACCTGGCCTCTCACCCCGCTTCGGCCTCCCTTTAAACTGGTCTCTCACCCCGCTTTGGCCTCCCAACCCGCTTCGGCCTCCCACAACGCCTCGGCCTCCCCTTTAGCTTCCCACACCACTTTGGCCTCCTCTTTAATCGGTTTCCTAACCCGCTTCAGCCTCTCCTTTAACTGGCCTCCCACCCTGCTTCAGGCTCCCCCCCTACTTCAGCCTCCCTTTAACTGGCCTCCCACCCCGCTTTGGCCTCCCACCCTGCTTCAGCCGCCCCTTTAACTTGCCTTCCACCCCGCTTCAGCCTCCCACCCCGCTTCGTCCTCCGCTTTAACTGGGGTCCCACTCCGCTTCGACCTCCCATTCCGCTTCAACCTCCCCTTTAACTGGATTCCCACCCTGCTTCGGCATCCCACCTCCCTTCGGCCTCCCCTTTAACTGGCCTCCCACCCCACTTCGGTCTCCCACCTTGCTTCGGCCTCCCAGCCCACTTCAGCTCCCACTTTAACTGGCCTCCTACACCGCTTCCACATCCCACCCTGCTTTGGCTCCCACTTACCTGGCCTCTCACCCCGCTTCGGCCTCCCTTTAAACTGGTCTCTCACCCAGCTTGGGCCACCCCTTATCTGGCCTCCCACACCGCCTCGGCATCCCTTTTTGTCTGTCTTCCCACCCTGCTTCAGCTTCCCACACCGCTTCGGCCTCCTCTTTAACCGGTTTCCTACCCTGCTTCAGCCTCTCCTTTAACTGGCCTCCCACCCTGCTTCAGCCTCACCCCCTACTTCGGCCTCCCTTAAACTGGCCTCCCACCCCGCTTCGGCCTCCCACCCCGCTTCAGCCTCCCCTTTAACTTGCCTTCCATCCCGCTTCAGCCTCCCACCCTGCTTTTGCCTCCACTTTAACTGGGGTCCCAACCCGCTTCGGGCTCCCATCCCGCTTCGGCCTCCCATTTAGCTGGACTCCCACCTCCATTCGGTCTCCCCTTTTCACTGGCCTCCCACTCCGCTTTGGCCTCCCACCCCGCTTTGGCCTCCTCTTTAACTGGCCTCCCACCCCGCTTCAGCCTCCCCTTTAACGGGCCTCCCACCCCGCTTTAGCCTCCCACCAAGCTTCAGCTTCCCCTTTAACTGGCCCCCTACCCTGCTTTGGCCTCCCTACCTGCTTCAGCCTCCCATCCCGCTTCGGCCTCCCATTTAACTGGCCTCCCACCTCCCTTTGGCCTCCCCTTTAACTGGCCTCTCACCCCACTTCAGCCTCCCACCAAGCTTCAGCCTCCCCTATAACTGGCCCCCTATCCTGCTTTGGCCTCCCTACCTGCTTCGGCCTCCCCCCCTACTTCAGCCTCCCTTTAACTTGCCTTCCAGCCCGCTTCGGCCTCCCACAACGCCTCGGCCTCCCCTTTAGCTTCCCACACCACTTTGGCCTCCTCTTTAACCGGTTTACTACCCCGCTTCAGCCTCTCCTTTAACTGGCCTCCCACCCTGCTTCAGCCTCCCCCCCTAATTCGGCCTCCCTTTAACTGGCCTCCCACCCCGCTTCAGCCTCCCCTTTAACTTGCCTTCCATCCCGCTTCAGCCTCCCACCCTGCTTTTGCCTCCACTTTAACTGGGGTCCCAACCCGCTTCGGCCTCCCATCCCGCTTGGCCCTCCCATCCCGCTTCGGCCTCCCATTTAGCTGGACTCCCACCGCACTTTGGCCTCCCACCCCGCTTCGGCCTCCCCTTTAACGGGCCTCCCACCCCGCTTTGGCCTCCCACCAAGCTTCAGCTTCCCCTTTAACTGGCCTCCTACCCTGCTTTGGCTTCCCTACCTGCTTCGGCCTCCCACCCCGCTTCAGCCTCCTACTCCGCTTCAGCCTTGCACCTGGCTATGGCCTCCCACCCAGCTTTGGTCTCCCACTCCCTTTTGGCCTCGCACCCAGCTTTGGCCTCCCACCCCGCTTTGGCCAACCACCCTGCTTCAGCCTCCCCTTTAACTGGCCACCCACCCTGCTTCAGGATCCCACCATGCTTTGGCCTCCCACCCCGCTTCAGGATCCCAAACTGCTTTGGTCTCCCACCCCGCTTAGGCCTCTCCTTTAACTGACCTCCTATCCTGCTTTGGCCTCCCTACCTGCTTCATCCTCCCAGCCCGCTTCAGCCTCCCATCCCGCTTCGGCCTCCCACCTCCCTTTGGTCTCCCATTTAACTGGCCTCTCACCCCACTTCAGCCTCCCACCAAGCTTCAGCCTCCCCTTTAACTGGCCCCCTATCCTGCTTTGGCCTCCCTACCTGCTTCAGCCTCCCCCCCTACTTCAGCCTCCCTTTAACTTGCCTTCCAGCCCGCTTCGGCCTCCCACCCCGCTTCGGCCTCCCACACCGCCTCGGCCTCCCCTTTGACTGTCTTCCCACCCCGCTTCAGCTTCCCACACCACTTTGGCCTCCTCTTTAACCAGTTTCCTACCCCGCTTCAGCCTCTCCTTTAACTGGCCTCCCACCCTGCTTCAGGCTCCCCCCCTACTTCAGCCTCCCTTTAACTGGCCTCCCACCCCGCTTTGGCCTCCCACCCTGCTTCAGCCGCCCCTTTAACTTGCCTTCCACCCCGCTTCAGCCTCCCACCCCGCTTTGGCCTCCCCTTTAACTCGAGTCCCAACCCGCTTCGACCTCCCATTCCGATTCAGCCTCCCCTTTAACTGGATTCCCACCCTGCTTCGGCATCCCACCTCCCTTCGGCCTCCCCTTTAACTGGCCTCCCACCCCACTTCGGTCTCCCACCTTGCTTCGGCCTCCCAGCCCGCTTCAGCTCCCACTTTAACTGGCCTCCTACACCGCTTCCGCATCCCACCCTGCTTTGGCTCCCACTTACCTGGCCTCTCACCCCGCTTCGGCCTCCCTTTAAACTGGTCTCTCACCCCGCTTTGGCCTCCCAACCTGCTTCGGCCTCCCACAACGCCTCGGCCTCCTCTTTAGCTTCCCACACCACTTTGGCCTCCTCTTTAATCGGTTTCCTAACCCGCTTCAGCCTCTCCTTTAACTGGCCTCCCACCCTGCTTCAGCCTCCCCCCCTACTTCAGCCTCCCTTTAACTGGCCTCCCACCCCGCTTTGGCCTCCCACCCTGCTTCAGCCGCCCCTTTAACTTGCCTTCCACCCCGCTTCAGCCTCCCACCCCGCTTTGTCCTCCGCTTTAACTGGGGTCCCACTCCGCTTCGACCTCCCATTCCGCTTCAGCCTCCCCTTTAACTGGATTCCCACCCTGCTTCGGCATCCCACCTCCCTTCGGCCTCCCCTTTAACTGGCCTCCCACCCCACTTCGGTCTCCCACCTTGCTTCGGCCTCCCAGCCCACTTCAGCTCCCACTTTAACTGGCCTCCTACACCGCTTCCGCATCCCACCCTGCTTTGGCTCCCACTTACCTGGCCTCTCACCCTGCTTCGGCCTCCCTTTAAACTGGTCTCTCACCCAGCTTGGGCCACCCCTTATCTGGCCTCCCACACCGCCTCGGCATCCCCTTTTGTCTGTCTTCCCACCCTGCTTCAGCTTCCCACCCCGCTTCGGCCTCCTCTTTAGCCGGTTTCCTACCCCGCTTCAGCCTCTCCTTTAACTGGCCTCCCACCCTGCTTCAGCCTCACCCCCTACTTCGGCCTCCCTTAAACTGGCCTCCCACCCCGCTTCAGCCTCCCCTTTAACTTGCCTTCCATCCCGCTTCAGCCTCCCACCCTGCTTTTGCCTCCACTTTAACTGGGGTCCCAACCGCTTCGGGCTCCCATCCCACTTCGGCCTCCCATTTAGCTGGACTCCCACCTCCATTCGGTCTCCCCTTTTCACTGGCCTCCCACTCCGCTTTGGCCTACCACCCCGCTTCGGCCTCCTCTTTAACTGGCCTCCCACCCCGCTTCAGCCTCCCCTTTAACGGGCCTCCCACCCCGCTTTAGCCTCCCACCAAGCTTCAGCTTCTCCTTTAACTGGCCCCCTACCCTGCTTTGGCCTCCCTGCCTGCTTCAGCCTCCCATCCCGCTTCGGCCTCCCATTTAACTGGCCTCCCACCTCCCTTTGGCCTCCCCTTTAACTGGCCTCTCACCCCACTTCAGCCTCCCACCAAGCTTCAGCCTCCCCTATAACTGGCCCCCTATCCTGCTTTGGCCTCCCTACCTGCTTCGGCCTCCCCCCCTACTTCAGCCTCCCTTTAACTTGCCTTCCAGCCCGCTTCGGCCTCCCACCCCGCTTCGGCCTCCCACAACGCCTCGGCCTCCCCTTTAGCTTCCCACACCACTTTGGCCTCCTCTTTAACTGGTTTCCTACCCCGCTTCAGCCTCTCCTTTAACTGGCCTCCCACCCTGCTTCAGCCTCCCCCCCTAATTCGGCCTCCCTTTAACTGGCCTCCCACCCCGCTTCAGCCTCCCACCCTGCTTTTGCCTCCACTTTAACTGGGGTCCCAACCCGCTTCGGCCTCCCATCCCGCTTGGCCCTCCCATCCCGCTTCGGCCTCCCATTTAGCTGGACTCCCACCGCACTTTGGCCTCCCACCTCCATTCGGCCTCCCCTTTTCACTGGCCTCCCACTCCACTTTGGCCTCCCACCCCGCTTCGGCCTCCTCTTTAACTGGCCTCCCACCCCGCTTCGGCCTCCCCTTTAACGGGCCTCCCACCCCGCTTTAGCCTCCCACCAAGCTTCAGCTTCCCCTTTAACTGGCCTCCTACACTGCTTTGGCTTCCCTACCTGCTTCGGCCTCCCACCCCGCTTCAGCCTCCTACTCCGCTTCAGCCTTGCACCTGGCTATGGCCTCCCACCCAGCTTTGGTCTCCCACTCCCTTTTGGCCTCGCACCCAGCTTTGGCCTCCCACCCCGCTTTGGCCAACCACCCTGCTTCAGCCTCCCCTTTAACTGGCCACCCACCCTGCTTCAGGATCCCACCATGCTTTGGCCTCCCACCCCGCTTCAGGATCCCAAACTGCTTTGGTCTCCCACCCCGCTTAGGCCTCTCCTTTAACTGACCTCCTATCCTGCTTTGGCCTCCCTACCTGCTTCAGCCTCCCACCCCGCTTCAGCGTCCCATCCCGCTTCAGCCTCCCACCTCCCTTTGGCCTCCCCTTTAACTGGCCTCTCACCCCACTTCAGCCTCCCACCAAGCTTCAGCCTCCCCTTTAACTGGCCCCCTATCCTGCTTTGGCCTCCCTACCTGCTTCGGCCTCCCCCCCCTACTTCAGCCTCCCTTTAACTTGCCTTCCAGCCCGCTTCGGCCTCCCACCCCGCTTCGGCCTCCCACAACTCCTCGGCCTCCCCTTTAGCTTCCCACACCACTTTGGCCTCCTCTTTAATCGGTTTCCTAACCCGCTTCAGCCTCTCCTTTAACTGGCCTCCCACCCTGCTTCAGGCTCCCCCCCTACTTCATCCTCCCTTTAACTGGCCTCCCACCCCGCTTTGGCCTCCCACCCTGCTTCAGCCGCCCCTTTAACTTGCCTTCCACCCCGCTTCAGCCTCCCACCCCGCTTCGTCCTCCGCTTTAACTGGGGTCCCACTCCGCTTCGACCTCCCATTCCGCTTCAACCTCCCCTTTAACTGGATTCCCACCCTGCTTCGGCATCCCACCTCCCTTCGGCCTCCCCTTTAACTGGCCTCCCACCCCACTTCGGTCTCCCACCTTGCTTCGGCCTCCCAGCCCACTTCAGCTCCCACTTTAACTGGCCTCCTACACCGCTTCCACATCCCACCCTGCTTTGGCTCCCACTTACCTGGCCTCTCACCCCGCTTCGGCCTCCCTTTAAACTGGTCTCTCACCCAGCTTGGGCCACCCCTTATCTGGCCTCCCACACCGCCTCGGCATCCCCTTTTGTCTGTCTTCCCACCCTGCTTCAGCTTCCCACCCCGCTTCGGCCTCCTCTTTAACCGGTTTCCTACCCCGCTTCAGCCTCTCCTTTAACTGGCCTCCCACCCTGCTTCAGCCTCACCCCCTACTTCGGCCTCCCTTAAACTGGCCTCCCACCCCGCTTCGGCCTCCCACCCCACTTCAGCCTCCCCTTTAACTTGCCTTCCATCCCGCTTCAGCCTCCCACCCTGCTTTTGCCTCCACTTTAACTGGGGTCCCAACCCGCTTCGGGCTCCCATCCCGCTTCGGCCTCCCATTTAGCTGGACTCCCACCTCCATTCGGTCTCCCCTTTTCACTGGCCTCCCACTCCGCTTTGGCCTCCCACCCCGCTTCGGCCTCCTCTTTATCTCCTCTTTAACTGGCCTCCCACCCGCTTCAGCCTCCCCTTTAACGGGCCTCCCACCCCGCTTTAGCCTCCCACCAAGTTTCAGCTTCCCCTTTAACTGGCCCCCTACCCTGCTTTGGCCTCCCTACCTGCTTCAGCCTCCCACCCGCTTCGGCCTCCCACCCCACTTCAGCCTCCCCTTTAACTTGCCTTCCATCCCGCTCAGCCTCCCACCCTGCTTTTGCCTCCACTTTAACTGGGGTCCCAACCCGCTTCGGGCTCCCATCCCGCTTCGCCTCCCATTTAGCTGGACTCCCACCTCCATTCGGTCTCCCCTTTTCACTGGCCTCCCACTCCGCTTTGGCCTCCCACCCGCTTCGGCCTCCCTTTAACGGGCCTCCCACCCCACTTCAGCCACCCACCAAGCTTCAGCCTCCCCTATAACTGGCCCCCTATCCTGCTTTGGCCTCCCTACCTGCTTCGGCCTCCCCCCCTACTTCAGCCTCCCTTTAACTTGCCTTCCAGCCCGCTTCCGGCCTCCCACAACGCCTCGGCCTCCCCTTTAGCTTCCCACACCACTTTGGCCTCCTCTTTAACCGGTTTCCTACCCGCTTCAGCCCTCTCCTTTAACTGGCCTCCCACCCTGCTTCAGCCTCCCCCCCTAATTCGGCCTCCCTTTAACTGGCCTCCCACCCCGCTTCAGCCTCCCCTTTAACTTGCCTTCCATCCTGCTTCAGCCTCCACCCTGCTTTTGCCTCCACTTTAACTGGGGTCCCAACCCGCTTCGGCCTCCCATCCCGCTTGGCCCTCCCATCCCGCTTCGGCCTCCCATTTAGCTGGACTCCCACCGCACTTTGGCCTCCCACCTCCATTCGGCCTCCCCTTTTCAATGGCCTCCACTCCACTTTGGCCTCCCACCAAGCTTCAGCTTCCCCTTTAACTGGCCTCCTACCCTGCTTTGGCTTCCCTACCTGCTTCGGCCTCCCACCCCGCTTCAGCCTCCTACTCCGCTTCAGCCTTGCACTGGCTATGGCCTCCACCCAGCTTTGGTCTCCACTCCCTTTTGGCCTCGCACCAGCTTTGGCCTCCCACCCCGCTTTGGCCAACCACCCTGCTTCAGCCTCCCCTTTAACTGGCCACCCACCCTGCTTCAGGATCCCACCATGCTTTGGCCTCCCACCCCGCTTCAGGATCCCAAACTGCTTTGGTCTCCCACCCCGCTTAGGCCTCTCCTTTAACTGACCTCCTATCCTGCTTTGGCCTCCCTACCTGCTTCAGCCTCCCACCCCGCTTCAGCGTCCCATCCCGCTTCGGCCTCCCACCTCCCTTTGGTCTCCCCTTTAACTGGCCTCTCACCCCACTTCAGCCTCCCACCAAGCTTCAGCCTCCCCTTTAACTGGCCCCCTATCCTGCTTTGGCCTCCCTACCTGCTTCGGCCTCCCCCCCTACTTCAGCCTCCCTTTAACTTGCCTTCCAGCCCGCTTCGGCCTCCCACCCCGCTTCGGCCTCCCACACCGCCTCGGCCTCCCCTTTGACTGTCTTCCCACCCCGCTTCAGCTTCCCACACCACTTTGGCCTTCTCTTTAACCGGTTTCCTACCCCGCTTCAGCCTCTCCTTTAACTGGCCTCCCACCCTGCTTCAGCCTCCCCCCCTACTTCAGCCGCCCCTTTAACTTGCCTTCCACCCCGCTTCAGCCTCCCACCCCGCTTTGGCCTCCCCTTTAACTCGAGTCCCAACCCGCTTCGACCTCCCATTCCGCTTCAGCCTCCCCTTTAACTGGATTCCCACCCTGCTTCGGCATCCCACCTCCCTTCGGCCTCCCCTTTAGCTGGCCTCCCACCCCACTTCGGTCTCCCACCTTGCTTCGGCCTCCCAGCCCGCTTCAGCTCCCACTTTAACTGGCCTCCTACACCGCTTCCGCATCCCACCCTGCTTTGGCTCCCACTTACCTGGCCTCTCACCCCGCTTCGGCCTCCCTTTAAACTGGTCTCTCACCCCGCTTTGGCCTCCCAACCCGCTTCAGCTTCCCCTTTAACTGGTCTCCCACCCCGCTTTGGCCTCCCCTTATCTGGCCTCCCACACCGTCTCGGCCTCCCCTTTGACTGTCTTCCCACCCTGCTTCAGCTTCCCACCCCGCTTCGGCCTGCTCTTTAACTGGTTTCCCGCCCCGCTTCGGCCTCCCCTTTAACTGGCTTCGCACCCAGCTTGGGCCTCCCACCCTGCTTCAGCTCCCACTTTAACTGGCCTCCCATCGCGCTTCAGCCTCCCACTCCACTTCCGCCTCCCCTTTAACTGGCCTGTCACCCAGCTTCGGCCTCCCAAATTGCTTCAGCCTCCCCTTTAAATGGTCTCCCACCCCGCTTTGGCCACCCCTTATCTGGCCTCCCACACCGCCTCGGCATCCCCTTTGACTGTCTTCCCACCCTGCTTCCGCTTCCCACCCCGCTTCGGCCTCCTCTTTAACCGGTTTCCTACCCCGCTTCAGCCTCTCCTTTAACTGGCCTCCCACCCTGCTTCAGCCTCCCCCCCTACTTCCGCCTCCCTTAAACTGGCCTCCCACCCCGCTTCGGCCTCCCACCCCGCTTCAGCCTCCCCTTTAACTTGCCTTCCATCCCGCTTCAGCCTCCCACCCTGCTTTTGCCTCCACTTTAACTGGGGTCCCAACCCGCTTCGGCCTCCCATCCCGCTTGGCCCTCCCATCCCGCTTCGGCCTCCCATTTAGCTGGACTCCCACCGCACTTTGGCCTCCCACCTCCATTCGGCCTCCCCTTTTCACTGGCTTCCCACTCCACTTTGGCCTCCCACCCCGCTTCGGCCTCCCCTTTAACGGGCCTCCCACCCCGCTTTGGCCTCCTACTCCGCTTCAGCCTTGCACCTGGCTATGGCCTCCCACCCAGCTTTGGTCTCCCACTCCCTTTTGGCCTCGCACCCAGCTTTGGACTCCCACCCCGCTTTGGCCAACCACCCCGCTTCGGCTCTCACTTTAACTGGCCTCCTACCCCGCTTCTGCCTCCCACCCCGCTTCGGCTCCAACTTTAACTGGCCTCCCAGCCCGCTTTGGCTTCCCACCCCACTACGGCCTCCCAACCCGCTTCGGCCTCCCCTTTCACAGGCCTCCCACCCTGCTTCGGCCTCCCACTGCGCTTTGGCCTCCCATCCCCCTTTGGCCTCCCCTGTAACTGACCTCCCACTCCGCTTCGGCCTCCCACCCTGCTTCAGCCTCCCACACTGCCTCGGCCTCCCCTTTGACTGTCTTCCCACCCCGTTTCAGGTTCCCACCCCGCTTCGGCCTGCTCTTTAACCGGTTTCCTACCCCGCTTTGGCCTCTCCTTTAACTGCCTTCTCACCCAGCTTGCGCCTCCCACCCCGGTTCGGCCTCTCCTTTAACTGGCCTCCCACCCTGCTTCAGCCTCCCCCCTCACTTCAGCCTCCCTTTAACTGGCCTCTCAGCCCGCTTTGTCCTCCCACCCCGCTTCAGCCTCCCCTTTAACTGGCCACCCACCCTGCTTCAGGATCCCACCATGCTTTGGCCTACCACCCCGCTTCAGGATCCCAAACTGCTTTGGTCTCCCACCCCGCTTAGGCCTCTCCTTTAACTGACCTGCTATCCTGCTTTGGCCTCCCTACCTGCTTCAGCCTCCCACCCCGCTTCAGCCTCCCATCCCGCTTCGGCCTCCCATTTAACTGGCCTCCCACCTCCCTTTGGCCTCCCCTTTAACTGGCCTCTCACCCCACTTTAGCCTCCCACCAAGCTTCAGCCTCCCCTATAACTGGCCCCCTATCCTGCTTTGGCCTCCCTACCTGCTTCGGCCTCCCCCCCTACTTCAGCCTCCCTTTAACTTGCCTTCCAGCCCGCTTCGGCCTCCCACAACGCCTCGGCCTCCCCTTTAGCTTCCCACACCACTTTGGCCTCCTCTTTAACCGGTTTCCTACCCCGCTTCAGCCTCTCCTTTAACTGGCCTCCCACCCTGCTTCAGCCTCCCCCCCTACTTCAGCCTCCCTTTAACTGGCCTCCCACCCCGCTTCAGCCTCCCCTTTAACTTGCCTTCCATCCCGCTTCAGCCTCCCACCCTGCTTTTGCCTCCACTTTAACTGGGGTCCCAACCCGCTTCGGCCTCCCATCCCGCTTGGCCCTCCCATCCCGCTTCGGCCTCCCATTTAGCTGGACTCCCACCGCACTTTGGCCTCCCACCTCCATTCGGCCTCCCCTTTTCAATGGCCTCCCACTCCACTTTGGCCTCCCACCAAGCTTCAGCTTCCCCTTTAACTGGCCTCGTACCCTGCTTTGGCTTCCCTACCTGCTTCGGCCTCCCCCCCTACTTCAGCCTCCCTTTAACTTGCCTTCCAGCCCGCTTCGGCCTCCCACAACGCCTCGGCCTCCCCTTTAGCTTCCCACACCACTTTGGCCTCCTCTTTAACCGGTTTACTACCCCGCTTCAGCCTCTCCTTTAACTGGCCTCCCACCCCGCTTCAGCCTCCCCTTTAACTTGCCTTCCATCGCGCTTCAGCCTCCCACCCTGCTTTTGCCTCCACTTTAACTGGGGTCCCAACCCGCTTCGGCCTCCCATCCCGCTTGGCCCTCCCATCCCGCTTCGGCCTCCCATTTAGCTGGACTCCCACCGCACTTTGGCCTCCCACCCCGCTTCGGCCTCCCCTTTAACGGGCCTCCCACCCCGCTTTGGCCTCCCACCAAGCTTCAGCTTCCCCTTTAACTGGCCTCCTACCCTGCTTTGGCTTCCCTACCTGCTTCGGCCTCCCACCCCGCTTCAGCCTCCTACTCCGCTTCAGCCTTGCACCTGGCTATGGCCTCCCACCCAGCTTTGGTCTCCCACTCCCTTTTGGCCTCGCACCCAGCTTTGGCCTCCCACCCCGCTTTGGCCAACCACCCTGCTTCAGCCTCCCCTTTAACTGGCCACCCACCCTGCTTCAGGATCCCACCATGCTTTGGCCTCCCACCCCGCTTCAGGATCCCAAACTGCTTTGGTCTCCCACCCCGCTTAGGCCTCTCCTTTAACTGGCTCCCTATCCTGCTTTGGCCTCCCTACCTGCTTCGGCCTCCCCCCCTACTTCAGCCTCCCTTTAACTTGCCTTCCAGCCCGCTTCGGCCTCCCACCCCGCTTCGGCCTCCCACACCGCCTCGGCCTCCCCTTTGACTGTCTTCCCACCCCGCTTCAGCTTCCCACACCACTTTGGCCTCCTCTTTAACCGGTTTCCTACCCCGCTTCAGCCTCTCCTTTAACTGGCCTCCCACCCTGCTTCAGGCTCCCCCCCTACTTCAGCCTCCCTTTAACTGGCCTCCCACCCCGCTTTGGCCTCCCACCCTGCTTCAGCCGCCCCTTTAACTTGCCTTCCACCCCGCTTCAGCCTCCCACCCCGCTTTGGCCTCCCCTTTAACTCGAGTCCCAACCCGCTTCGACCTCCCATTCCGCTTCAGCCTCCCCTTTAACTGGATTCCCACCCTGCTTCGGCATCCCACCTCCCTTCGGCCTCCCCTTTAACTGGCCTCCCACCCCACTTCGGTCTCCCACCTTGCTTCGGCCTCCCAGCCCGCTTCAGCTCCCACTTTAACTGGCCTCCTACACCGCTTCCGCATCCCACCCTGCTTTGGCTCCCACTTACCTGGCCTCTCACCCCGCTTCGGCCTCCCTTTAAACTGGTCTCTCACCCCGCTTTGGCCTCCCAACCCGCTTCGGCCTCCCACAACGCCTCGGCCTCCCCTTTAGCTTCCCACACCACTTTGGCCTCCTCTTTAATCGGTTTCCTAACCCGCTTCAGCCTCTCCTTTAACTGGCCTCCCACCCTGCTTCAGGCTCCCCCCCTACTTCAGCCTCCCTTTAACTGGCCTCCCACCCCGCTTTGGCCTCCCACCCTGCTTCAGCCGCCCCTTTAACTTGCCTTCCACCCCGCTTCAGCCTCCCACCCCGCTTCGTCCTCCGCTTTAACTGGGGTCCCACTCCGCTTCGACCTCCCATTCCGCTTCAACCTCCCCTTTAACTGGATTCCCACCCTGCTTCGGCATCCCACCTCCCTTCGGCCTCCCCTTTAACTGGCCTCCCACCCCACTTCGGTCTCCCACCTTGCTTCGGCCTCCCAGCCCACTTCAGCTCCCACTTTAACTGGCCTCCTACACCGCTTCCACATCCCACCCTGCTTTGGCTCCCACTTACCTGGCCTCTCACCCCGCTTCGGCCTCCCTTTAAACTGGTCTCTCACCCAGCTTGGGCCACCCCTTATCTGGCCTCCCACACCGCCTCGGCATCCCTTTTTGTCTGTCTTCCCACCCTGCTTCAGCTTCCCACACCGCTTCGGCCTCCTCTTTAACCGGTTTCCTACCCCGCTTCAGCCTCTCCTTTAACTGGCCTCCCACCCTGCTTCAGCCTCACCCCCTACTTCGGCCTCCCTTAAACTGGCCTCCCACCCCGCTTCAGCCTCCCCTTTAACTTGCCTTCCATCCCGCTTCAGCCTCCCACCCTGCTTTTGCCTCCACTTTAACTGGGGTCCCAACCCGCTTCGGCCTCCCATCCCGCTTGGCCCTCCCATCCCGCTTCGGCCTCCCATTTAGCTGGACTCCCACCGCACTTTGGCCTCCCACCCCGCTTCGGCCTCCCCTTTAACGGGCCTCCCACCCCGCTTTGGCCTCCCACCAAGCTTCAGCTTCCCCTTTAACTGGCCTCCTACCCTGCTTTGGCTTCCCTACCTGCTTCGGCCTCCCACCCCGCTTCAGCCTCCTACTCCGCTTCAGCCTTGCACCTGGCTATGGCCTCCCACCCAGCTTTGGTCTCCCACTCCCTTTTGGCCTCGCACCCAGCTTTGGCCTCCCACCCCGCTTTGGCCAACCACCCTGCTTCAGCCTCCCCTTTAACTGGCCACCCACCCTGCTTCAGGATCCCACCATGCTTTGGCCTCCCACCCCGCTTCAGGATCCCAAACTGCTTTGGTCTCCCACCCCGCTTAGGCCTCTCCTTTAACTGGCTCCCTATCCTGCTTTGGCCTCCCTACCTGCTTCGGCCTCCCCCCCTACTTCAGCCTCCCTTTAACTTGCCTTCCAGCCCGCTTCGGCCTCCCACCCCGCTTCGGCCTCCCACACCGCCTCGGCCTCCCCTTTGACTGTCTTCCCACCCCGCTTCAGCTTCCCACACCACTTTGGCCTCCTCTTTAACCGGTTTCCTACCCCGCTTCAGCCTCTCCTTTAACTGGCCTCCCACCCTGCTTCAGGCTCCCCCCCTACTTCAGCCTCCCTTTAACTGGCCTCCCACCCCGCTTTGGCCTCCCACCCTGCTTCAGCCGCCCCTTTAACTTGCCTTCCACCCCGCTTCAGCCTCCCACCCCGCTTTGGCCTCCCCTTTAACTCGAGTCCCAACCCGCTTCGACCTCCCATTCCGATTCAGCCTCCCCTTTAACTGGATTCCCACCCTGCTTCGGCATCCCACCTCCCTTCGGCCTCCCCTTTAACTGGCCTCCCACCCCACTTCGGTCTCCCACCTTGCTTCGGCCTCCCAGCCCGCTTCAGCTCCCACTTTAACTGGCCTCCTACACCGCTTCCGCATCCCACCCTGCTTTGGCTCCCACTTACCTGGCCTCTCACCCCGCTTCGGCCTCCCTTTAAACTGGTCTCTCACCCCGCTTTGGCCTCCCAACCCGCTTCGGCCTCCCACAACGCCTCGGCCCTCCCCTTTAGCTTCCCACACCACTTTGGCCTCCTCTTTAATCGGTTTCCTAACCCGCTTCAGCCTCTCCTTTAACTGGCCTCCCACCCTGCTTCAGGCTCCCCCCCTACTTCAGCCTCCCTTTAACTGGCCTCCCACCCCGCTTTGGCCTCCCACCCTGCTTCAGCCGCCCCTTTAACTTGCCTTCCACCCCGCTTCAGCCTCCCACCCCGCTTCGTCCTCCGCTTTAACTGGGGTCCCACTCCGCTTCGACCTCCCATTCCGCTTCAACCTCCCCTTTAACTGGATTCCCACCCTGCTTCGGCATCCCACCTCCCTTCGGCCTCCCCTTTAACTGGCCTCCCACCCCACTTCGGTCTCCCACCTTGCTTCGGCCTCCCAGCCCACTTCAGCTCCCACTTTAACTGGCCTCCTACACCGCTTCCACATCCCACCCTGCTTTGGCTCCCACTTACCTGGCCTCTCACCCCGCTTCGGCCTCCCTTTAAACTGGTCTCTCACCCAGCTTGGGCCACCCCTTATCTGGCCTCCCACACCGCCTCGGCATCCCTTTTTGTCTGTCTTCCCACCCTGCTTCAGCTTCCCACACCGCTTCGGCCTCCTCTTTAACCGGTTTCCTACCCCGCTTCAGCCTCTCCTTTAACTGGCCTCCCACCCTGCTTCAGCCTCACCCCCTACTTCGGCCTCCCTTAAACTGGCCTCCCACCCCGCTTCAGCCTCCCCTTTAACTTGCCTTCCATCCCGCTTCAGCCTCCCACCCTGCTTTTGCCTCCACTTTAACTGGGGTCCCAACCCGCTTCGGGCTCCCATCCCGCTTCGGCCTCCCATTTAGCTGGACTCCCACCTCCATTCGGTCTCCCCTTTTCACTGGCCTCCCACTCCGCTTTGGCCTCCCACCCCGCTTTGGCCTCCTCTTTAACTGGCCTCCCACCCCGCTTCAGCCTCCCCTTTAACGGGCCTCCCACCCCGCTTTAGCCTCCCACCAAGCTTCAGCTTCCCCTTTAACTGGCCCCCTACCCTGCTTTGGCCTCCCTACCTGCTTCAGCCTCCCATCCCGCTTCGGCCTCCCATTTAACTGGCCTCCCACCTCCCTTTGGCCTCCCCTTTAACTGGCCTCTCACCCCACTTCAGCCTCCCACCAAGCTTCAGCCTCCCCTATAACTGGCCCCCTATCCTGCTTTGGCCTCCCTACCTGCTTCGGCCTCCCCCCCTACTTCAGCCTCCCTTTAACTTGCCTTCCAGCCCGCTTCGGCCTCCCACAACGCCTCGGCCTTCCCTTTAGCTTCCCACACCACTTTGGCCTCCTCTTTAACCGGTTTACTACCCCGCTTCAGCCTCTCCTTTAACTGGCCTCCCACCCTGCTTCAGCCTCCCCCCCTAATTCGGCCTCCCTTTAACTGGCCTCCCACCCCGCTTCAGCCTCCCCTTTAACTTGCCTTCCATCCCGCTTCAGCCTCCCACCCTGCTTTTGCCTCCACTTTAACTGGGGTCCCAACCCGCTTCGGCCTCCCATCCCGCTTGGCCCTCCCATCCCGCTTCGGCCTCCCATTTAGCTGGACTCCCACCGCACTTTGGCCTCCCACCCCGCTTCGGCCTCCCCTTTAACGGGCCTCCCACCCCGCTTTGGCCTCCCACCAAGCTTCAGCTTCCCCTTTAACTGGCCTCCTACCCTGCTTTGGCTTCCCTACCTGCTTCGGCCTCCCACCCCGCTTCAGCCTCCTACTCCGCTTCAGCCTTGCACCTGGCTATGGCCTCCCACCCAGCTTTGGTCTCCCACTCCCTTTTGGCCTCGCACCCAGCTTTGGCCTCCCACCCCGCTTTGGCCAACCACCCTGCTTCAGCCTCCCCTTTAACTGGCCACCCACCCTGCTTCAGGATCCCACCATGCTTTGGCCTCCCACCCCGCTTCAGGATCCCAAACTGCTTTGGTCTCCCACCCCGCTTAGGCCTCTCCTTTAACTGACCTCCTATCCTGCTTTGGCCTCCCTACCTGCTTCAGCCTCCCAGCCCGCTTCAGCCTCCCATCCCGCTTCGGCCTCCCACCTCCCTTTGGTCTCCCCTTTAACTGGCCTCTCACCCCACTTCAGCCTCCCACCAAGCTTCAGCCTCCCCTTTAACTGGCCCCCTATCCTGCTTTGGCCTCCCTACCTGCTTCAGCCTCCCCCCCTACTTCAGCCTCCCTTTAACTTGCCTTCCAGCCCGCTTCGGCCTCCACCCCGCTTCGCCTCCACACCGCCTCGGCCTCCCCTTTGACTGTCTTCCCACCCCGCTTCAGCTTCCCACACCACTTTGGCCTCCTCTTTAACCGGTTTCCTACCCGCTTCAGCCTCTCCTTTAACTGGCCTCCCACCCTGCTTCAGGCTCCCCCCCTACTTCAGCCTCCCTTTAACTGGCCTCCCACCCCGCTTTGGCCTCCCACCCTGCTTCAGCCGCCCCTTTAACTTGCCTTCCACCCCGCTTCAGCCTCCCACCCCGCTTTGGCCTCCCCTTTAACTCGAGTCCCAACCCGCTTCGACCTCCCTTCCGATTCAGCCTCCCCTTTAACTGGATTCCCACCCTGCTTCGGCATCCCACCTCCCTTCGGCCTCCCCTTTAACTGGCCTCCCACCCCACTTCGTCTCCCACCTTGCTTCGGCCTCCCAGCCCGCTTCAGCTCCCACTTTAACTGGCCTCCTACACCGCTTCCGCATCCCACCCTGCTTTGGCTCCCACTTACCTGCCTCTCACCCCGCTTCGGCCTCCCTTTAAACTGGTCTCTCACCCCGCTTTGGCCTCCCAACCTGCTTCGGCCTCCCACAACGCCTCGGCCTCCTCTTTAGCTTCCCACACCACTTTGGCCTCCTCTTTTTCCTAACCCGCTTCAGCCTCTCCTTTAACTGGCCTCCCACCCTGCTTCAGCCTCCCCCCCTACTTCAGCCTCCCTTTAACTGGCCTCCCACCCCGCTTTGGCCTCCCACCCTGCTTCAGCCGCCCCTTTAACTTGCCTTCCACCCCGCTTCATCCTCCCACCCCGCTTCGTCCTCCGCTTTAACTGGGGTCCCACTCCGCTTCGACCTCCCATTCCGCTTCAGCCTCCGCTTTAACTGGATTCCCACCCTGCTTCGGCATCCCACCTCCCTTCGGCCTCCCCTTTAACTGGCCTCCCACCCCACTTCGGTCTCCCACCTTGCTTCGGCCTCCCAGCCCACTTCAGCTCCCACTTTAACTGGCCTCCTACACCGCTTCCGCATCCCACCCTGCTTTGGCTCCCACTTACCTGGCCTCTCACCCTGCTTCGGCCTCCCTTTAAACTGGTCTCTCACCCAGCTTGGGCCACCCCTTATCTGGCCTCCCACACCGCCTCGGCATCCCCTTTTGTCTGTCTTCCCACCCTGCTTCAGCTTCCCACCCCGCTTCGGCCTCCTCTTTAGCCGGTTTCCTACCCCGCTTCAGCCTCTCCTTTAACTGGCCTCCCACCCTGCTTCAGCCTCACCCCCTACTTCGGCCTCCCTTAAACTGGCCTCCCACCCCGCTTCAGCCTCCCCTTTAACTTGCCTTCCATCCCGCTTCAGCCTCCCACCCTGCTTTTGCCTCCACTTTAACTGGGGTCCCAATCGCTTCGGGCTCCCATCCCACTTCGGCCTCCCATTTAGCTGGACTCCCACCTCCATTCGGTCTCCCCTTTTCACTGGCCTCCCACTCCGCTTTGGCCTACCACCCCGCTTCGGCCTCCTCTTTAACTGGCCTCCCACCCCGCTTCAGCCTCCCCTTTAACGGGCCTCCCACCCCGCTTTAGCCTCCCACCAAGCTTCAGCTTCCCCTTTAACTGGCCCCCTACCCTGCTTTGGCCTCCCTACCTGCTTCAGCCTCCCATCCCGCTTCGGCCTCCCATTTAACTGGCCTCCCACCTCCCTTTGGCCTCCCCTTTAACTGGCCTCTCACCCCACTTCAGCCTCCCACCAAGCTTCAGCCTCCCCTATAACTGGCCCCCTATCCTGCTTTGGCCTCCCTACCTGCTTCGGCCTCCCCCCCTACTTCAGCCTCCCTTTAACTTGCCTTCCAGCCCGCTTCGGCCTCCCACCCCGCTTCGGCCTCCCACAACGCCTCGGCCTCCCCTTTAGCTTCCCACACCACTTTGGCCTCCTCTTTAACTGGTTTCCTACCCCGCTTCAGCCTCTCCTTTAACTGGCCTCCCACCCTGCTTCAGCCTCCCCCCCTAATTCGGCCTCCCTTTAACTGGCCTCCCACCCCGCTTCAGCCTCCCACCCTGCTTTTGCCTCCACTTTAACTGGGGTCCCAACCCGCTTCGGCCTCCCATCCCGCTTGGCCCTCCCATCCCGCTTCGGCCTCCCATTTAGCTGGACTCCCACCGCACTTTGGCCTCCCACCTCCATTCGGCCTCCCCTTTTCACTGGCCTCCCACTCCACTTTGGCCTCCCACCCCGCTTCGGCCTCCTCTTTAACTGGCCTCCCACCCCGCTTCGGCCTCCCCTTTAACGGGCCTCCCACCCCGCTTTAGCCTCCCACCAAGCTTCAGCTTCCCCTTTAACTGGCCTCCTACACTGCTTTGGCTTCCCTACCTGCTTCGGCCTCCCACCCCGCTTCAGCCTCCTACTCCGCTTCAGCCTTGCACCTGGCTATGGCCTCCCACCCAGCTTTGGTCTCCCACTCCCTTTTGGCCTCGCACCCAGCTTTGGCCTCCCACCCCGCTTTGGCCAACCACCCTGCTTCAGCCTCCCCTTTAACTGGCCACCCACCCTGCTTCAGGATCCCACCATGCTTTGGCCTCCCACCCCGCTTCAGGATCCCAAACTGCTTTGGTCTCCCACCCCGCTTAGGCCTCTCCTTTAACTGACCTCCTATCCTGCTTTGGCCTCCCTACCTGCTTCAGCCTCCCAGCCCCGCTTCAGCGTCCCATCCCGCTTCAGCCTCCCACCTCCCTTTGGCCTCCCCTTTAACTGGCCTCTCACCCCACTTCAGCCTCCCACCAAGCTTCAGCCTCCCCTTTAACTGGCCCCCTATCCTGCTTTGGCCTCCCTACCTGCTTCGGCCTCCCCCCCCTACTTCAGCCTCCCTTTAACTTGCCTTCCAGCCCGCTTCGGCCTCCCACCCCGCTTCGGCCTCCCACAACTCCTCGGCCTCCCCTTTAGCTTCCCACACCACTTTGGCCTCCTCTTTAATCGGTTTCCTACCCCGCTTCAGCCTCTCCTTTAACTGGCCTCCCACCCTGCTTCAGGCTCCCCCCCTACTTCATCCTCCCTTTAACTGGCCTCCCACCCCGCTTTCGCCTCCCACCCTGCTTCAGCCGCCCCTTTAACTTGCCTTCCACCCCGCTTCAGCCTCCCACCCCGCTTCGTCCTCCGCTTTAACTGGGGTCCCACTCCGCTTCGACCTCCCATTCCGCTTCAACCTCCCCTTTAACTGGATTCCCACCCTGCTTCGGCATCCCACCTCCCTTCGGCCTCCCCTTTAACTGGCCTCCCACCCCACTTCGGTCTCCCACCTTGCTTCGGCCTCCCAGCCCACTTCAGCTCCCACTTTAACTGGCCACCTACACCGCTTCCACATCCCACCCTGCTTTGGCTCCCACTTACCTGGCCTCTCACCCCGCTTCGGCCTCCCTTTAAACTGGTCTCTCACCCAGCTTGGGCCACCCCTTATCTGGCCTCCCACACTGCCTTGGCATCCCCTTTTGTCTGTCTTCCCACCCTGCTTCAGCTTCCCACCCCGCTTCGGCCTCCTCTTTAACCGGTTTCCTACCCCGCTTCAGCCTCTCCTTTAACTGGCCTCCCACCCTGCTTCAGCCTCACCCCCTACTTCGGCCTCCCTTAAACTGGCCTCCCACCCCGCTTCGGCCTCCCACCCCGCTTCAGCCTCCCCTTTAACTTGCCTTCCATCCCGCTTCAGCCTCCCACCCTGCTTTTGCCTCCACTTTAACTGGGGTCCCAACCCGCTTCGGGCTCCCATCCCGCTTCGGCCTCCCATTTAGCTGGACTCCCACCTCCATTCGGTCTCCCCTTTTCACTGGCCTCCCACTCCGCTTTGGCCTCCCACCCCGCTTCGGCCTCCTCTTTAACTGGCCTCCCACCCCGCTTCAGCCTCCCCTTTAACGGGCCTCCCACCCCGCTTTAGCCTCCCACCAAGTTTCAGCTTCCCCTTTAACTGGCCCCCTACCCTGCTTTGGCCTCCCTACCTGCTTCAGCCTCCCATCCCGCTTCGGCCTCCCATTTAACTGGCCTCCCACCTCCCTTTGGCCTCCCCTTTAACTGGCCTCTCACCCCACTTCAGCCTCCCACCAAGCTTCAGCCTCCCCTATAACTGGCCCCCTATCCTGCTTTGGCCTCCCTACCTGCTTCGGCCTCCCCCCCTACTTCAGCCTCCCTTTAACTTGCCTTCCAGCCCGCTTCGGCCTCCCACAACGCCTCGGCCTCCCCTTTAGCTTCCCACACCACTTTGGCCTCCTCTTTAACCGGTTTCCTACCCCGCTTCAGCCTCTCCTTTAACTGGCCTCCCACCCTGCTTCAGCCTCCCCCCCTAATTCGGCCTCCCTTTAACTGGCCTCCCACCCCGCTTCAGCCTCCCCTTTAACTTGCCTTCCATCCTGCTTCAGCCTCCCACCCTGCTTTTGCCTCCACTTTAACTGGGGTCCCAACCCGCTTCGGCCTCCCATCCCGCTTGGCCCTCCCATCCCGCTTCGGCCTCCCATTTAGCTGGACTCCCACCGCACTTTGGCCTCCCACCTCCATTCGGCCTCCCCTTTTCAATGGCCTCCCACTCCACTTTGGCCTCCCACCAAGCTTCAGCTTCCCCTTTAACTGGCCTCCTACCCTGCTTTGGCTTCCCTACCTGCTTCGGCCTCCCACCCCGCTTCAGCCTCCTACTCCGCTTCAGCCTTGCACCTGGCTATGGCCTCCCACCCAGCTTTGGTCTCCCACTCCTTTTTGGCCTCGCACCCAGCTTTGGCCTCCCACCCCGCTTTGGCCAACCACCCTGCTTCAGCCTCCCCTTTAACTGGCCACCCACCCTGCTTCAGGATCCCACCATGCTTTGGCCTCCCACCCCGCTTCAGGATCCCAAACTGCTTTGGTCTCCCACCCCGCTTAGGCCTCTCCTTTAACTGACCTCCTATCCTGCTTTGGCCTCCCTACCTGCTTCAGCCTCCCACCCCGCTTCAGCGTCCCATCCCGCTTCAGCCTCCCACCTCCCTTTGGCCTCCCCTTTAACTGGCCTCTCACCCCACTTCAGCCTCCCACCAAGCTTCAGCCTCCCCTTTAACTGGCCCCCTATCCTGCTTTGGCCTCCCTACCTGCTTCGGCCTCCCCCCCCTACTTCAGCCTCCCTTTAACTTGCCTTCCAGCCCGCTTCGGCCTCCCACTCCGCTTCGGCCTCCCACAACTCCTCGGCCTCCCCTTTAGCTTCCCACACCACTTTGGCCTCCTCTTTAATCGGTTTCCTTCCCCGCTTCAGCCTCTCCTTTAACTGGCCTCCCACCCTGCTTCAGGCTCCCCCCCTACTTCAGCCTCCCTTTAACTGGCCTCCCACCCCGCTTTGGCCTCCCACCCTGCTTCAGCCGCCCCTTTAACTTGCCTTCCACCCCGCTTCAGCCTCCCACCCCGCTTCGTCCTCCGCTTTAACTGGGGTCCCACTCCGCTTCGACCTCCCATTCCGCTTCAACCTCCCCTTTAACTGGATTCCCACCCTGCTTCGGCATCCCACCTCCCTTCGGCCTCCCCTTTAACTGGCCTCCCACCCCACTTCGGTCTCCCACCTTGCTTCGGCCTCCCAGCCCACTTCAGCTCCCACTTTAACTGGCCTCCTACACCGCTTCCACATCCCACCCTGCTTTGGCTCCCACTTACCTGGCCTCTCACCCCTCTTCAGCCTCCCTTTAAACTGGTCTCTCACCCAGCTTGGGCCACCCCTTATCTGGCCTCCCACACCGCCTTGGCATCCCCTTTTGTCTGTCTTCCCACCCTGCTTCAGCTTCCCACCCCGCTTCGGCCTCCTCTTTAACCGGTTTCCTACCCCGCTTCAGCCTCTCCTTTAACTGGCCTCCCACCCTGCTTCAGCCTCACCCCCTACTTCGGCCTCCCTTAAACTGGCCTCCCACCCCGCTTCGGCCTCCCACCCCACTTCAGCCTCCCCTTTAACTTGCCTTCCATCCCGCTTCAGCCTCCCACCCTGCTTTTGCCTCCACTTTAACTGGGGTCCCAACCCGCTTCGGGTTCCCATCCCGCTTCGGCCTCCCATTTAGCTGGACTCCCACCTCCATTCGGTCTCCCCTTTTCACTGGCCTCCCACTCCGCTTTGGCCTCCCACCCCGCTTCGGCCTCCTCTTTAACTGGCCTCCCACCCCGCTTCAGCCTCCCCTTTAACGGGCCTCCCACCCCGCTTTAGCCTCCCACCAAGTTTCAGCTTCCCCTTTAACTGGCCCCCTACCCTGCTTTGGCCTCCCTACCTGCTTCAGCCTCCCACCCCGCTTCGGCCTCCCACCCCGCTTCAGCCTCCCCTTTAACTTGCCTTCCATCCCGCTTCAGCCTCCCACCCTGCTTTTGCCTCCACTTTAACTGGGGTCCCAACCCGCTTCGGGCTCCCATCCCGCTTCGGCCTCCCATTTAGCTGGACTCCCACCTCCATTCGGTCTCCCCTTTTCACTGGCCTCCCACTCCGCTTTGGCCTCCCACCCCGCTTCGGCCTCCTCTTTAACTGGCCTCCCACCCCGCTTCAGCCTCCCTTTAACGGGCCTCCCACCCCGCTTTAGCCTCCCACCAAGTTTCAGCTTCCCCTTTAACTGGCCCCCTACCCTGCTTTGGCCTCCCTACCTGCTTCAGCCTCCCATCCCGCTTCGGCCTCCCATTTAACTGGCCTCCCACCTCCCTTTGGCCTCCCCTTTAACTGGCCTCTCACCCCACTTCAGCCTCCCACCAAGCTTCAGCCTCCCCTATAACTGGCCCCCTATCCTGCTTTGGCCTCCCTACCTGCTTCGGCCTCCCCCCTACTTCAGCCTCCCTTTAACTTGCCTTCCAGCCCGCTTCGGCCTCCCACAACGCCTCGGCCTCCCCTTTAGCTTCCCACACCACTTTGGCCTCCTCTTTAACCGGTTTCCTACCCCGCTTCAGCCTCTCCTTTAACTGGCCTCCCACCCTGCTTCAGCCTCCCCCCCTAATTCGGCCTCCCTTTAACTGGCCTCCCACCCCGCTTCAGCCTCCCCTTTAACTTGCCTTCCATCCTGCTTCAGCCTCCCACCCTGCTTTTGCCTCCACTTTAACTGGGGTCCCAACCCGCTTCGGCCTCCCATCCCGCTTGGCCCTCCCATCCCGCTTCGGCCTCCCATTTAGCTGGACTCCCACCGCACTTTGGCCTCCCACCTCCATTCGGCCTCCCCTTTTCAATGGCCTCCCACTCCACTTTGGCCTCCCACCAAGCTTCAGCTTCCCCTTTAACTGGCCTCCTACCCTGCTTTGGCTTCCCTACCTGCTTCGGCCTCCCACCCCGCTTCAGCCTCCTACTCCGCTTCAGCCTTGCACCTGGCTATGGCCTCCCACCCAGCTTTGGTCTCCCACTCCCTTTTGGCCTCGCACCCAGCTTTGGCCTCCCACCCCGCTTTGGCCAACCACCCTGCTTCAGCCTCCCCTTTAACTGGCCACCCACCCTGCTTCAGGATCCCACCATGCTTTGGCCTCCCACCCCGCTTCAGGATCCCAAACTGCTTTGGTCTCCCACCCCGCTTAGGCCTCTCCTTTAACTGACCTCCTATCCTGCTTTGGCCTCCCTACCTGCTTCAGCCTCCCACCCCGCTTCAGCGTCCCATCCCGCTTCGGCCTCCCACCTCCCTTTGGTCTCCCCTTTAACTGGCCTCTCACCCCACTTCAGCCTCCCACCAAGCTTCAGCCTCCCCTTTAACTGGCCCCCTATCCTGCTTTGGCCTCCCTACCTGCTTCGGCCTCCCCCCCTACTTCAGCCTCCCTTTAACTTGCCTTCCAGCCCGCTTCGGCCTCCCACCCCGCTTCGGCCTCCCACACCGCCTCGGCCTCCCCTTTGACTGTCTTCCCACCCCGCTTCAGCTTCCCACACCACTTTGGCCTTCTCTTTAACCGGTTTCCTACCCCGCTTCAGCCTCTCCTTTAACTGGCCTCCCACCCTGCTTCAGCCTCCCCCCCTACTTCAGCCTCCCTTTAACTGGCCTCCCACCCCGCTTTGGCCTCCCACCTTGCTTCAGCCGCCCCTTTAACTTGCCTTCCACCCCGCTTCAGCCTCCCACCCCGCTTTGGCCTCCCCTTTAACTCGAGTCCCAACCCGCTTCGACCTCCCATTCCGCTTCAGCCTCCCCTTTAACTGGATTCCCACCCTGCTTCGGCATCCCACCTCCCTTCGGCCTCCCCTTTAGCTGGCCTCCCACCCCACTTCGGTCTCCCACCTTGCTTCGGCCTCCCAGCCCGCTTCAGCTCCCACTTTAACTGGCCTCCTACACCGCTTCCGCATCCCACCCTGCTTTGGCTCCCACTTACCTGGCCTCTCACCCCGCTTCGGCCTCCCTTTAAACTGGTCTCTCACCCCGCTTTGGCCTCCCAACCCGCTTCAGCTTCCCCTTTAACTGGTCTCCCACCCCGCTTTGGCCTCCCCTTATCTGGCCTCCCACACCGTCTCGGCCTCCCCTTTGACTGTCTTCCCACCCTGCTTCAGCTTCCCACCCCGCTTCGGCCTGCTCTTTAACTGGTTTCCCGCCCCGCTTCGGCCTCCCCTTTAACTGGCTTCGCACCCAGCTTGGGCCTCCCACCCTGCTTCAGCTCCCACTTTAACTGGCCTCCCATCGCGCTTCAGCCTCCCACTCCACTTCCGCCTCCCCTTTAACTGGCCTGTCACCCAGCTTCGGCCTCCCAAATTGCTTCAGCCTCCCCTTTAAATGGTCTCCCACCCCGCTTTGGCCACCCCTTATCTGGCCTCCCACACCGCCTCGGCATCCCCTTTGACTGTCTTCCCACCCTGCTTCCGCTTCCCACCCCGCTTCGGCCTCCTCTTTAACCGGTTTCCTACCCCGCTTCAGCCTCTCCTTTAACTGGCCTCCCACCCTGCTTCAGCCTCCCCCCCTACTTCGGCCTCCCTTAAACTGGCCTCCCACCCCGCTTCGGCCTCCCACCCCGCTTCAGCCTCCCCTTTAACTTGCCTTCCATCCCGCTTCAGCCTCCCACCCTGCTTTTGCCTCCACTTTAACTGGGGTCCCAACCCGCTTCGGCCTCCCATCCCGCTTGGCCCTCCCATCCCGCTTCGGCCTCCCATTTAGCTGGACTCCCACCGCACTTTGGCCTCCCACCTCCATTCGGCCTCCCCTTTTCACTGGCCTCCCACTCCACTTTGGCCTCCCACCCCGCTTCGGCCTCCTCTTTAACTGGCCTCCCACCCCGCTTCGGCCTCCCCTTTAACGGGCCTCCCACCCCGCTTTAGCCTCCCACCAAGCTTCAGCTTCCCCTTTAACTGGCCTCCTACACTGCTTTGGCTTCCCTACCTGCTTCGGCCTCCCACCCCGCTTCAGCCTCCTACTCCGCTTCAGCCTTGCACCTGGCTATGGCCTCCCACCCAGCTTTGGTCTCCCACTCCCTTTTGGCCTCGCACCCAGCTTTGGCCTCCCACCCCGCTTTGGCCAACCACCCTGCTTCAGCCTCCCCTTTAACTGGCCACCCACCCTGCTTCAGGCTCCCCCCCTACTTCATCCTCCCTTTAACTGGCCTCCCACCCCGCTTTCGCCTCCCACCCTGCTTCAGCCGCCCCTTTAACTTGCCTTCCACCCCGCTTCAGCCTCCCACCCCGCTTCGTCCTCCGCTTTAACTGGGGTCCCACTCCGCTTCGACCTCCCATTCCGCTTCAACCTCCCCTTTAACTGGATTCCCACCCTGCTTCGGCATCCCACCTCCCTTCGGCCTCCCCTTTAACTGGCCTCCCACCCCACTTCGGTCTCCCACCTTGCTTCGGCCTCCCAGCCCACTTCAGCTCCCACTTTAACTGGCCACCTACACCGCTTCCACATCCCACCCTGCTTTGGCTCCCACTTACCTGGCCTCTCACCCCGCTTCGGCCTCCCTTTAAACTGGTCTCTCACCCAGCTTGGGCCACCCCTTATCTGGCCTCCCACACTGCCTTGGCATCCCCTTTTGTCTGTCTTCCCACCCTGCTTCAGCTTCCCACCCCGCTTCGGCCTCCTCTTTAACCGGTTTCCTACCCCGCTTCAGCCTCTCCTTTAACTGGCCTCCCACCCTGCTTCAGCCTCACCCCCTACTTCGGCCTCCCTTAAACTGGCCTCCCACCCCGCTTCGGCCTCCCACCCCGCTTCAGCCTCCCCTTTAACTTGCCTTCCATCCCGCTTCAGCCTCCCACCCTGCTTTTGCCTCCACTTTAACTGGGGTCCCAACCCGCTTCGGGCTCCCATCCCGCTTCGGCCTCCCATTTAGCTGGACTCCCACCTCCATTCGGTCTCCCCTTTTCACTGGCCTCCCACTCCGCTTTGGCCTCCCACCCCGCTTCGGCCTCCTCTTTAACTGGCCTCCCACCCCGCTTCAGCCTCCCCTTTAACGGGCCTCCCACCCCGCTTTAGCCTCCCACCAAGTTTCAGCTTCCCCTTTAACTGGCCCCCTACCCTGCTTTGGCCTCCCTACCTGCTTCAGCCTCCCATCCCGCTTCGGCCTCCCATTTAACTGGCCTCCCACCTCCCTTTGGCCTCCCCTTTAACTGGCCTCTCACCCCACTTCAGCCTCCCACCAAGCTTCAGCCTCCCCTATAACTGGCCCCCTATCCTGCTTTGGCCTCCCTACCTGCTTCGGCCTCCCCCCCTACTTCAGCCTCCCTTTAACTTGCCTTCCAGCCCGCTTCGGCCTCCCACAACGCCTCGGCCTCCCCTTTAGCTTCCCACACCACTTTGGCCTCCTCTTTAACCGGTTTCCTACCCCGCTTCAGCCTCTCCTTTAACTGGCCTCCCACCCTGCTTCAGCCTCCCCCCCTAATTCGGCCTCCCTTTAACTGGCCTCCCACCCCGCTTCAGCCTCCCCTTTAACTTGCCTTCCATCCTGCTTCAGCCTCCCACCCTGCTTTTGCCTCCACTTTAACTGGGGTCCCAACCCGCTTCGGCCTCCCATCCCGCTTGGCCCTCCCATCCCGCTTCGGCCTCCCATTTAGCTGGACTCCCACCGCACTTTGGCCTCCCACCTCCATTCGGCCTCCCCTTTTCAATGGCCTCCCACTCCACTTTGGCCTCCCACCAAGCTTCAGCTTCCCCTTTAACTGGCCTCCTACCCTGCTTTGGCTTCCCTACCTGCTTCGGCCTCCCACCCCGCTTCAGCCTCCTACTCCGCTTCAGCCTTGCACCTGGCTATGGCCTCCCACCCAGCTTTGGTCTCCCACTCCTTTTTGGCCTCGCACCCAGCTTTGGCCTCCCACCCCGCTTTGGCCAACCACCCTGCTTCAGCCTCCCCTTTAACTGGCCACCCACCCTGCTTCAGGATCCCACCATGCTTTGGCCTCCCACCCCGCTTCAGGATCCCAAACTGCTTTGGTCTCCCACCCCGCTTAGGCCTCTCCTTTAACTGACCTCCTATCCTGCTTTGGCCTCCCTACCTGCTTCAGCCTCCCACCCCGCTTCAGCGTCCCATCCCGCTTCAGCCTCCCACCTCCCTTTGGCCTCCCCTTTAACTGGCCTCTCACCCCACTTCAGCCTCCCACCAAGCTTCAGCCTCCCCTTTAACTGGCCCCCTATCCTGCTTTGGCCTCCCTACCTGCTTCGGCCTCCCCCCCCTACTTCAGCCTCCCTTTAACTTGCCTTCCAGCCCGCTTCGGCCTCCCACTCCGCTTCGGCCTCCCACAACTCCTCGGCCTCCCCTTTAGCTTCCCACACCACTTTGGCCTCCTCTTTAATCGGTTTCCTTCCCCGCTTCAGCCTCTCCTTTAACTGGCCTCCCACCCTGCTTCAGGCTCCCCCCCTACTTCAGCCTCCCTTTAACTGGCCTCCCACCCCGCTTTGGCCTCCCACCCTGCTTCAGCCGCCCCTTTAACTTGCCTTCCACCCCGCTTCAGCCTCCCACCCCGCTTCGTCCTCCGCTTTAACTGGGGTCCCACTCCGCTTCGACCTCCCATTCCGCTTCAACCTCCCCTTTAACTGGATTCCCACCCTGCTTCGGCATCCCACCTCCCTTCGGCCTCCCCTTTAACTGGCCTCCCACCCCACTTCGGTCTCCCACCTTGCTTCGGCCTCCCAGCCCACTTCAGCTCCCACTTTAACTGGCCTCCTACACCGCTTCCACATCCCACCCTGCTTTGGCTCCCACTTACCTGGCCTCTCACCCCTCTTCAGCCTCCCTTTAAACTGGTCTCTCACCCAGCTTGGGCCACCCCTTATCTGGCCTCCCACACCGCCTTGGCATCCCCTTTTGTCTGTCTTCCCACCCTGCTTCAGCTTCCCACCCCGCTTCGGCCTCCTCTTTAACCGGTTTCCTACCCCGCTTCAGCCTCTCCTTTAACTGGCCTCCCACCCTGCTTCAGCCTCACCCCCTACTTCGGCCTCCCTTAAACTGGCCTCCCACCCCGCTTCGGCCTCCCACCCCACTTCAGCCTCCCCTTTAACTTGCCTTCCATCCCGCTTCAGCCTCCCACCCTGCTTTTGCCTCCACTTTAACTGGGGTCCCAACCCGCTTCGGGCTCCCATCCCGCTTCGGCCTCCCATTTAGCTGGACTCCCACCTCCATTCGGTCTCCCCTTTTCACTGGCCTCCCACTCCGCTTTGGCCTCCCACCCCGCTTCGGCCTCCTCTTTAACTGGCCTCCCACCCCGCTTCAGCCTCCCCTTTAACGGGCCTCCCACCCCGCTTTAGCCTCCCACCAAGTTTCAGCTTCCCCTTTAACTGGCCCCCTACCCTGCTTTGGCCTCCCTACCTGCTTCAGCCTCCCACCCCGCTTCGGCCTCCCACCCCGCTTCAGCCTCCCCTTTAACTTGCCTTCCATCCCGCTTCAGCCTCCCACCCTGCTTTTGCCTCCACTTTAACTGGGGTCCCAACCCGCTTCGGGCTCCCATCCCGCTTCGGCCTCCCATTTAGCTGGACTCCCACCTCCATTCGGTCTCCCCTTTTCACTGGCCTCCCACTCCGCTTTGGCCTCCCACCCCGCTTCGGCCTCCTCTTTAACTGGCCTCCCACCCCGCTTCAGCCTCCCCTTTAACGGGCCTCCCACCCCGCTTTAGCCTCCCACCAAGTTTCAGCTTCCCCTTTAACTGGCCCCCTACCCTGCTTTGGCCTCCCTACCTGCTTCAGCCTCCCATCCCGCTTCGGCCTCCCATTTAACTGGCCTCCCACCTCCCTTTGGCCTCCCCTTTAACTGGCCTCTCACCCCACTTCAGCCTCCCACCAAGCTTCAGCCTCCCCTATAACTGGCCCCCTATCCTGCTTTGGCCTCCCTACCTGCTTCGGCCTCCCCCCCTACTTCAGCCTCCCTTTAACTTGCCTTCCAGCCCGCTTCGGCCTCCCACAACGCCTCGGCCTCCCCTTTAGCTTCCCACACCACTTTGGCCTCCTCTTTAACCGGTTTCCTACCCCGCTTCAGCCTCTCCTTTAACTGGCCTCCCACCCTGCTTCAGCCTCCCCCCCTAATTCGGCCTCCCTTTAACTGGCCTCCCACCCCGCTTCAGCCTCCCCTTTAACTTGCCTTCCATCCTGCTTCAGCCTCCCACCCTGCTTTTGCCTCCACTTTAACTGGGGTCCCAACCCGCTTCGGCCTCCCATCCCGCTTGGCCCTCCCATCCCGCTTCGGCCTCCCATTTAGCTGGACTCCCACCGCACTTTGGCCTCCCACCTCCATTCGGCCTCCCCTTTTCAATGGCCTCCCACTCCACTTTGGCCTCCCACCAAGCTTCAGCTTCCCCTTTAACTGGCCTCCTACCCTGCTTTGGCTTCCCTACCTGCTTCGGCCTCCCACCCCGCTTCAGCCTCCTACTCCGCTTCAGCCTTGCACCTGGCTATGGCCTCCCACCCAGCTTTGGTCTCCCACTCCCTTTTGGCCTCGCACCCAGCTTTGGCCTCCCACCCCGCTTTGGCCAACCACCCTGCTTCAGCCTCCCCTTTAACTGGCCACCCACCCTGCTTCAGGATCCCACCATGCTTTGGCCTCCCACCCCGCTTCAGGATCCCAAACTGCTTTGGTCTCCCACCCCGCTTAGGCCTCTCCTTTAACTGACCTCCTATCCTGCTTTGGCCTCCCTACCTGCTTCAGCCTCCCACCCCGCTTCAGCGTCCCATCCCGCTTCGGCCTCCCACCTCCCTTTGGTCTCCCCTTTAACTGGCCTCTCACCCCACTTCAGCCTCCCACCAAGCTTCAGCCTCCCCTTTAACTGGCCCCCTATCCTGCTTTGGCCTCCCTACCTGCTTCGGCCTCCCCCCCTACTTCAGCCTCCCTTTAACTTGCCTTCCAGCCCGCTTCGGCCTCCCACCCCGCTTCGGCCTCCCACACCGCCTCGGCCTCCCCTTTGACTGTCTTCCCACCCCGCTTCAGCTTCCCACACCACTTTGGCCTTCTCTTTAACCGGTTTCCTACCCCGCTTCAGCCTCTCCTTTAACTGGCCTCCCACCCTGCTTCAGCCTCCCCCCCTACTTCAGCCTCCCTTTAACTGGCCTCCCACCCTGCTTTGGCCTCCCACCTTGCTTCAGCCGCCCCTTTAACTTGCCTTCCACCCCGCTTCAGCCTCCCACCCCGCTTTGGCCTCCCCTTTAACTCGAGTCCCAACCCGCTTCGACCTCCCATTCCGCTTCAGCCTCCCCTTTAACTGGATTCCCACCCTGCTTCGGCATCCCACCTCCCTTCGGCCTCCCCTTTAGCTGGCCTCCCACCCCACTTCGGTCTCCCACCTTGCTTCGGCCTCCCAGCCCGCTTCAGCTCCCACTTTAACTGGCCTCCTACACCGCTTCCGCATCCCACCCTGCTTTGGCTCCCACTTACCTGGCCTCTCACCCCGCTTCGGCCTCCATTTAAACTGGTCTCTCACCCCGCTTTGGCCTCCCAACCCGCTTCAGCTTCCCCTTTAACTGGTCTCCCACCCCGCTTTGGCCTCCCCTTATCTGGCCTCCCACACCGTCTCGGCCTCCCCTTTGACTGTCTTCCCACCCTGCTTCAGCTTCCCACCCCGCTTCGGCCTGCTCTTTAACTGGTTTCCCGCCCCGCTTCGGCCTCCCCTTTAACTGGCTTCGCACCCAGCTTGGGCCTCCCACCCTGCTTCAGCTCCCACTTTAACTGGCCTCCCATCGCGCTTCAGCCTCCCACTCCACTTCCGCCTCCCCTTTAACTGGCCTGTCACCCAGCTTCGGCCTCCCAAATTGCTTCAGCCTCCCCTTTAAATGGTCTCCCACCCCGCTTTGGCCACCCCTTATCTGGCCTCCCACACCGCCTCGGCATCCCCTTTGACTGTCTTCCCACCCTGCTTCCGCTTCCCACCCCGCTTCGGCCTCCTCTTTAACCGGTTTCCTACCCCGCTTCAGCCTCTCCTTTAACTGGCCTCCCACCCTGCTTCAGCCTCCCCCCCTACTTCGGCCTCCCTTAAACTGGCCTCCCACCCCGCTTCGGCCTCCCACCCCGCTTCAGCCTCCCCTTTAACTTGCCTTCCATCCCGCTTCAGCCTCCCACCCTGCTTTTGCCTCCACTTTAACTGGGGTCCCAACCCGCTTCGGCCTCCCATCCCGCTTGGCCCTCCCATCCCGCTTCGGCCTCCCATTTAGCTGGACTCCCACCGCACTTTGGCCTCCCACCTCCATTCGGCCTCCCCTTTTCACTGGCTTCCCACTCCACTTTGGCCTCCCACCCCGCTTCGGCCTCCCCTTTAACGGGCCTCCCACCCCGCTTTGGCCTCCTACTCCGCTTCAGCCTTGCACCTGGCTATGGCCTCCCACCCAGCTTTGGTCTCCCACTCCCTTTTGGCCTCGCACCCAGCTTTGGACTCCCACCCCGCTTTGGCCAACCACCCCGCTTCGGCTCTCACTTTAACTGGCCTCCTACCCCGCTTCTGCCTCCCACCCCGCTTCGGCTCCAACTTTAACTGGCCTCCCAGCCCGCTTTGGCTTCCCACCCCACTACGGCCTCCCAACCCGCTTCGGCCTCCCCTTTCACAGGCCTCCCACCCTGCTTCGGCCTCCCACTGCGCTTTGGCCTCCCATCCCCCTTTGGCCTCCCCTGTAACTGACCTCCCACTCCGCTTCGGCCTCCCACCCTGCTTCAGCCTCCCACACTGCCTCGGCCTCCCCTTTGACTGTCTTCCCACCCCGTTTCAGGTTCCCACCCCGCTTCGGCCTGCTCTTTAACCGGTTTCCTACCCCGCTTTGGCCTCTCCTTTAACTGCCTTCTCACCCAGCTTGCGCCTCCCACCCCGGTTCGGCCTCTCCTTTAACTGGCCTCCCACCCTGCTTCAGCCTCCCCCCTCACTTCAGCCTCCCTTTAACTGGCCTCTCAGCCCGCTTTGTCCTCCCACCCCGCTTCAGCCTCCCCTTTAACTGGCCACCCACCCTGCTTCAGGATCCCACCATGCTTTGGCCTCCCACCCCGCTTCAGGATCCCAAACTGCTTTGGTCTCCCACCCCGCTTAGGCCTCTCCTTTAACTGACCTGCTATCCTGCTTTGGCCTCCCTACCTGCTTCAGCCTCCCACCCCGCTTCAGCCTCCCATCCCGCTTCGGCCTCCCATTTAACTGGCCTCCCACCTCCCTTTGGCCTCCCCTTTAACTGGCCTCTCACCCCACTTCAGCCTCCCACCAAGCTTCAGCCTCCCCTATAACTGGCCCCCTATCCTGCTTTGGCCTCCCTACCTGCTTCGGCCTCCCCCCCTACTTCAGCCTCCCTTTAACTTGCCTTCCAGCCCGCTTCGGCCTCCCACAACGCCTCGGCCTCCCCTTTAGCTTCCCACACCACTTTGGCCTCCTCTTTAACCGGTTTCCTACCCCGCTTCAGCCTCTCCTTTAACTGGCCTCCCACCCTGCTTCAGGCTCCCCCCCTACTTCAGCCTCCCTTTAACTGGCCTCCCACCCCGCTTCAGCCTCCCCTTTAACTTGCCTTCCATCCCGCTTCAGCCTCCCACCCTGCTTTTGCCTCCACTTTAACTGGGGTCCCAACCCGCTTCGGCCTCCCATCCCGCTTGGCCCTCCCATCCCGCTTCGGCCTCCCATTTAGCTGGACTCCCACCGCACTTTGGCCTCCCACCCCGCTTCGGCCTCCCCTTTAACGGGCCTCCCACCCCGCTTTGGCCTCCCACCAAGCTTCAGCTTCCCCTTTAACTGGCCTCCTACCCTGCTTTGGCTTCCCTACCTGCTTCGGCCTCCCACCCCGCTTCAGCCTCCTACTCCGCTTCAGCCTTGCACCTGGCTATGGCCTCCCACCCAGCTTTGGTCTCCCACTCCCTTTTGGCCTCGCACCCAGCTTTGGCCTCCCACCCCGCTTTGGCCAACCACCCTGCTTCAGCCTCCCCTTTAACTGGCCACCCACCCTGCTTCAGGATCCCACCATGCTTTGGCCTCCCACCCCGCTTCAGGATCCCAAACTGCTTTGGTCTCCCACCCCGCTTAGGCCTCTCCTTTAACTGACTCCCTATCCTGCTTTGGCCTCCCTACCTGCTTCGGCCTCCCCCCCTACTTCAGCCTCCCTTTAACTTGCCTTCCAGCCCGCTTCGGCCTCCCACCCCGCTTCGGCCTCCCACACCGCCTCGGCCTCCCCTTTGACTGTCTTCCCACCCCGCTTCAGCTTCCCACACCACTTTGGCCTCCTCTTTAACCGGTTTCCTACCCCGCTTCAGCCTCTCCTTTAACTGGCCTCCCACCCTGCTTCAGGCTCCCCCCCTACTTCAGCCTCCCTTTAACTGGCCTCCCACCCCGCTTTGGCCTCCCACCCTGCTTCAGCCGCCCCTTTAACTTGCCTTCCACCCCGCTTCAGCCTCCCACCCCGCTTTGGCCTCCCCTTTAACTCGAGTCCCAACCCGCTTCGACCTCCCATTCCGATTCAGCCTCCCCTTTAACTGGATTCCCACCCTGCTTCGGCATCCCACCTCCCTTCGGCCTCCCCTTTAACTGGCCTCCCACCCCACTTCGGTCTCCCACCTTGCTTCGGCCTCCCAGCCCGCTTCAGCTCCCACTTTAACTGGCCTCCTACACCGCTTCCGCATCCCACCCTGCTTTGGCTCCCACTTACCTGGCCTCTCACCCCGCTTCGGCCTCCCAACCCGCTTCGGCCTCCCACAACGCCTCGGCCTCCCCTTTAGCTTCCCACACCACTTTGGCCTCCTCTTTAATCGGTTTCCTAACCCGCTTCAGCCTCTCCTTTAACTGGCCTCCCACCCTGCTTCAGGCTCCCCCCCTACTTCAGCCTCCCTTTAACTGGCCTCCCACCCCGCTTTGGCCTCCCACCCTGCTTCAGCCGCCCCTTTAACTTGCCTTCCACCCCGCTTCAGCCTCCCACCCCGCTTCGTCCTCCGCTTTAACTGGGGTGCCACTCCGCTTCGACCTCCCATTCCGATTCAGCCTCCCCTTTAACTGGATTCCCACCCTGCTTCGGCATCCCACCTCCCTTCGGCCTCCCCTTTAACTGGCCTCCCACCCCACTTCGGTCTCCCACCTTGCTTCGGCCTCCCAGCCCACTTCAGCTCCCACTTTAACTGGCCTCCTACACCGCTTCCACATCCCACCCTGCTTTGGCTCCCACTTACCTGGCCTCTCACCCCGCTTCGGCCTCCCTTTAAACTGGTCTCTCACCCAGCTTGGGTCACCCCTTATCTGGCCTCCCACACCGCCTCGGCATCCCTTTTTGTCTGTCTTCCCACCCTGCTTCAGCTTCCCACACCGCTTCGGCCTCCTCTTTAACCGGTTTCCTACCCCGCTTCAGCCTCTCCTTTAACTGGCCTCCCACCCTGCTTCAGACTCACCCCCTACTTCGGCCTCCCTTAAACTGGCCTCCCACCCCGCTTCGGCCTCCCACCCCGCTTCAGCCTCCCCTTTAACTTGCCTTCCATCCCGCTTCAGCCTCCCACCCTGCTTTTGCCTCCACTTTAACTGGGGTCCCAACCCGCTTCGGGCTCCCATCCCGCTTCGGCCTCCCATTTAGCTGGACTCCCACCTCCATTCGGTCTCCCCTTTTCACTGGCCTCCCACTCCGCTTTGGCCTCCCACCCCGCTTTGGCCTCCTCTTTAACTGGCCTCCCACCCCGCTTCAGCCTCCCCTTTAACGGGCCTCCCACCCCGCTTTAGCCTCCCACCAAGCTTCAGCTTCCCCTTTAACTGGCCCCCTACCCTGCTTTGGCCTCCCTACCTGCTTCAGCCTCCCATCCCGCTTCGGCCTCCCATCTCCCTTTGGCCTCCCCTTTAACTGGCCTCTCACCCCACTTCAGCCTCCCACCAAGCTTCAGCCTCCCCTATAACTGGCCCCCTATCCTGCTTTGGCCTCCCTACCTGCTTCGGCCTCCCCCCCTACTTCAGCCTCCCTTTAACTTGCCTTCCAGCCCGCTTCGGTCTCCCACAACGCCTCGGCCTCCCCTTTAGCTTCCCACACCACTTTGGCCTCCTCTTTAACCGGTTTACTACCCCGCTTCGGCCTCCCCTTTAACGGGCCTCCCACCCCGCTTTGGCCTCCCACCAAGCTTCAGCTTCCCCTTTAACTGGCCTCCTACCCTGCTTTGGCTTCCCTACCTGCTTCGGCCTCCCACCCCGCTTCAGCCTCCTACTCCGCTTCAGCCTTGCACCTGGCTATGGCCTCCCACCCAGCTTTGGTCTCCCACTCCCTTTTGGCCTCGCACCCAGCTTTGGCCTCCCACCCCGCTTTGGCCAACCACCCTGCTTCAGCCTCCCCTTTAACTGGCCACCCACCCTGCTTCAGGATCCCACCATGCTTTGGCCTCCCACCCCGCTTCAGGATCCCAAACTGCTTTGGTCTCCCACCCCGCTTAGGCCTCTCCTTTAACTGACCTCCTATCCTGCTTTGGCCTCCCTACCTGCTTCATCCTCCCAGCCCGCTTCAGCCTCCCATCCCGCTTCGGCCTCCCACCTCCCTTTGGTCTCCCCTTTAACTGGCCTCTCACCCCACTTCAGCCTCCCACCAAGCTTCAGCCTCCCCTTTAACTGGCCCCCTATCCTGCTTTGGCCTCCCTACCTGCTTCGGCCTCCCCCCCTACTTCAGCCTCCCTTTAACTTGCCTTCCAGCCCGCTTCGGCCTCCCACAACGCCTCGGCCTCCCCTTTAGCTTCCCACACCACTTTGGCCTCCTCTTTAACCGGTTTACTACCCCGCTTCAGCCTCTCCTTTAACTGGCCTCCCACCCTGCTTCAGCCTCCCCCCCTAATTCGGCCTCCCTTTAACTGGCCTCCCACCCCGCTTCAGCCTCCCCTTTAACTTGCCTTCCATCCCGCTTCAGCCTCCCACCCTGCTTTTGCCTCCACTTTAACTGGGGTCCCAACCCGCTTCGGCCTCCCATCCCGCTTGGCCCTCCCATCCCGCTTCGGCCTCCCATTTAGCTGGACTCCCACCGCACTTTGGCCTCCCACCTCCATTCGGCCTCCCCTTTTCAATGGCCTCCCACTCCACTTTGGCCTCCCACCAAGCTTCAGCTTCCCCTTTAACTGGCCTCCTACCCTGCTTTGGCTTCCCTACCTGCTTCGGCCTCCCACCCCGCTTCAGCCTCCTACTCCGCTTCAGCCTTGCACCTGGCTATGGCCTCCCACCCAGCTTTGGTCTCCCACTCCCTTTTGGCCTCGCACCCAGCTTTGGCCTCCCACCCCGCTTTGGCCAACCACCCTGCTTCAGCCTCCCCTTTAACTGGCCACCCACCCTGCTTCAGGATCCCACCATGCTTTGGCCTCCCACCCCGCTTCAGGATCCCAAACTGCTTTGGTCTCCCACCCCGCTTAGGCCTCTCCTTTAACTGACCTCCTATCCTGCTTTGGCCTCCCTACCTGCTACAGCCTCCCAGCCCGCTTCAGCCTCCCATCCCGCTTCGGCCTCCCACCTCCCTTTGGTCTCCCCTTTAACTGGCCTCTCACCCCACTTCAGCCTCCCACCAAGCTTCAGCCTCCCCTTTAACTGGCCCCCTATCCTGCTTTGGCCTCCCTACCTGCTTCAGCCTCCCCCCCTACTTCAGCCTCCCTTTAACTTGCCTTCCAGCCCGCTTCGGCCTCCCACCCCGCTTCGGCCTCCCACACCGCCTCGGCCTCCCCTTTGACTGTCTTCCCACCCCGCTTCAGCTTCCCACACCACTTTGGCCTCCTCTTTAACCGGTTTCCTACCCCGCTTCAGCCTCTCCTTTAACTGGCCTCCCACCCTGCTTCAGGCTCCCCCCCTACTTCAGCCTCCCTTTAACTGGCCTCCCACCCCGCTTTGGCCTCCCACCCTGCTTCAGCCGCCCCTTTAACTTGCCTTCCACCCCGCTTCAGCCTCCCACCCCGCTTTGGCCTCCCCTTTAACTCGAGTCCCAACCCGCTTCGACCTCCCATTCCGATTCAGCCTCCCCTTTAACTGGATTCCCACCCTGCTTCGGCATCCCACCTCCCTTCGGCCTCCCCTTTAACTGGCCTCCCACCCCACTTCGGTCTCCCACCTTGCTTCGGCCTCCCAGCCCGCTTCAGCTCCCACTTTAACTGGCCTCCTACACCGCTTCCGCATCCCACCCTGCTTTGGCTCCCACTTACCTGGCCTCTCACCCCGCTTCGGCCTCCCTTTAAACTGGTCTCTCACCCCGCTTTGGCCTCCCAACCTGCTTCGGCCTCCCACAACGCCTCGGCCTCCTCTTTAGCTTCCCACACCACTTTGGCCTCCTCTTTAATCGGTTTCCTAACCCGCTTCAGCCTCTCCTTTAACTGGCCTCCCACCCTGCTTCAGCCTCCCCCCCTACTTCAGCCTCCCTTTAACTGGCCTCCCACCCCGCTTTGGCCTCCCACCCTGCTTCAGCCGCCCCTTTAACTTGCCTTCCACCCCGCTTCAGCCTCCCACCCCGCTTCGTCCTCCGCTTTAACTGGGGTCCCACTCCGCTTCGACCTCCCATTCCGCTTCAGCCTCCCCTTTAACTGGATTCCCACCCTGCTTCGGCATCCCACCTCCCTTCGGCCTCCCCTTTAACTGGCCTCCCACCCCACTTCGGTCTCCCACCTTGCTTCGGCCTCCCAGCCCACTTCAGCTCCCACTTTAACTGGCCTCCTACACCGCTTCCGCATCCCACCCTGCTTTGGCTCCCACTTACCTGGCCTCTCACCCTGCTTCGGCCTCCCTTTAAACTGGTCTCTCACCCAGCTTGGGCCACCCCTTATCTGGCCTCCCACACCGCCTCGGCATCCCCTTTTGTCTGTCTTCCCACCCTGCTTCAGCTTCCCACCCCGCTTCGGCCTCCTCTTTAGCCGGTTTCCTACCCCGCTTCAGCCTCTCCTTTAACTGGCCTCCCACCCTGCTTCAGCCTCACCCCCTACTTCGGCCTCCCTTAAACTGGCCTCCCACCCCGCTTCAGCCTCCCCTTTAACTTGCCTTCCATCCCGCTTCAGCCTCCCACCCTGCTTTTGCCTCCACTTTAACTGGGGTCCCAACCGCTTCGGGCTCCCATCCCACTTCGGCCTCCCATTTAGCTGGACTCCCACCTCCATTCGGTCTCCCCTTTTCACTGGCCTCCCACTCCGCTTTGGCCTACCACCCCGCTTCGGCCTCCTCTTTAACTGGCCTCCCACCCCGCTTCAGCCTCCCCTTTAATGGGCCTCCCACCCCACTTTAGCCTCCCACCAAGCTTCAGCTTCCCCTTTAACTGGCCCCCTACCCTGCTTTGGCCTCCCTACCTGCTTCAGCCTCCCATCCCGCTTCGGCCTCCCATTTAACTGGCCTCCCACCTCCCTTTGGCCTCCCCTTTAACTGGCCTCTCACCCCACTTCAGCCTCCCACCAAGCTTCAGCCTCCCCTATAACTGGCCCCCTATCCTGCTTTGGCCTCCCTACCTGCTTCGGCCTCCCCCCCTACTTCAGCCTCCCTTTAACTTGCCTTCCAGCCCGCTTCGGCCTCCCACCCCGCTTCGGCCTCCCACAACGCCTCGGCCTCCCCTTTAGCTTCCCACACCACTTTGGCCTCCTCTTTAACTGGTTTCCTACCCCGCTTCAGCCTCTCCTTTAACTGGCCTCCCACCCTGCTTCAGCCTCCCCCCCTAATTCGGCCTCCCTTTAACTGGCCTCCCACCCCGCTTCAGCCTCCCACCCTGCTTTTGCCTCCACTTTAACTGGGGTCCCAACCCGCTTCGGCCTCCCATCCCGCTTGGCCCTCCCATCCCGCTTCGGCCTCCCATTTAGCTGGACTCCCACCGCACTTTGGCCTCCCACCTCCATTCGGCCTCCCCTTTTCACTGGCCTCCCACTCCACTTTGGCCTCCCACCCCGCTTCGGCCTCCTCTTTAACTGGCCTCCCACCCCGCTTCGGCCTCCCCTTTAACGGGCCTCCCACCCCGCTTTAGCCTCCCACCAAGCTTCAGCTTCCCCTTTAACTGGCCTCCTACCCTGCTTTGGCTTCCCTACCTGCTTCGGCCTCCCACCCCGCTTCAGCCTCCTACTCCGCTTCAGCCTTGCACCTGGCTATGGCCTCCCACCCAGCTTTGGTCTCCCACTCCTTTTTGGCCTCGCACCCAGCTTTGGCCTCCCACCCCGCTTTGGCCAACCACCCTGCTTCAGCCTCCCCTTTAACTGGCCACCCACCCTGCTTCAGGATCCCACCATGCTTTGGCCTCCCACCCCGCTTCAGGATCCCAAACTGCTTTGGTCTCCCACCCCGCTTAGGCCTCTCCTTTAACTGACCTCCTATCCTGCTTTGGCCTCCCTACCTGCTTCAGCCTCCCAGCCCGCTTCAGCGTCCCATCCCGCTTCAGCCTCCCACCTCCCTTTGGCCTCCCCTTTAACTGGCCTCTCACCCCACTTCAGCCTCCCACCAAGCTTCAGCCTCCCCTTTAACTGGCCCCCTATCCTGCTTTGGCCTCCCTACCTGCTTCGGCCTCCCCCCCCTACTTCAGCCTCCCTTTAACTTGCCTTCCAGCCCGCTTCGGCCTCCCACTCCGCTTCGGCCTCCCACAACTCCTCGGCCTCCCCTTTAGCTTCCCACACCACTTTGGCCTCCTCTTTAATCGGTTTCCTTCCCCGCTTCAGCCTCTCCTTTAACTGGCCTCCCACCCTGCTTCAGGCTCCCCCCCTACTTCATCCTCCCTTTAACTGGCCTCCCACCCCGCTTTGGCCTCCCACCCTGCTTCAGCCGCCCCTTTAACTTGCCTTCCACCCCGCTTCAGCCTCCCACCCCGCTTCGTCCTCCGCTTTAACTGGGGTCCCACTCCGCTTCGACCTCCCATTCCGCTTCAACCTCCCCTTTAACTGGATTCCCACCCTGCTTCGGCATCCCACCTCCCTTCGGCCTCCCCTTTAACTGGCCTCCCACCCCACTTCGGTCTCCCACCTTGCTTCGGCCTCCCAGCCCACTTCAGCTCCCACTTTAACTGGCCTCCTACACCGCTTCCACATCCCACCCTGCTTTGGCTCCCACTTACCTGGCCTCTCACCCCTCTTCGGCCTCCCTTTAAACTGGTCTCTCACCCAGCTTGGGCCACCCCTTATCTGGCCTCCCACACCGCCTTGGCATCCCCTTTTGTCTGTCTTCCCACCCTGCTTCAGCTTCCCACCCCGCTTCGGCCTCCTCTTTAACCGGTTTCCTACCCCGCTTCAGCCTCTCCTTTAACTGGCCTCCCACCCTGCTTCAGCCTCACCCCCTACTTCGGCCTCCCTTAAACTGGCCTCCCACCCCGCTTCGGCCTCCCACCCCACTTCAGCCTCCCCTTTAACTTGCCTTCCATCCCGCTTCAGCCTCCCACCCTGCTTTTGCCTCCACTTTAACTGGGGTCCCAACCCGCTTCGGGCTCCCATCCCGCTTCGGCCTCCCATTTAGCTGGACTCCCACCTCCATTCGGTCTCCCCTTTTCACTGGCCTCCCACTCCGCTTTGGCCTCCCACCCCGCTTCGGCCTCCTCTTTAACTGGCCTCCCACCCCGCTTCAGCCTCCCCTTTAACGGGCCTCCCACCCCGCTTTAGCCTCCCACCAAGTTTCAGCTTCCCCTTTAACTGGCCCCCTACCCTGCTTTGGCCTCCCTACCTGCTTCAGCCTCCCACCCCGCTTCGGCCTCCCACCCCGCTTCAGCCTCCCCTTTAACTTGCCTTCCATCCCGCTTCAGCCTCCCACCCTGCTTTTGCCTCCACTTTAACTGGGGTCCCAACCCGCTTCGGGCTCCCATCCCGCTTCGGCCTCCCATTTAGCTGGACTCCCACCTCCATTCGGTCTCCCCTTTTCACTGGCCTCCCACTCCGCTTTGGCCTCCCACCCCACTTCGGCCTCCTCTTTAACTGGCCTCCCAGCCCGCTTCAGCCTCCCCTTTAACGGGCCTCCCACCCCGCTTTAGCCTCCCACCAAGTTTCAGCTTCCCCTTTAACTGGCCCCCTACCCTGCTTTGGCCTCCCTACCTGCTTCAGCCTCCCATCCCGCTTCGGCCTCCCATTTAACTGGCCTCCCACCTCCCTTTGGCCTCCCCTTTAACTGGCCTCTCACCCCACTTCAGCCTCCCACCAAGCTTCAGCCTCCCCTATAACTGGCCCCCTATCCTGCTTTGGCCTCCCTACCTGCTTCGGCCTCCCCCCCTACTTCAGCCTCCCTTTAACTTGCCTTCCAGCCCGCTTCGGCCTCCCACAACGCCTCGGCCTCCCCTTTAGCTTCCCACACCACTTTGGCCTCCTCTTTAACCGGTTTCCTACCCCGCTTCAGCCTCTCCTTTAACTGGCCTCCCACCCTGCTTCAGCCTCCCCCCCTAATTCGGCCTCCCTTTAACTGGCCTCCCACCCCGCTTCAGCCTCCCCTTTAACTTGCCTTCCATCCTGCTTCAGCCTCCCACCCTGCTTTTGCCTCCACTTTAACTGGGGTCCCAACCCGCTTCGGCCTCCCATCCCGCTTGGCCCTCCCATCCCGCTTCGGCCTCCCCTTTTCAATGGCCTCCCACTCCACTTTGGCCTCCCACCAAGCTTCAGCTTCCCCTTTAACTGGCCTCCTACCCTGCTTTGGCTTCCCTACCTGCTTCGGCCTCCCACCCCGCTTCAGCCTCCTACTCCGCTTCAGCCTTGCACCTGGCTATGGCCTCCCACCCAGCTTTGGTCTCCCACTCCCTTTTGGCCTCGCACCCAGCTTTGGCCTCCCACCCCGCTTTGGCCAACCACCCTGCTTCAGCCTCCCCTTTAACTGGCCACCCACCCTGCTTCAGGATCCCACCATGCTTTGGCCTCCCACCCCGCTTCAGGATCCCAAACTGCTTTGGTCTCCCACCCCGCTTAGGCCTCTCCTTTAACTGACCTCCTATCCTGCTTTGGCCTCCCTACCTGCTTCAGCCTCCCACCCCGCTTCAGCGTCCCATCCCGCTTCGGCCTCCCACCTCCCTTTGGTCTCCCCTTTAACTGGCCTCTCACCCCACTTCAGCCTCCCACCAAGCTTCAGCCTCCCCTTTAACTGGCCCCCTATCCTGCTTTGGCCTCCCTACCTGCTTCGGCCTCCCCCCCTACTTCAGCCTCCCTTTAACTTGCCTTCCAGCCCGCTTCGGCCTCCCACCCCGCTTCGGCCTCCCACACCGCCTCGGCCTCCCCTTTGACTGTCTTCCCACCCCGCTTCAGCTTCCCACACCACTTTGGCCTTCTCTTTAACCGGTTTCCTACCCCGCTTCAGCCTCTCCTTTAACTGGCCTCCCACCCTGCTTCAGCCTCCCCCCCTACTTCAGCCTCCCTTTAACTGGCCTCCCACCCCGCTTTGGCCTCCCACCTTGCTTCAGCCGCCCCTTTAACTTGCCTTCCACCCCGCTTCAGCCTCCCACCCCGCTTTGGCCTCCCCTTTAACTCGAGTCCCAACCCGCTTCGACCTCCCATTCCGCTTCAGCCTCCCCTTTAACTGGATTCCCACCCTGCTTCGGCATCCCACCTCCCTTCGGCCTCCCCTTTAGCTGGCCTCCCACCCCACTTCGGTCTCCCACCTTGCTTCGGCCTCCCAGCCCGCTTCAGCTCCCACTTTAACTGGCCTCCTACACCGCTTCCGCATCCCACCCTGCTTTGGCTCCCACTTACCTGGCCTCTCACCCCGCTTCGGCCTCCCTTTAAACTGGTCTCTCACCCCGCTTTGGCCTCCCAACCCGCTTCAGCTTCCCCTTTAACTGGTCTCCCACCCCGCTTTGGCCTCCCCTTATCTGGCCTCCCACACCGTCTCGGCCTCCCCTTTGACTGTCTTCCCACCCTGCTTCAGCTTCCCACCCCGCTTCGGCCTGCTCTTTAACTGGTTTCCCGCCCCGCTTCGGCCTCCCCTTTAACTGGCTTCGCACCCAGCTTGGGCCTCCCACCCTGCTTCAGCTCCCACTTTAACTGGCCTCCCATCGCGCTTCAGCCTCCCACTCCACTTCCGCCTCCCCTTTAACTGGCCTGTCACCCAGCTTCGGCCTCCCAAATTGCTTCAGCCTCCCCTTTAAATGGTCTCCCACCCCGCTTTGGCCACCCCTTATCTGGCCTCCCACACCGCCTCGGCATCCCCTTTGACTGTCTTCCCACCCTGCTTCCGCTTCCCACCCCGCTTCGGCCTCCTCTTTAACTGGTTTCCTACCCCGCTTCAGCCTCTCCTTTAACTGGCCTCCCACCCTGCTTCAGCCTCCCCCCCTACTTCGGCCTCCCTTAAACTGGCCTCCCACCCCGCTTCGGCCTCCCACCCCGCTTCAGCCTCCCCTTTAACTTGCCTTCCATCCCGCTTCAGCCTCCCACCCTGCTTTTGCCTCCACTTTAACTGGGGTCCCAACCCGCTTCGGCCTCCCATCCCGCTTGGCCCTCCCATCCCGCTTCGGCCTCCCATTTAGCTGGACTCCCACCGCACTTTGGCCTCCCACCTCCATTCGGCCTCCCCTTTTCACTGGCTTCCCACTCCACTTTGGCCTCCCACCCCGCTTCGGCCTCCCCTTTAACAGGCCTCCCACCCCGCTTTGGCCTCCTACTCCGCTTCAGCCTTGCACCTGGCTATGGCCTCCCACCCAGCTTTGGTCTCCCACTCCCTTTTGGCCTCGCACCCAGCTTTGGACTCCCACCCCGCTTTGGCCAACCACCCCGCTTCGGCTCTCACTTTAACTGGCCTCCTACCCCGCTTCTGCCTCCCACCCCGCTTCGGCTCCAACTTTAACTGGCCTCCCAGCCCGCTTTGGCTTCCCACCCCACTACGGCCTCCCAACCCGCTTCGGCCTCCCCTTTCACAGGCCTCCCACCCTGCTTCGGCCTCCCACTGCGCTTTGGCCTCCCATCCCCCTTTGGCCTCCCCTGTAACTGACCTCCCACTCCGCTTCGGCCTCCCACCCTGCTTCAGCCTCCCACACTGCCTCGGCCTCCCCTTTGACTGTCTTCCCACCCCGTTTCAGGTTCCCACCCCGCTTCGGCCTGCTCTTTAACCGGTTTCCTACCCCGCTTTGGCCTCTCCTTTAACTGCCTTCTCACCCAGCTTGCGCCTCCCACCCCGGTTCGGCCTCTCTTTTAACTGGCCTCCCACCCTGCTTCAGCCTCCCCCCTCACTTCAGCCTCCCTTTAACTGGCCTCTCAGCCCGCTTTGTCCTCCCACCCCGCTTCAGCCTCCCCTTTAACTGGCCACCCACCCTGCTTCAGGATCCCACCATGCTTTGGCCTACCACCCCGCTTCAGGATCCCAAACTGCTTTGGTCTCCCACCCCGCTTAGGCCTCTCCTTTAACTGACCTGCTATCCTGCTTTGGCCTCCCTACCTGCTTCAGCCTCCCACCCCGCTTCAGCCTCCCATCCCGCTTCGGCCTCCCATTTAACTGGCCTCCCACCTCCCTTTGGCCTCCCCTTTAACTGGCCTCTCACCCCACTTCAGCCTCCCACCAAGCTTCAGCCTCCCCTATAACTGGCCCCCTATCCTGCTTTGGCCTCCCTACCTGCTTCGGCCTCCCCCCCTACTTCAGCCTCCCTTTAACTTGCCTTCCAGCCCGCTTCGGCCTCCCACAACGCCTCGGCCTCCCCTTTAGCTTCCCACACCACTTTGGCCTCCTCTTTAACCGGTTTCCTACCCCGCTTCAGCCTCTCCTTTAACTGGCCTCCCACCCTGCTTCAGCCTCCCCCCCTACTTCAGCCTCCCTTTAACTGGCCTCCCACCCCGCTTCAGCCTCCCCTTTAACTTGCCTTCCATCCCGCTTCAGCCTCCCACCCTGCTTTTGCCTCCACTTTAACTGGGGTCCCAACCCGCTTCGGCCTCCCATCCCGCTTGGCCCTCCCATCCCGCTTCGGCCTCCCATTTAGCTGGACTCCCACCGCACTTTGGCCTCCCACCTCCATTCGGCCTCCCCTTTTCACTGGCCTCCCACTCCACTTTGGCCTCCCACCCCGCTTCGGCCTCCTCTTTAACTGGCCTCCCACCCCGCTTCGGCCTCCCCTTTAACGGGCCTCCCACCCCGCTTTAGCCTCCCACCAAGCTTCAGCTTCCCCTTTAACTGGCCTCCTACCCTGCTTTGGCTTCCCTACCTGCTTCGGCCTCCCACCCCGCTTCAGCCTCCTACTCCGCTTCAGCCTTGCACCTGGCTATGGCCTCCCACCCAGCTTTGGTCTCCCACTCCTTTTTGGCCTCGCACCCAGCTTTGGCCTCCCACCCCGCTTTGGCCAACCACCCTGCTTCAGCCTCCCCTTTAACTGGCCACCCACCCTGCTTCAGGATCCCACCATGCTTTGGCCTCCCACCCCGCTTCAGGATCCCAAACTGCTTTGGTCTCCCACCCCGCTTAGGCCTCTCCTTTAACTGACCTCCTATCCTGCTTTGGCCTCCCTACCTGCTTCAGCCTCCCACCCCGCTTCAGCGTCCCATCCCGCTTCGGCCTCCCACCTCCCTTTGGTCTCCCCTTTAACTGGCCTCTCACCCCACTTCAGCCTCCCACCAAGCTTCAGCCTCCCCTTTAACTGGCCCCCTATCCTGCTTTGGCCTCCCTACCTGCTTCGGCCTCCCCCCCTACTTCAGCCTCCCTTTAACTTGCCTTCCAGCCCGCTTCGGCCTCCCACCCCGCTTCGGCCTCCCACACCGCCTCGGCCTCCCCTTTGACTGTCTTCCCACCCCGCTTCAGCTTCCCACACCACTTTGGCCTTCTCTTTAACCGGTTTCCTACCCCGCTTCAGCCTCTCCTTTAACTGGCCTCCCACCCTGCTTCAGCCTCCCCCCCTACTTCAGCCTCCCTTTAACTGGCCTCCCACCCCGCTTTGGCCTCCCACCTTGCTTCAGCCGCCCCTTTAACTTGCCTTCCACCCCGCTTCAGCCTCCCACCCCGCTTTGGCCTCCCCTTTAACTCGAGTCCCAACCTGCTTCGACCTCCCATTCCGCTTCAGCCTCCCCTTTAACTGGATTCCCACCCTGCTTCGGCATCCCACCTCCCTTCGGCCTCCCCTTTAGCTGGCCTCCCACCCCACTTCGGTCTCCCACCTTGCTTCGGCCTCCCAGCCCGCTTCAGCTCCCACTTTAACTGGCCTCCTACACCGCTTCCGCATCCCACCCTGCTTTGGCTCCCACTTACCTGGCCTCTCACCCCGCTTCGGCCTCCCTTTAAACTGGTCTCTCACCCCGCTTTGGCCTCCCAACCCGCTTCAGCTTCCCCTTTAACTGGTCTCCCACCCCGCTTTGGCCTCCCCTTATCTGGCCTCCCACACCGTCTCGGCCTCCCCTTTGACTGTCTTCCCACCCTGCTTCAGCTTCCCACCCCGCTTCGGCCTGCTCTTTAACTGGTTTCCCGCCCCGCTTCGGCCTCCCCTTTAACTGGCTTCGTACCCAGCTTGGGCCTCCCACCCTGCTTCAGCTCCCACTTTAACTGGCCTCCCATCGCGCTTCAGCCTCCCACTCCACTTCCGCCTCCCCTTTAACTGGCCTGTCACCCAGCTTCGGCCTCCCAAATTGCTTCAGCCTCCCCTTTAAATGGTCTCCCACCCCGCTTTGGCCACCCCTTATCTGGCCTCCCACACCGCCTCGGCATCCCCTTTGACTGTCTTCCCACCCTGCTTCCGCTTCCCACCCCACTTCGGCCTCCTCTTTAACCGGTTTCCTACCCCGCTTCAGCCTCTCCTTTAACTGGCCTCCCACCCTGCTTCAGCCTCCCCCCCTACTTCGGCCTCCCTTAAACTGGCCTCCCACCCCGCTTCGGCCTCCCACCCCGCTTCAGCCTCCCCTTTAACTTGCCTTCCATCCCGCTTCAGCCTCCCACCCTGCTTTTGCCTCCACTTTAACTGGGGTCCCAACCCGCTTCGGCCTCCCATCCCGCTTGGCCCTCCCATCCCGCTTCGGCCTCCCATTTAGCTGGACTCCCACCGCACTTTGGCCTCCCACCTCCATTCGGCCTCCCCTTTTCACTGGCTTCCCACTCCACTTTGGCCTCCCACCCCGCTTCGGCCTCCCCTTTAACGGGCCTCCCACCCCGCTTTGGCCTCCTACTCCGCTTCAGCCTTGCACCTGGCTATGGCCTCCCACCCAGCTTTGGTCTCCCACTCCCTTTTGGCCTCGCACCCAGCTTTGGACTCCCACCCCGCTTTGGCCAACCACCCCGCTTCGGCTCTCACTTTAACTGGCCTCCTACCCCGCTTCTGCCTCCCACCCCGCTTCGGCTCCAACTTTAACTGGCCTCCCAGCCCGCTTTGGCTTCCCACCCCACTACGGCCTCCCAACCCGCTTCGGCCTCCCCTTTCACAGGCCTCCCACCCTGCTTCGGCCTCCCACTGCGCTTTGGCCTCCCATCCCCCTTTGGCCTCCCCTGTAACTGACCTCCCACTCCGCTTCGGCCTCCCACCCTGCTTCAGCCTCCCACACTGCCTCGGCCTCCCCTTTGACTGTCTTCCCACCCCGTTTCAGGTTCCCACCCCGCTTCGGCCTGCTCTTTAACCGGTTTCCTACCCCGCTTTGGCCTCTCCTTTAACTGCCTTCTCACCCAGCTTGCGCCTCCCACCCCGGTTCGGCCTCTCCTTTAACTGGCCTCCCACCCTGCTTCAGCCTCCCCCCTCACTTCAGCCTCCCTTTAACTGGCCTCTCAGCCCGCTTTGTCCTCCCACCCCGCTTCAGCCTCCCCTTTAACTGGCCACCCACCCTGCTTCAGGATCCCACCATGCTTTGGCGTACAACCCCGCTTCAGGATCCCAAACTGCTTTGGTCTCCCACCCTGCTTAGGCCTCTCCTTTAACTGACCTGCTATCCTGCTTTGGCCTCCCTACCTGCTTCAGCCTCCCACCCCGCTTCAGCCTCCCATCCCGCTTCGGCCTCCCATTTAACTGGCCTCCCACCTCCCTTTGGCCTCCCCTTTAACTGGCCTCTCACCCCACTTCAGCCTCCCACCAAGCTTCAGCCTCCCCTATAACTGGCCCCCTATCCTGCTTTGGCCTCCCTACCTGCTTCGGCCTCCCCCCCTACTTCAGCCTCCCTTTAACTTGCCTTCCAGCCCGCTTCGGCCTCCCACAACGCCTCGGCCTCCCCTTTAGCTTCCCACACCACTTTGGCCTCCTCTTTAACCGGTTTCCTACCCCGCTTCAGCCTCTCCTTTAACTGGCCTCCCACCCTGCTTCAGCCTCCCCCCCTACTTCAGCCTCCCTTTAACTGGCCTCCCACCCCGCTTCAGCCTCCCCTTTAACTTGCCTTCCATCCCGCTTCAGCCTCCCACCCTGCTTTTGCCTCCACTTTAACTGGGGTCCCAACCCGCTTCGGCCTCCCATCCCGCTTGGCCCTCCCATCCCGCTTCGGCCTCCCATTTAGCTGGACTCCCACCGCACTTTGGCCTCCCACCTCCATTCGGGCTCCCCTTTTCAATGGCCTCCCACTCCACTTTGGCCTCCCACCAAGCTTCAGCTTCCCCTTTAACTGGCCTCCTACCCTGCTTTGGCTTCCCTACCTGCTTCGGCCTCCCACCCCGCTTCAGCCTTGCACCTGGCTATGGCCTCCCACCCAGCTTTGGTCTCCCACTCCCTTTTGGCCTCGCACCCAGCTTTGGCCTCCCACCCCGCTTTGGCCAACCACCCTGCTTCAGCCTCCCCTTTAACTGGCCACCCACCCTGCTTCAGGATCCCACCATGCTTTGGCCTCCCACCCCGCTTCAGGATCCCAAACTGCTTTGGTCTCCCACCCCGCTTAGGCCTCTCCTTTAACTGACCTCCTATCCTGCTTTGGCCTCCCTACCTGCTTCAGCCTCCCACCCCGCTTCAGCGTCCCATCCCGCTTCGGCCTCCCACCTCCTTTGGTCTCCCCTTTAACTGGCCTCTCACCCCACTTCAGCCTCCCACCAAGCTTCAGCCTCCCCTTTAACTGGCCCCCTATCCTGCCTTGGCCTCCCTACCTGCTTCGGCCTCCCCCCCTACTTCAGCCTCCATTTAACTTGCCTTCCAGCCCGCTTCGGCCTCCCACCCCGCTTCGGCCTCCCACAACGCCTCGGCCTCCCCTTTAGCTTCCCACACCACTTTGGCCTTCTCTTTAACCGGTTTCCTACCCCGCTTCAGCCTCTCCTTTAACTGGCCTCCCACCCTGCTTCAGCCTCCCCCCCTAATTCGGCCTCCCTTTAACTGGCCTCCCACCCTGCTTCAGCCTCCCCTTTAACTTGCCTTCCATCCCGCTTCAGCCTCCCACCCTGCTTTTGCCTCCACTTTAACTGGGGTCCCAACCCGCTTCGGCCTCCCATCCCGCTTGGCCCTCCCATCCCGCTTCGGCCTCCCACCGCACTTTGGCCTCCCACCTCCATTCGGCCTCCCCTTTTCACTGGCCTCCCACTCCACTTTGGCCTCCCACCAAGCTTCAGCTTCCCCTTTAACTGGCCTCCTACCCTGCTTTGGCTTCCCAACCTGCTTCGGCCTCCCACCCCGCTTCAGCCTCCTACTCCGCTTCAGCCTTGCACCTGGCTATGGCCTCCCACCCAGCTTTGGTCTCCCACTCCTTTTTGGCCTCGCACCCAGCTTTGGCCTCCCACCCCGCTTTGGCCAACCACCCTGCTTCAGCCTCCCCTTTAACTGGCCACCCACCCTGCTTCAGGATCCCACCATGCTTTGGCCTCCCACCCCGCTTCAGGATCCCAAACTGCTTTGGTCTCCCACCCCGCTTAGGCCTCTCCTTTAACTGACCTCCTATCCTGCTTTGGCCTCCCTACCTGCTTCAGCCTCCCACCCCGCTTCAGCCTCCCATTTAACTGGCCTCCCACCTCACTTTGGCCTCCCCTTTAACTGGCCTCTCACCCCACTTCAGCCTCCCACCAAGCTTCAGCCTCCCCTATAACTGGCCCCCTATCCTGCTTTGGCCTCCCTACCTGCTTCGGCCTCCCCCCCTACTTCAGCCTCCCTTTAACTTGCCTTCCAGCCCGCTTCGGCCTCCCACCCCGCTTCGGCCTCCCACAACGCCTCGGCCTCCCCTTTAGCTTCCCACACCACTTTGGCCTCCTCTTTAACTGGTTTCCTACCCCGCTTCAGCCTCTCCTTTAACTGGCCTCCCACCCTGCTTCAGCCTCCCCCCCTAATTCGGCCTCCCTTTAACTGGCCTCCCACCCCGCTTCAGCCTCCCACCCTGCTTTTGCCTCCACTTTAACTGGGGTCCCAACCCGCTTCGGCCTCCCATCCCGCTTGGCCCTCCCATCCCGCTTCGGCCTCCCATTTAGCTGGACTCCCACCGCACTTTGGCCTCCCACCTCCATTCGGCCTCCCCTTTTCACTGGCCTCCCACTCCACTTTGGCCTCCCACCCCGCTTCGGCCTCCTCTTTAACTGGCCTCCCACCCCGCTTCGGCCTCCCCTTTAACGGGCCTCCCACCCCGCTTTAGCCTCCCACCAAGCTTCAGCTTCCCCTTTAACTGGCCTCCTACACTGCTTTGGCTTCCCTACCTGCTTCGGCCTCCCACCCCGCTTCAGCCTCCTACTCCGCTTCAGCCTTGCACCTGGCTATGGCCTCCCACCCAGCTTTGGTCTCCCACTCCCTTTTGGCCTCGCACCCAGCTTTGGCCTCCCACCCCGCTTTGGCCAACCACCCTGCTTCAGCCTCCCCTTTAACTGGCCACCCACCCTGCTTCAGGATCCCACCATGCTTTGGCCTCCCACCCCGCTTCAGGATCCCAAACTGCTTTGGTCTCCCACCCCGCTTAGGCCTCTCCTTTAACTGACCTCCTATCCTGCTTTGGCCTCCCTACCTGCTTCAGCCTCCCACCCCGCTTCAGCGTCCCATCCCGCTTCAGCCTCCCACCTCCCTTTGGCCTCCCCTTTAACTGGCCTCTCACCCCACTTCAGCCTCCCACCAAGCTTCAGCCTCCCCTTTAACTGGCCCCCTATCCTGCTTTGGCCTCCCTACCTGCTTCGGCCTCCCCCCCTACTTCAGCCTCCCTTTAACTTGCCTTCCAGCCCGCTTCGGCCTCCCACCCCGCTTCGGCCTCCCACAACGCCTCGGCCTCCCCTTTAGCTTCCCACACCACTTTGGCCTCCTCTTTAATCGGTTTCCTAACCCGCTTCAGCCTCTCCTTTAACTGGCCTCCCACCCTGCTTCAGGCTCCCCCCCTACTTCATCCTCCCTTTAACTGGCCTCCCACCCCGCTTTGGCCTCCCACCCTGCTTCAGCCGCCCCTTTAACTTGCCTTCCACCCCGCTTCAGCCTCCCACCCCGCTTCGTCCTCCGCTTTAACTGGGGTCCCACTCCGCTTCGACCTCCCATTCCGCTTCAACCTCCCCTTTAACTGGATTCCCACCCTGCTTCGGCATCCCACCTCCCTTCGGCCTCCCCTTTAACTGGCCTCCCACCCCACTTCGGTCTCCCACCTTGCTTCGGCCTCCCAGCCCACTTCAGCTCCCACTTTAACTGGCCTCCTACACCGCTTCCACATCCCACCCTGCTTTGGCTCCCACTTACCTGGCCTCTCACCCCGCTTCGGCCTCCCTTTAAACTGGTCTCTCACCCAGCTTGGGCCACCCCTTATCTGGCCTCCCACACCGCCTCGGCATCCCCTTTTGTCTGTCTTCCCACCCTGCTTCAGCTTCCCACCCCGCTTCGGCCTCCTCTTTAACCGGTTTCCTACCCCGCTTCAGCCTCTCCTTTAACTGGCCTCCCACCCTGCTTCAGCCTCACCCCCTACTTCGGCCTCCCTTAAACTGGCCTCCCACCCCGCTTCGGCCTCCCACCCCACTTCAGCCTCCCCTTTAACTTGCCTTCCATCCCGCTTCAGCCTCCCACCCTGCTTTTGCCTCCACTTTAACTGGGGTCCCAACCCGCTTCGGGCTCCCATCCCGCTTCGGCCTCCCATTTAGCTGGACTCCCACCTCCATTCGGTCTCCCCTTTTCACTGGCCTCCCACTCCGCTTTGGCCTCCCACCCCGCTTCGGCCTCCTCTTTAACTGGCCTCCCACCCCGCTTCAGCCTCCCCTTTAACGGGCCTCCCACCCCGCTTTAGCCTCCCACCAAGTTTCAGCTTCCCCTTTAACTGGCCCCCTACCCTGCTTTGGCCTCCCTACCTGCTTCAGCCTCCCATCCCGCTTCGGCCTCCCATTTAACTGGCCTCCCACCTCCCTTTGGCCTCCCCTTTAACTGGCCTCTCACCCCACTTCAGCCTCCCACCAAGCTTCAGCCTCCCCTATAACTGGCCCCCTATCCTGCTTTGGCCTCCCTACCTGCTTCGGCCTCCCCCCCTACTTCAGCCTCCCTTTAACTTGCCTTCCAGCCCGCTTCGGCCTCCCACAACGCCTCGGCCTCCCCTTTAGCTTCCCACACCACTTTGGCCTCCTCTTTAACCGGTTTCCTACCCCGCTTCAGCCTCTCCTTTAACTGGCCTCCCACCCTGCTTCAGCCTCCCCCCCTAATTCGGCCTCCCTTTAACTGGCCTCCCACCCCGCTTCAGCCTCCCCTTTAACTTGCCTTCCATCCTGCTTCAGCCTCCCACCCTGCTTTTGCCTCCACTTTAACTGGGGTCCCAACCCGCTTCGGCCTCCCATCCCGCTTGGCCCTCCCATCCCGCTTCGGCCTCCCATTTAGCTGGACTCCCACCGCACTTTGGCCTCCCACCTCCATTCGGCCTCCCCTTTTCACTGGCCTCCCACTCCACTTTGGCCTCCCACCCCGCTTCGGCCTCCTCTTTAACTGGCCTCCCACCCCGCTTCGGCCTCCCCTTTAACGGGCCTCCCACCCCGCTTTAGCCTCCCACCAAGCTTCAGCTTCCCCTTTAACTGGCCTCCTACACTGCTTTGGCTTCCCTACCTGCTTCGGCCTCCCACCCCGCTTCAGCCTCCTACTCCGCTTCAGCCTTGCACCTGGCTATGGCCTCCCACCCAGCTTTGGTCTCCCACTCCCTTTTGGCCTCGCACCCAGCTTTGGCCTCCCACCCCGCTTTGGCCAACCACCCTGCTTCAGCCTCCCCTTTAACTGGCCACCCACCCTGCTTCAGGATCCCACCATGCTTTGGCCTCCCACCCCGCTTCAGGATCCCAAACTGCTTTGGTCTCCCACCCCGCTTAGGCCTCTCCTTTAACTGACCTCCTATCCTGCTTTGGCCTCCCTACCTGCTTCAGCCTCCACCCCGCTTCAGCGTCCCATCCCGCTTCGGCCTCCCACCTCCCTTTGGTCTCCCCTTTAACTGGCCTCTCACCCCACTTCAGCCTCCCACCAAGCTTCAGCCTCCCCTTTAACTGGCCCCCTATCCTGCTTTGGCCTCCCTACCTGCTTCGGCCTCCCCCCCTACTTCAGCCTCCCTTTAACTTGCCTTCCAGCCCGCTTCGGCCTCCCACCCCGCTTCGGCCTCCCACACCGCCTCGGCCTCCCCTTTGACTGTCTTCCCACCCCGCTTCAGCTTCCCACACCACTTTGGCCTTCTCTTTAACCGGTTTCCTACCCCGCTTCAGCCTCTCCTTTAACTGGCCTCCCACCCTGCTTCAGCCTCCCCCCTACTTCAGCCTCCCTTTAACTGGCCTCCCACCCCGCTTTGGCCTCCCACCTTGCTTCAGCCGCCCCTTTAACTTGCCTTCCACCCCGCTTCAGCCTCCCACCCCGCTTTGGCCTCCCCTTTAACTCGAGTCCCAACCCGCTTCGACCTCCCATTCCGCTTCAGCCTCCCCTTTAACTGGATTCCCACCCTGCTTCGGCATCCCACCTCCCTTCGGCCTCCCCTTTAGCTGGCCTCCCACCCCACTTCGGTCTCCCACCTTGCTTCGGCCTCCCAGCCCGCTTCAGCTCCCACTTTAACTGGCCTCCTACACCGCTTCCGCATCCCACCCTGCTTTGGCTCCCACTTACCTGGCCTCTCACCCCGCTTCGGCCTCCCTTTAAACTGGTCTCTCACCCCGCTTTGGCCTCCCAACCCGCTTCAGCTTCCCCTTTAACTGGTCTCCCACCCCGCTTTGGCCTCCCCTTATCTGGCCTCCCACACCGTCTCGGCCTCCCCTTTGACTGTCTTCCCACCCTGCTTCAGCTTCCCACCCCGCTTCGGCCTGCTCTTTAACTGGTTTCCCGCCCCGCTTCGGCCTCCCCTTTAACTGGCTTCGCACCCAGCTTGGGCCTCCCACCCTGCTTCAGCTCCCACTTTAACTGGCCTCCCATCGCGCTTCAGCCTCCCACTCCACTTCCGCCTCCCCTTTAACTGGCCTGTCACCCAGCTTCGGCCTCCCAAATTGCTTCAGCCTCCCCTTTAAATGGTCTCCCACCCCGCTTTGGCCACCCCTTATCTGGCCTCCCACACCGCCTCGGCATCCCCTTTGACTGTCTTCCCACCCTGCTTCCGCTTCCCACCCCACTTCGGCCTCCTCTTTAACCGGTTTCCTACCCGCTTCAGCCTCTCCTTTAACTGGCCTCCCACCCTGCTTCAGCCTCCCCCCCTACTTCCGCCTCCCTTAAACTGGCCTCCCACCCCGCTTCGGCCTCCCACCCCGCTTCAGCCTCCCCTTTAACTTGCCTTCCATCCCGCTTCAGCCTCCCACCCTGCTTTTGCCTCCACTTTAACTGGGGTCCCAACCCGCTTCGGCCTCCCATCCCGCTTGGCCCTCCCATCCCGCTTCGGCCTCCCATTTAGCTGGACTCCCACCGCACTTTGGCCTCCCACCTCCATTCGGCCTCCCCTTTTCACTGGCTTCCCACTCCACTTTGGCCTCCCACCCCGCTTCGGCCTCCCCTTTAACGGGCCTCCCACCCCGCTTTGGCCTCCTACTCCGCTTCAGCCTTGCACCTGGCTATGGCCTCCCACCCAGCTTTGGTCTCCCACTCCCTTTTGGCCTCGCACCCAGCTTTGGACTCCCACCCCGCTTTGGCCAACCACCCCGCTTCGGCTCTCACTTTAACTGGCCTCCTACCCCGCTTCTGCCTCCCACCCCGCTTCGGCTCCAACTTTAACTGGCCTCCCAGCCCGCTTTGGCTTCCCACCCCACTACGGCCTCCCAACCCGCTTCGGCCTCCCCTTTCACAGGCCTCCCACCCTGCTTCGGCCTCCCACTGCGCTTTGGCCTCCCATCCCCCTTTGGCCTCCCCTGTAACTGACCTCCCACTCCGCTTCGGCCTCCCACCCTGCTTCAGCCTCCCACACTGCCTCGGCCTCCCCTTTGACTGTCTTCCCACCCCGTTTCAGGTTCCCACCCCGCTTCGGCCTGCTCTTTAACCGGTTTCCTACCCCGCTTTGGCCTCTCCTTTAACTGCCTTCTCACCCAGCTTGCGCCTCCCACCCCGGTTCGGCCTCTCCTTTAACTGGCCTCCCACCCTGCTTCAGCCTCCCCCCTCACTTCAGCCTCCCTTTAACTGGCCTCTCAGCCCGCTTTGTCCTCCCACCCCGCTTCAGCCTCCCCTTTAACTGGCCACCCACCCTGCTTCAGGATCCCACCATGCTTTGGCCTACAACCCCGCTTCAGGATCCCAAACTGCTTTGGTCTCCCACCCTGCTTAGGCCTCTCCTTTAACTGACCTGCTATCCTGCTTTGGCCTCCCTACCTGCTTCAGCCTCCCACCCCGCTTCAGCCTCCCATCCCGCTTCGGCCTCCCATTTAACTGGCCTCCCACCTCCCTTTGGCCTCCCCTTTAACTGGCCTCTCACCCCACTTCAGCCTCCCACCAAGCTTCAGCCTCCCCTATAACTGGCCCCCTATCCTGCTTTGGCCTCCCTACCTGCTTCGGCCTCCCCCCCTACTTCAGCCTCCCTTTAACTTGCCTTCCAGCCCGCTTCGGCCTCCCACAACGCCTCGGCCTCCCCTTTAGCTTCCCACACCACTTTGGCCTCCTCTTTAACCGGTTTCCTACCCCGCTTCAGCCTCTCCTTTAACTGGCCTCCCACCCTGCTTCAGCCTCCCCCCCTAATTCGGCCTCCCTTTAACTGGCCTCCCACCCCGCTTCAGCCTCCCCTTTAACTTGCCTTCCATCCTGCTTCAGCCTCCCACCCTGCTTTTGCCTCCACTTTAACTGGGGTCCCAACCCGCTTCGGCCTCCCATCCCGCTTGGCCCTCCCATCCCGCTTCGGCCTCCCATTTAGCTGGACTCCCACCGCACTTTGGCCTCCCACCTCCATTCGGCCTCCCCTTTTCAATGGCCTCCCACTCCACTTTGGCCTCCCACCAAGCTTCAGCTTCCCCTTTAACTGGCCTCCTACCCTGCTTTGGCTTCCCTACCTGCTTCGGCCTCCCACCCCACTTCAGCCTCCTACTCCGCTTCAGCCTTGCACCTGGCTATGGCCTCCCACCCAGCTTTGGTCTCCCACTCCCTTTTGGCCTCGCACCCAGCTTTGGCCTCCCACCCCGCTTTGGCCAACCACCCTGCTTCAGCCTCCCCTTTAACTGGCCACCCACCCTGCTTCAGGATCCCACCATGCTTTGGCCTCCCACCCCGCTTCAGGATCCCAAACTGCTTTGGTCTCCCACCCCGCTTAGGCCTCTCCTTTAACTGACCTCCTATCCTGCTTTGGCCTCCCTACCTGCTTCAGCCTCTCACCCCGCTTCAGCGTCCCATCCCGCTTCGGCCTCCCACCTCCCTTTGGTCTCCCCTTTAACTGGCCTCTCACCCCACTTCAGCCTCCCACCAAGCTTCAGCCTCCCCTTTAACTGGCCCCCTATCCTGCTTTGGCCTCCCTACCTGCTTCGGCCTCCCCCCCTACTTCAGCCTCCCTTTAACTTGCCTTCCAGCCCGCTTCGGCCTCCCACCCCGCTTCGGCCTCCCACACCGCCTCGGCCTCCCCTTTGACTGTCTTCCCACCCCGCTTCAGCTTCCCACACCACTTTGGCCTTCTCTTTAACCGGTTTCCTACCCCGCTTCAGCCTCTCCTTTAACTGGCCTCCCACCCTGCTTCAGCCTCCCCCCCTACTTCAGCCTCCCTTTAACTGGCCTCCCACCCCGCTTTGGCCTCCCACCTTGCTTCAGCCGCCCCTTTAACTTGCCTTCCACCCCGCTTCAGCCTCCCACCCCGCTTTGGCCTCCCCTTTAACTCGAGTCCCAACCCGCTTCGACCTCCCATTCCGCTTCAGCCTCCCCTTTAACTGGATTCCCACCCTGCTTCGGCATCCCACCTCCCTTCGGCCTCCCCTTTAGCTGGCCTCCCACCCCACTTCGGTCTCCCACCTTGCTTCGGCTTCCCAGCCCGCTTCAGCTCCCACTTTAACTGGCCTCCTACACCGCTTCCGCATCCCACCCTGCTTTGGCTCCCACTTACCTGGCCTCTCACCCCGCGGCCTCCCTTTAAACTGGTCTCTCACCCCGCTTTGGCCTCCCAACCCGCTTCAGCTTCCCCTTTAACTGGTCTCCCACCCCGCTTTGGCCTCCCCTTATCTGGCCTCCCACACCGTCTCGGCCTCCCCTTTGACTGTCTTCCCACCCTGCTTCAGCTTCCCACCCCGCTTCGGCCTGCTCTTTAACTGGTTTCCCGCCCCGCTTCGGCCTCCCCTTTAACTGGCTTCGCACCCAGCTTGGGCCTCCCACCCTGCTTCAGCTCCCACTTTAACTGGCCTCCCATCGCGCTTCAGCCTCCCACTCCACTTCCGCCTCCCCTTTAACTGGCCTGTCACCCAGCTTCGGCCTCCCAAATTGCTTCAGCCTCCCCTTTAAATGGTCTCCCACCCCGCTTTGGCCACCCCTTATCTGGCCTCCCACACCGCCTCGGCATCCCCTTTGACTGTCTTCCCACCCTGCTTCCGCTTCCCACCCCACTTCGGCCTCCTCTTTAACCGGTTTCCTACCCCGCTTCAGCCTCTCCCTTAAACTGGCCTCCCACCCCGCTTCGGCCTCCCACCCCGCTTCAGCCTCCCTTTAACTTGCCTTCCATCCCGCTTCAGCCTCCCACCCTGCTTTTGCCTCCACTTTAACTGGGGTCCCAACCCGCTTCGGCCCTCCCATCCCGCTTGGCCCTCCCATCCCCGCCTTCGGCCCTCCCATTTAGCCTCCGGCTCCCACCGCACTTTGGCCTCCCACCTCCATTCGGCCTCCCCTTTTCACTGGCTTCCCCACTCACTTGGCCTCCAACCCGCTTCGGCTCCCCTTTAACGGGCCTCCCACCCCGCTTTGGCCTCCTACTCCGCTTCAGCCTTGCACCTGGCTATGGCCTCCCACCCAGCTTTGGTCTCCCACTCCCTTTTGGCCTCGCACCCAGCTTTGGACTCCCACCCCGCTTTGGCCAACCACCCCGCTTCGGCTCTCACTTTAACTGGCCTCCTACCCCGCTTCTGCCTCCCACCCCGCTTCGGCTCCAACTTTAACTGGCCTCCCAGCCCGCTTTGGCTTCCCACCCCACTACGGCCTCCCAACCCGCTTCGGCCTCCCCTTTCACAGGCCTCCCACCCTGCTTCGGCCTCCCACTGCGCTTTGGCCTCCCATCCCCCTTTGGCCTCCCCTGTAACTGACCTCCCACTCCGCTTCGGCCTCCCACCCTGCTTCAGCCTCCCACACTGCCTCGGCCTCCCCTTTGACTGTCTTCCCACCCCGTTTCAGGTTCCCACCCCGCTTCGGCCTGCTCTTTAACCGGTTTCCTACCCCGCTTTGGCCTCTCCTTTAACTGCCTTCTCACCCAGCTTGCGCCTCCCACCCCGGTTCGGCCTCTCCTTTAACTGGCCTCCCACCCTGCTTCAGCCTCCCCCCTCACTTCAGCCTCCCTTTAACTGGCCTCTCAGCCCGCTTTGTCCTCCCACCCCGCTTCAGCCTCCCCTTTAACTGGCCACCCACCCTGCTTCAGGATCCCACCATGCTTTGGCCTACAACCCCGCTTCAGGATCCCAAACTGCTTTGGTCTCCCACCCTGCTTAGGCCTCTCCTTTAACTGACCTGCTATCCTGCTTTGGCCTCCCTACCTGCTTCAGCCTCCCACCCCGCTTCAGCCTCCCATCCCGCTTCGGCCTCCCATTTAACTGGCCTCCTACCTCCCTTTGGCCTCCCCTTTAACTGGCCTCTCACCCCACTTCAGCCTCCCACCAAGCTTCAGCCTCCCCTATAACTGGCCCCCTATCCTGCTTTGGCCTCCCTACCTGCTTCGGCCTCCCCCCCTACTTCAGCCTCCCTTTAACTTGCCTTCCAGCCCGCTTCGGCCTCCCACAACGCCTCGGCCTCCCCTTTAGCTTCCCACACCACTTTGGCCTCCTCTTTAACCGGTTTCCTACCCCGCTTCAGCCTCTCCTTTAACTGGCCTCCCACCCTGCTTCAGCCTCCCCCCCTACTTCAGCCTCCCTTTAACTGGCCTCCCACCCCGCTTCAGCCTCCCCTTTAACTTGCCTTCCATCCCGCTTCAGCCTCCCACCCTGCTTTTGCCTCCACTTTAACTGGGGTCCCAACCCGCTTCGGCCTCCCATCCCGCTTGGCCCTCCCATCCCGCTTCGGCCTCCCATTTAGCTGGACTCCCACCGCACTTTGGCCTCCCACCTCCATTCGGCCTCCCCTTTTCACTGGCCTCCCACTCCACTTTGGCCTCCCACCCCGCTTCGGCCTCCTCTTTAACTGGCCTCCCACCCCGCTTCGGCCTCCCCTTTAACGGGCCTCCCACCCCGCTTTAGCCTCCCACCAAGCTTCAGCTTCCCCTTTAACTGGCCTCCTACCCTGCTTTGGCTTCCCTACCTGCTTCGGCCTCCCACCCCGCTTCAGCCTCCTACTCCGCTTCAGCCTTGCACCTGGCTATGGCCTCCCACCCAGCTTTGGTCTCCCACTCCCTTTTGGCCTCGCACCCAGCTTTGGCCTCCCACCCCGCTTTGGCCAACCACCCTGCTTCAGCCTCCCCTTTAACTGGCCACCCACCCTGCTTCAGGATCCCACCATGCTTTGGCCTCCCACCCCGCTTCAGGATCCCAAACTGCTTTGGTCTCCCACCCCGCTTAGGCCTCTCCTTTAACTGACCTGCTATCCTGCTTTGGCCTCCCTACCTGCTTCAGCCTCCCACCCCGCTTCAGCGTCCCATCCCGCTTCGGCCTCCCACCTCCCTTTGGTCTCCCCTTTAACTGGCCTCTCACCCCACTTCAGCCTCCCACCAAGCTTCAGCCTCCCCTTTAACTGGCCCCCTATCCTGCTTTGGCCTCCCTACCTGCTTCGGCCTCCCCCCCTACTTCAGCCTCCCTTTAACTTGCCTTCCAGCCCGCTTCGGCCTCCCACCCCGCTTCGGCCTCCCACACCGCCTCGGCCTCCCCTTTGACTGTCTTCCCACCCCGCTTCAGCTTCCCACACCACTTTGGCCTTCTCTTTAACCGGTTTCCTACCCCGCTTCAGCCTCTCCTTTAACTGGCCTCCCACCCTGCTTCAGCCTCCCCCCCTACTTCAGCCTCCCTTTAACTGGCCTCCCACCCCGCTTTGGCCTCCCACCTTGCTTCAGCCGCCCCTTTAACTTGCCTTCCACCCCGCTTCAGCCTCCCACCCCGCTTTGGCCTCCCCTTTAACTCGAGTCCCAACCCGCTTCGACCTCCCATTCCGCTTCAGCCTCCCCTTTAACTGGATTCCCACCCTGCTTCGGCATCCCACCTCCCTTCGGCCTCCCCTTTAGCTGGCCTCCCACCCCACTTCGGTCTCCCACCTTGCTTCGGCCTCCCAGCCCGCTTCAGCTCCCACTTTAACTGGCCTCCTACACCGCTTCCGCATCCCACCCTGCTTTGGCTCCCACTTACCTGGCCTCTCACCCCGCTTCGGCCTCCCTTTAAACTGGTCTCTCACCCCGCTTTGGCCTCCCAACCCGCTTCAGCTTCCCCTTTAACTGGTCTCCCACCCCGCTTTGGCCTCCCCTTATCTGGCCTCCCACACCGTCTCGGCCTCCCCTTTGACTGTCTTCCCACCCTGCTTCAGCTTCCCACCCCGCTTCGGCCTGCTCTTTAACTGGTTTCCCGCCCCGCTTCGGCCTCCCCTTTAACTGGCTTCGCACCCAGCTTGGGCCTCCCACCCTGCTTCAGCTCCCACTTTAACTGGCCTCCCATCGCGCTTCAGCCTCCCACTCCACTTCCGCCTCCCCTTTAACTGGCCTGTCACCCAGCTTCGGCCTCCCAAATTGCTTCAGCCTCCCCTTTAAATGGTCTCCCACCCCGCTTTGGCCACCCCTTATCTGGCCTCCCACACCGCCTCGGCATCCCCTTTGACTGTCTTCCCACCCTGCTTCCGCTTCCCACCCCACTTCGGCCTCCTCTTTAACCGGTTTCCTACCCCGCTTCAGCCTCTCCTTTAACTGGCCTCCCACCCTGCTTCAGCCTCCCCCCCTACTTCCGCCTCCCTTAAACTGGCCTCCCACCCCGCTTCGGCCTCCCACCCCGCTTCAGCCTCCCCTTTAACTTGCCTTCCATCCCGCTTCAGCCTCCCACCCTGCTTTTGCCTCCACTTTAACTGGGGTCCCAACCCGCTTCGGCCTCCCATCCCGCTTGGCCCTCCCATCCCGCTTCGGCCTCCCATTTAGCTGGACTCCCACCGCACTTTGGCCTCCCACCTCCATTCGGCCTCCCCTTTTCACTGGCTTCCCACTCCACTTTGGCCTCCCACCCCGCTTCGGCCTCCCTTTAACGGGCCTCCCACCCCGCTTTGGCCTCCTACTCCGCTTCAGCCTTGCACCTGGCTATGGCCTCCCACCCAGCTTTGGTCTCCCACTCCCTTTTGGCCTCGCACCCAGCTTTGGACTCCCACCCCGCTTTGGCCAACCACCCCGCTTCGGCTCTCACTTTAACTGGCCTCCTACCCCGCTTCTGCCTCCCACCCCGCTTCGGCTCCAACTTTAACTGGCCTCCCAGCCCGCTTTGGCTTCCCACCCCACTACGGCCTCCCAACCCGCTTCGGCCTCCCCTTTCACAGGCCTCCCACCCTGCTTCGGCCTCCCACTGCGCTTTGGCCTCCCATCCCCCTTTGGCCTCCCCTGTAACTGACCTCCCACTCCGCTTCGGCCTCCCACCCTGCTTCAGCCTCCCACACTGCCTCGGCCTCCCCTTTGACTGTCTTCCCACCCCCGTTTCAGGTTCCCACCCCGCTTCGGCCTGCTCTTTAACCGGTTTCCTACCCCGCTTTGGCCTCTCCTTTAACTGCCTTCTCACCCAGCTTGCGCCTCCCACCCCGGTTCGGCCTCTCCTTTAACTGGCCTCCCACCCTGCTTCAGCCTCCCCCCTCACTTCAGCCTCCCTTTAACTGGCCTCTCAGCCCGCTTTGTCCTCCCACCCCGCTTCAGCCTCCCCTTTAACTGGCCACCCACCCTGCTTCAGGATCCCACCATGCTTTGGCCTACAACCCCGCTTCAGGATCCCAAACTGCTTTGGTCTCCCACCCTGCTTAGGCCTCTCCTTTAACTGACCTGCTATCCTGCTTTGGCCTCCCTACCTGCTTCAGCCTCCCACCCCGCTTCAGCCTCCCATCCCGCTTCGGCCTCCCATTTAACTGGCCTCCCACCTCCCTTTGGCCTCCCCTTTAACTGGCCTCTCACCCCACTTCAGCCTCCCACCAAGCTTCAGCCTCCCCTATAACTGGCCCCTATCCTGCTTTGGCCTCCCTACCTGCTTCGGCCTCCCCCCCTACTTCAGCCTCCCTTTAACTTGCCTTCCAGCCCGCTTCGGCCTCCCACAACGCCTCGGCCTCCCCTTTAGCTTCCCACACCACTTTGGCCTCCTCTTTAACCGGTTTCCTACCCCGCTTCAGCCTCTCCTTTAACTGGCCTCCCACCCTGCTTCAGGCTCCCCCCCTACTTCAGCCTCCCTTTAACTGGCCTCCCACCCCGCTTCAGCCTCCCCTTTAACTTGCCTTCCATCCCGCTTCAGCCTCCCACCCTGCTTTTGCCTCCACTTTAACTGGGGTCCCAACCCGCTTCGGCCTCCCATCCCGCTTGGCCCTCCCATCCCGCTTCGGCCTCCCATTTAGCTGGACTCCCACCGCATTTTGGCCTCCCACCTCCATTCGGGCTCCCCTTTTCAATGGCCTCCCACTCCACTTTGGCCTCCCACCAAGCTTCAGCTTCCCCTTTAACTGGCCTCCTACCCTGCTTTGGCTTCCCTACCTGCTTCGGCCTCCCACCCCGCTTCAGCCTTGCACCTGGCTATGGCCTCCCACCCAGCTTTGGTCTCCCACTCCCTTTTGGCCTCGCACCCAGCTTTGGCCTCCCACCCCGCTTTGGCCAACCACCCTGCTTCAGCCTCCCCTTTAACTGGCCACCCACCCTGCTTCAGGATCCCACCATGCTTTGGCCTCCCACCCCGCTTCAGGATCCCAAACTGCTTTGGTCTCCCACCCCGCTTAGGCCTCTCCTTTAACTGACCTCCTATCCTGCTTTGGCCTCCCTACCTGCTTCAGCCTCCCACCCCGCTTCAGCGTCCCATCCCGCTTCGGCCTCCCACCTCCCTTTGGTCTCCCCTTTAACTGGCCTCTCACCCCACTTCAGCCTCCCACCAAGCTTCAGCCTCCCCTTTAACTGGCCCCCTATCCTGCTTTGGCCTCCCTACCTGCTTCGGCCTCCCCCCCTACTTCAGCCTCCCTTTAACTTGCCTTCCAGCCCGCTTCGGCCTCCCACCCCGCTTCGGCCTCCCACACCGCCTCGGCCTCCCCTTTGACTGTCTTCCCACCCCGCTTCAGCTTCCCACACCACTTTGGCCTTCTCTTTAACCGGTTTCCTACCCCGCTTCAGCCTCTCCTTTAACTGGCCTCCCACCCTGCTTCAGCCTCCCCCCCTACTTCAGCCTCCCTTTAACTGGCCTCCCACCCCGCTTTGGCCTCCCACCTTGCTTCAGCCGCCCCTTTAACTTGCCTTCCACCCCGCTTCAGCCTCCCACCCCGCTTTGGCCTCCCCTTTAACTCGAGTCCCAACCTGCTTCGACCTCCCATTCCGCTTCAGCCTCCCCTTTAACTGGATTCCCACCCTGCTTCGGCATCCCACCTCCCTTCGGCCTCCCCTTTAGCTGGCCTCCCACCCCACTTCGGTCTCCCACCTTGCTTCGGCCTCCCAGCCCGCTTCAGCTCCCACTTTAACTGGCCTCCTACACCGCTTCCGCATCCCACCCTGCTTTGGCTCCCACTTACCTGGCCTCTCACCCCGCTTCGGCCTCCCTTTAAACTGGTCTCTCACCCCGCTTTGGCCTCCCAACCCGCTTCAGCTTCCCCTTTAACTGGTCTCCCACCCCGCTTTGGCCTCCCCTTATCTGGCCTCCCACACCGTCTCGGCCTCCCCTTTGACTGTCTTCCCACCCTGCTTCAGCTTCCCACCCCGCTTCGGCCTGCTCTTTAACTGGTTTCCCGCCCCGCTTCGGCCTCCCCTTTAACTGGCTTCGCACCCAGCTTGGGCCTCCCACCCTGCTTCAGCTCCCACTTTAACTGGCCTCCCATCGCGCTTCAGCCTCCCACTCCACTTCCGCCTCCCCTTTAACTGGCCTGTCACCCAGCTTCGGCCTCCCAAATTGCTTCAGCCTCCCCTTTAAATGGTCTCCCACCCCGCTTTGGCCACCCCTTATCTGGCCTCCCACACCGCCTCGGCATCCCCTTTGACTGTCTTCCCACCCTGCTTCCGCTTCCCACCCCACTTCGGCCTCCTCTTTAACCGGTTTCCTACCCCGCTTCAGCCTCTCCTTTAACTGGCCTCCCACCCTGCTTCAGCCTCCCCCCCTACTTCCGCCTCCCTTAAACTGGCCTCCCACCCCGCTTCGGCCTCCCACCCCGCTTCAGCCTCCCCTTTAACTTGCCTTCCATCCCGCTTCAGCCTCCCACCCTGCTTTTGCCTCCACTTTAACTGGGGTCCCAACCCGCTTCGGCCTCCCATCCCGCTTGGCCCTCCCATCCCGCTTCGGCCTCCCATTTAGCTGGACTCCCACCGCACTTTGGCCTCCCACCTCCATTCGGCCTCCCCTTTTCACTGGCTTCCCACTCCACTTTGGCCTCCCACCCCGCTTCGGCCTCCCCTTTAACGGGCCTCCCACCCCGCTTTGGCCTCCTACTCCGCTTCAGCCTTGCACCTGGCTATGGCCTCCCACCCAGCTTTGGTCTCCCACTCCCTTTTGGCCTCGCACCCAGCTTTGGACTCCCACCCCGCTTTGGCCAACCACCCCGCTTCGGCTCTCACTTTAACTGGCCTCCTACCCCGCTTCTGCCTCCCACCCCGCTTCGGCTCCAACTTTAACTGGCCTCCCAGCCCGCTTTGGCTTCCCACCCCACTACGGCCTCCCAACCCGCTTCGGCCTCCCCTTTCACAGGCCTCCCACCCTGCTTCGGCCTCCCACTGCGCTTTGGCCTCCCATCCCCCTTTGGCCTCCCCTGTAACTGACCTCCCACTCCGCTTCGGCCTCCCACCCTGCTTCAGCCTCCCACACTGCCTCGGCCTCCCCTTTGACTGTCTTCCCACCCCGTTTCAGGTTCCCACCCCGCTTCGGCCTGCTCTTTAACCGGTTTCCTACCCCGCTTTGGCCTCTCCTTTAACTGCCTTCTCACCCAGCTTGCGCCTCCCACCCCGGTTCGGCCTCTCCTTTAACTGGCCTCCCACCCTGCTTCAGCCTCCCCCCCTAATTCGGCCTCCCTTTAACTGGCCTCCCACCCCGCTTCAGCCTCCCCTTTAACTTGCCTTCCATCCCGCTTCAGCCTCCCACCCTGCTTTTGCCTCCACTTTAACGGAGTTCCCAACCCGCTTCGGCCTCCCATCCCGCTTGGCCCTCCCATCCCGCTTCGGCCTCCCATTTAGCTGGACTCCCACCGCACTTTGGCCTCCCACCTCCATTCGGCCTCCCCTTTTCACTGGCCTCCCACTCCACTTTGGCCTCCCACCCCGCATCGGCCTCCTCTTTAACTGGCCTCCCACCCCGCTTCGGCCTCCCCTTTAACGGGCCTCCCACCAAGCTTCAGCTTCCCCTTTAACTGGCCTCCTACCCTGCTTTGGCTTCCCTACCTGCTTCGGCCTCCCACCCCGCTTCAGCCTCCTACTCCGCTTCAGCCTTGCACCTGGCTATGGCCTCCCACCCAGCTTTGGTCTCCCACTCCCTTTTGGCCTCGCACCCAGCTTTGGCCTCCCACCCCGCTTTGGCCAACCACCCTGCTTCAGCCTCCCCTTTAACTGGCCACCCACCCTGCTTCAGGATCCCACCATGCTTTGGCCTCCCACCCCGCTTAGGCCTCTCCTTTAACTGACCTCCTATCCTGCTTTGGCCTCCCTACCTGCTTCAGCCTCCCACCCCGCTTCAGCCTCCCATCCCCCTTCGGCCTCCCATTTAACTGGCCTCCCACCTCCCTTTGGCCTCCCCTTTAACTGGCCTCTCACCCCACTTCAGCCTCCCACCAAGCTTCAGCCTCCCCTTTAACTGGCCCCCTATCCTGCTTTGGCCTCCCTACCTGCTTCGGCCTCCCCCCCTACTTCAGCCTCCCTTTAACTTGCCTTCCAGCCCGCTTCGGCCTCCCACCCCGCTTCGGCCTCCCACAACGCCTCGGCCTCCCCTTTAGATTCCCACACCACTTTGGCCTCCTCTTTAATCGGTTTCCTAACCCGCTTCAGCCTCTCCTTTAACTGGCCTCCCACCCTGCTTCAGGCTCCCCCCCTACTTCAGCCTCCACTTTAACTGGGGTCCCAACCCGCTTCGGCCTCCCATCCCGCTTGGCCCTCCCATCCCGCTTCGGCCTCCCATTTAGCTGGACTGCCACCGCACTTTGGACTCCCACCTCCATTCGGCCTCCCCTTTTCACTGGCCTCCCACTCCACTTTGGCCTCCCACCCCGCTTCGGCCTCCTCTTTAACTGGCCTCCCACCCCGCTTCGGCCTCCCCTTTAACGGGCCTCCCACCCCGCTTCGGCCTCCCACCCCGCTTCAGCCTCCCCTTTAACTTGCCTTCCATCCCGCTTCAGCCTCCCACCCTGCTTTTGCCTCCACTTTAACTGGGGTCCCAACCCGCTTCGGCCTCCCATCCCGCTTGGCCCTCCCATCCCGCTTGGCCCTCCCATCCCGCTTCGGCCTCCCATTTAGCTGGACTCCCACCGCACTTTGGCCTCCCACCTCCATTCGGCCTCCCCTTTTCACTGGCTTCCCACTCCACTTTGGCCTCCCACCCCGCTTCGGCCTCCCCTTTAACGGGCCTCCCACCCCGCTTTGGCCTCCTACTCCGCTTCAGCCTTGCACCTGGCTATGGCCTCCCACCCAGCTTTGGTCTCCCACTCCCTTTTGGCCTCGCACCCAGCTTTGGACTCCCACCCCGCTTTGGCCAACCACCCCGCTTCGGCTCTCACTTTAACTGGCCTCCTACCCCGCTTCTGCCTCCCACCCCGCTTCGGCTCCAACTTTAACTGGCCTCCCAGCCCGCTTTGGCTTCCCACCCCACTACGGCCTCCCAACCCGCTTCGGCCTCCCCTTTCACAGGCCTCCCACCCTGCTTCGGCCTCCCACTGCGCTTTGGCCTCCCATCCCCCTTTGGCCTCCCCTGTAACTGACCTCCCACTCCGCTTCGGCCTCCCACCCTGCTTCAGCCTCCCACACTGCCTCGGCCTCCCCTTTGACTGTCTTCCCACCCCGTTTCAGGTTCCCACCCCGCTTCGGCCTGCTCTTTAACCGGTTTCCTACCCCGCTTTGGCCTCTCCTTTAACTGCCTTCTCACCCAGCTTGCGCCTCCCACCCCGGTTCGGCCTCTCCTTTAACTGGCCTCCCACCCTGCTTCAGCCTCCCCCCTCACTTCAGCCTCCCTTTAACTGGCCTCTCAGCCCGCTTTGTCCTCCCACCCCGCTTCAGCCTCCCCTTTAACTGGCCACCCACCCTGCTTCAGGATCCCACCATGCTTTGGCCTCCCACCCCGCTTCAGGATCCCAAACTGCTTTGGTCTCCCACCCCGCTTAGGCCTCTCCTTTAACTGACCTGCTATCCTGCTTTGGCCTCCCTACCTGCTTCAGCCTCCCACCCCGCTTCAGCCTCCCATCCCGCTTCGGCCTCCCATTTAACTGGCCTCCCACCTCCCTTTGGCCTCCCCTTTAACTGGCCTCTCACCCCACTTCAGCCTCCCACCAAGCTTCAGCCTCCCCTATAACTGGCCCCCTATCCTGCTTTGGCCTCCCTACCTGCTTCGGCCTCCCCCCCTACTTCAGCCTCCCTTTAACTTGCCTTCCAGCCCGCTTCGGCCTCCCACAACGCCTCGGCCTCCCCTTTAGCTTCCCACACCACTTTGGCCTCCTCTTTAACCGGTTTCCTACCCCGCTTCAGCCTCTCCTTTAACTGGCCTCCCACCCTGCTTCAGCCTCCCCCCCTACTTCAGCCTCCCTTTAACTGGCCTCCCACCCCGCTTCAGCCTCCCCTTTAACTTGCCTTCCATCCCGCTTCAGCCTCCCACCCTGCTTTTGCCTCCACTTTAACTGGGGTCCCAACCCGCTTCGGCCTCCCATCCCGCTTGGCCCTCCCATCCCGCTTCGGCCTCCCATTTAGCTGGACTCCCACCGCACTTTGGCCTCCCACCTCCATTCGGCCTCCCCTTTTCACTGGCCTCCCACTCCACTTTGGCCTCCCACCCCGCTTCGGCCTCCTCTTTAACTGGCCTCCCACCCCGCTTCGGCCTCCCCTTTAACGGGCCTCCCACCCCGCTTTAGCCTCCCACCAAGCTTCAGCTTCCCCTTTAACTGGCCTCCTACACTGCTTTGGCTTCCCTACCTGCTTCGGCCTCCCACCCCGCTTCAGCCTCCTACTCCGCTTCAGCCTTGCACCTGGCTATGGCCTCCCACCCAGCTTTGGTCTCCCACTCCCTTTTGGCCTCGCACCCAGCTTTGGCCTCCCACCCCGCTTTGGCCAACCACCCTGCTTCAGCCTCCCCTTTAACTGGCCACCCACCCTGCTTCAGGATCCCACCATGCTTTGGCCTCCCACCCCGCTTCAGGATCCCAAACTGCTTTGGTCTCCCACCCCGCTTAGGCCTCTCCTTTAACTGACCTCCTATCCTGCTTTGGCCTCCCTACCTGCTTCAGCCTCCCACCCCGCTTCAGCGTCCCATCCCGCTTCGGCCTCCCACCTCCCTTTGGTCTCCCCTTTAACTGGCCTCTCACCCCACTTCAGCCTCCCACCAAGCTTCAGCCTCCCCTTTAACTGGCCCCCTATCCTGCTTTGGCCTCCCTACCTGCTTCGGCCTCCCCCCCTACTTCAGCCTCCCTTTAACTTGCCTTCCAGCCCGCTTCGGCCTCCCACCCCGCTTCGGCCTCCCACACCGCCTCGGCCTCCCCTTTGACTGTCTTCCCACCCCGCTTCAGCTTCCCACACCACTTTGGCCTTCTCTTTAACCGGTTTCCTACCCTGCTTCAGCCTCTCCTTTAACTGGCCTCCCACCCTGCTTCAGCCTCCCCCCCTACTTCAGCCTCCCTTTAACTGGCCTCCCACCCCGCTTTGGCCTCCCACCTTGCTTCAGCCGCCCCTTTAACTTGCCTTCCACCCCGCTTCAGCCTCCCACCCCGCTTTGGCCTCCCCTTTAACTCGAGTCCCAACCCGCTTCGACCTCCCATTCCGCTTCAGCCTCCCCTTTAACTGGATTCCCACCCTGCTTCGGCATCCCACCTCCCTTCGGCCTCCCCTTTAGCTGGCCTCCCACCCCACTTCGGTCTCCCACCTTGCTTCGGCCTCCCAGCCCGCTTCAGCTCCCACTTTAACTGGCCTCCTACACCGCTTCCGCATCCCACCCTGCTTTGGCTCCCACTTACCTGGCCTCTCACCCCGCTTCGGCCTCCCTTTAAACTGGTCTCTCACCCCGCTTTGGCCTCCCAACCCGCTTCAGCTTCCCCTTTAACTGGTCTCCCACCCCGCTTTGGCCTCCCCTTATCTGGCCTCCCACACCGTCTCGGCCTCCCCTTTGACTGTCTTCCCACCCTGCTTCAGCTTCCCACCCCGCTTCGGCCTGCTCTTTAACTGGTTTCCCGCCCCGCTTCGGCCTCCCCTTTAACTGGCTTCGCACCCAGCTTGGGCCTCCCACCCTGCTTCAGCTCCCACTTTAACTGGCCTCCCATCGCGCTTCAGCCTCCCACTCCACTTCCGCCTCCCCTTTAACTGGCCTGTCACCCCGCTTCGGCCTCCCACAACGCCTCGGCCTCCCCTTTAGCTTCCCACACCACTTTGGCCTCCTCTTTAACCGGTTTCCTACCCCGCTTCAGCCTCTCCTTTAACTGGCCTCCCACCCTGCTTCAGCCGCCCCCCTTACTTCAGCCTCCCTTTAACTGGCCTCCCACCCCGCTTTGGCCTCCCACCCTGCTTCAGCCGCCCCTTTAACTTGCCTTCCACCCCGCTTCAGCCTCCCACCCCGCTTTGGCCTCCCCTTTAACTCGAGTCCCAACCCGCTTCGACCTCCCATTCCGCTTCAGCCTCTCCTTTAACTGGATTCCCACCCTGCTTCGGCATCCCACCTCCCTTCGGCCTCCCCTTTAACTGGCCTCCCACCCCACTTCGGTCTCCCACCTTGCTTCGGCCTCCCAGCCCGCTTCAGCTCCGACTTTAACTGGCCTCCTACACCGCTTCCGCATCCCACCCTGCTTTGGCTCCCACTTACCTGGCCTCTCACCCCGCTTCGGCCTCCCTTTAAAATGGTCTCTCACCCAGCTTGGGCCTCCCACCCCGCTTCAGCTCCCACTTTAACTGGCCTCCCATCGCGCTTCAGCCTCCCACTCCACTTCCGCCTCCCCTTTAACTGGCCTGTCACCCAGCTTCAGCCTCCCAAATTGCTTCAGCCTCCCCTTTAATTGGTCTCCCACCCCGCTTTGGCCACCCCTTATCTGGCCTCCCACAACGCCTCGGCCTCCCCTTTGACTGTCTTCCCACCCCGCTTCAGCTTCCCACACCACTTTGGCCTCCTCTTTAACCGGTTTCCTACCCCGCTTCAGCCTCTCCTTTAACTGGCCTCCCCCCCTGCTTCAGCCTCCCCCCCTACTTCAGCCTCCCTTTAACTGGCCTCCCACCCCGCTTTGGCCTCCCACCCTGCTTCAGCCGCCCCTTTAACTTGCCTTCCATCCCGCTTCAGCCTCCCACCCCGCTTTGGCCTCCCCTTTAACTCGAGTCCCAACCCGCTTGTGGCAGGTTCATCCGCCCAGTGAAAACAGAGCTTCCTGGCTGTTGAAACGTGGCAGCTTTTGGCTGTCTTTGTTTTCAGGGTCTCGCGGTAGCTGAGACCTTTGACCAATGGGAGCCGCTATTGACTACAGGTCAGATTCGGCCTGGGTATAAATGGAGTCCCCTGGGGGAGCCATTTTGAGCTCGTCCCCTGGAGCTGCACGCTGCGGTCAGAGGACTCTCCCCTTGGGTCAGGACGCTGCCCAAGGAAACTCCTCAAGGTATTTTGGGTCGGGACGCTGCCCTGAGCAGGTCCTCGAGGTTGAGAGCCCTCACTTTCTAGGTGAGTGATAGAGCGTTTCGGGTTGTCGTTAAACCCTAGGTTTTGAGGTTTTGTTTACGTTTGGGGTTCCCGTTAAACCCCTAGGCTGTGAAGCTTTGTTTTTCGTTTTGGGTTCTCGTTAAACCCACGAAGTGAAGTTTTCGTTTGGGGTTGTCGTTAAACCCCTGGGGTGTGAGGCTTTGTTTTACGTTTCGGTTTCCCGTTAAACCCTAGGAAGTGAAGTTTTCGTTTGGGGTTGTCGTTAAACCCCCGGGGAGTGGGGCTTTGTAAAGTATTTCGGCTTATTGTCAAAGCCCAGAAAGTTATTCTGTTCTCCTCTTGTGGACATCCGGATCTGTAATCTACGGAGAGCTGACTGGTGGTTTTATGGAAAAAATAAATCTATTTATTTTTTTAAATTGGTGGTGGGTTGCTTATTTGGAAGCCTCTGTAACAATTGGTGTAGTCGGCAGGATGTCAATAGAGGAGTTGTTACAGAAATATAGCTGTGCCCCTTCCCCTTTAGAGATACAGTGGGCAAAAGAGAGGCGGCTTGACCCGGTAGAAGTTGTGAGAAAGTTGAAACAGAGCCGGGGAAGTTGGTGGGTAAGCAGAAATGAAGGAAAAATGTGCGCCATATTAGGTGCTTGCTTGACTCAGGCGCAGGACTACTTTGCAGCAGTGGAGCTGGCAGAAGGAGTACAAAAGGCGGCTTGCATTCAGGCGATGGATGAGAGGGGGCGGTGTGGAATTCCGCTTGCGGCGCCGGTGGATCCCAGCCACCTTAAACCTCTCATCAGAGGGCTCCCGGATGCCTTAAAGACACATATCCAGTCCCTTAGAGAGATGGGCTGGATTGATTTGAGTGGGGGTGGGGGTGAAAATCGGAGGGTTCGACAAGTTAGTTGAACAGCTTCCCCCGCTGAACAGCCTGCTCGTAGAGAGTTTGAATTGCCCCGAGATAAGTTAGGCCGATTTTATGAGTCAGGAAGGAATGATCTTTGGCAGAAGGCACTGGCACTGGGGGTGCCCCGGGCCGGGTTGCATGGGCGGTCTACTGATAATATCTTAAAGTTGGTGGAATTGCTGGAGGGGAAAACTCGAAAACAAAGGGAAACACAGGTAACTCTACTCCCTCAGGAAGGGAAAATTAACCCTTTTGTGGCATCGAGGGGGGAGTTGAGAGAGTTAAAAAAACTAGTAGCTGCGGTTTGGGGATCGGGCCGCCCACTCCGCACGGTGAATTCCTGCCAATGGTCCGCTGATAAGGAACCTTACATATATATTCCTGTGGGTCCTAAACGGATAAGTTTGGAGTTTTCAATTGACATAGGGGCTCGAGTTAGTGTTTTAAATAGACAACAAGTCACTGAGTTAGGATTTAAACCATCGAGGAAACTTACAAATATAGTAGGTGTGATGGGGGCAATAGAAAAATGTCCCCTAGTGAGAACACATTCCCCTTGTAATTTTCTAGTTTGGCCAGTCCGTAAGCTAGATGAGCATTGGCGGTTAACAATTGATTATTGGAGATTGAACAGCAATATTCTACCTTTAACAGCTGCTGTCCCAAATATATCATCAGTAGTAGCAGCAATACAGGTAGCTGCTTATTTATGGATGGCTGCTTTAGATGTTAAAGATATGTTTCCTATGATTCCTGTGAGAGATGAAGATAAGCCTCAGTTTGCTTTTACCTGGGAGGGGATTCAATATGCTTTCAATCGACTCCCACAAGGGTATAAACATTTTCCCACTATTGCTCATAATACTTTGGCCAAGCTTCTTGATATGGTGGAGATGCTGTTGGGTGTTCATATATATCAGTATATAGGAAATATTAAAGAACAGGTAGGACAAGAAATTAAATTTTTAGGAGCTTGGTGGGTGGCTGGAGCAATTGTAGTATCTGATGATATTTTATCTGTTATTGAGAAGGGACAGATACCAGGTAATAAGGTAGAACTGCAGCAACTGTTGGGTTATTGGAGGAAGCATATACCAGGGTCTTCAGTAATTGCCTGCCCTTTATATGGTTTGCTGCGGAAAGATAGAGCATGGGACTGGACGTTACAGCATACAGAGGCCCTGAATGTTTTAAAGGATGAACTTAAAACTTATCAGAAGTTGGGGCCCTTACATCCACAGGACCCGTTGAGAGTGGAGTGGGGGTTTGCAGAACATGCCTCTTATTGTGGCGTGTTTCAGAAGGGACCACAAGGACCAGTTAGACCTTTGTTATTTTCTTTCACTTCATTTAAGGAGGCTGAACGGCGGTATATAGAGTGGGTAAAGGGCCATGTAAGAGATGGAACCCCTGCTGCAAAATGGAATCAACAAGTAGATCATTTGGCCCAAATTAGGGTAGTTAATAGTGACAAAGGAGATTGGGATCGGCTGGTTGAGTGGCTACATATTAAGCGAGGTCACTCAGGGAAAATAGATCTCTGTTGTGGGTGTCGGTCCTGGGGATGGCCTGTGCCAATGAAGATGTGTGAAGCAATTCTTATGGCTTGTCCACAATGTCAAGTGAGGCTTAAGATTAACCATCCAAATCAAGCACCAGCCCAACATATTAAAGAAGGTAAGGCACTTTGGAGCACCTGGCAAGTTGATTATGTTGGTCCTTTAAAGCCATCTCATGGAAGAAGGTACATCTTGGTGGGAGTAGGGGTGGTATCGGGACTAACTATGGCTACAGCTGTTAATGTAGCTACTGGAGGCCAAACAGTCCGAGTTTTAAAAGGATGGTTTGGCATTTTGCCCATTTCTGAATGTATTCAGAGTGATAATGGGTCACATTTTACAGCTGCAGTGGTGCAAGACTGGGCACGAGGGGAAGGTATTGAGTGGGTGTTTTATACACCATATTACCCTCAAGCCAATGGCATGGTGGAGCGATATGTATGCCAGCCTGTCATGGTGAAGTTGCTCCTAGTTGGCATTGTGTCTATGGTCCTGGTAAAATCTAGAGGTTTATATGCCTGGGAGGCTTTAGGTAAAGGTGAGGAAACCCACCAAATTAGTGTCCAATGGATAATCTTTGATTTTTAACTTGATGCCCGGGTTTTGATCCGAGGCCTAGTTTTGTTTTTATTAGGACCTCGGAGGAATGGATGATGTCGACATCCTGCCTGGCTGTGGGGATCCATATGGACAATCAAGATCCTGATGACAACGGGGTGGTGAAGGAGTCTTGTGAAATTGACGGCCCTCAGAAGAATATGATTGGACTTGGTGTTGTTATATTGGGCATTGATTGTTTGTTTTGTTAGAATGGTTAATCAGCCTTTTCAATTTTGACTGTATAATTACCTAGGGATGACAATCCACAATGAGCATGGAGACTCACCGGACCGTGCTCCCTTTTAACCTTGGAGGCAAGAGGTGACTGCACCACCACTCCAAGGAAACCAGCCGAATCATGACTGTAGTCACGGGGTGGATTGTGGCAGGTGCATCCGCCCAGTGAAAACAGAGCTTCCTGGCTGTTGAAACGTGGCAGCTTTTGGCTGTCTTTGTTTTCAGGGTCTTGCGGTAGCTGAGACCTTTGACCAATAGGAGCCGCTATTGACTACAGGTCAGATTCGGCCTGGGTATAAATGGAGTCCCCTGGGGGAGCCATTTTGAGCTCGTCCCCTGGAGCTGCACGCTGCGGTCAGAGGACTCTCCCCTTGGGTCAGGACGCTGCCCAAGGAAACTCCTCGAGGTACTTTGGGTCGGGACGCTGCCCTGAGCAGGTCCTCGAGGTTGAGAGCCCTCACTTTCTAGGTGAGTGATAGAGCGTTTCGGGTTGTCGTTAAACCCTAGGTAGTGAGGTTTTGTTTACGTTTGGGGTTCCCGTTAAACCCCTAGGCTGTGAAGCTTTGTTTTTCGTTTTGGGTTCTCGTTAAACCCACGAAGTGAAGTTTTCGTTTGGGGTTGTCGTTAAACCCCTGGGGTGTGAGGCTTTGTTTTACATTTCGGTTTCCCGTTAAACCCTAGGAAGTGAAGTTTTTGTTTGGGGTTGTCGTTAAACCCCCGGGGAGTGGGGCTTTGTAAAGTATTTCGGCTTATTGTCAAAGCCCAGAAAGTTATTCTGTTCTCCTCTTGTGGACATCCGGATCTGTAATCTACGGAGAGCTGACTGGTGGTTTTATGGAAAAAATAAATCTATTTATTTTTTTAAATTGGTGGTGGGTTGCTTATTTGGAAGCCTCCGTAACACCGCTTTGACCTCCCATTCCGCTTCAGCCTCCCCTTTAACTGGATTCCCACCCTGCTTCGGCATCCCACCTCCCTTCGGCCTCCCCTTTAACTGGCCTCCCACCCCACTTCGGTCTCCCACCTTGCTTCGGCCTCCCAGCCCGCTTCAGCTCCCACTTTAACTGGCCTCCTACACTGCTTCCGCATCCCACCCTGCTTTGGCTCCCACTTACCTGGCCTCTCATCCCGCTTCGGCCTCCCTTTAAACTGGTCTCTCACCCAGCTTGGGCCACCCCTTATCTGGCCTCCCACACCGCCTCGGCATCCCCTTTGACTGTCTTCCCACCCTGCTTCAGCTTCCCACCCCGCTTCGGCCTCCTCTTTAACCGGTTTCCTACCCCGCTTCAGCCTCTCCTTTAACTGGCCTCCCACCCTGCTTCAGCCTCACCCCCTACTTCGGCCTCCCTTAAACTGGCCTCCCACCCCGCTTCAGCCTCCCCTTTAACTTGCCTTCCATCCCGCTTCAGCCTCCCACCCTGCTTTTGCCTCCACTTTAACTGGGGTCCCAACCGCTTCGGGCTCCCATCCCACTTCGGCCTCCCATTTAGCTGGACTCCCACCTCCATTCGGTCTCCCCTTTTCACTGGCCTCCCACTCCGCTTTGGCCTACCACCCCGCTTCGGCCTCCTCTTTAACTGGCCTCCCACCCCGCTTCAGCCTCCCCTTTAACGGGCCTCCCACCCCGCTTTAGCCTCCCACCAAGCTTCAGCTTCCCCTTTAACTGGCCCCCTACCCTGCTTTGGCCTCCCTACCTGCTTCAGCCTCCCATCCCGCTTCGGCCTCCCATTTAACTGGCCTCCCACCTCCCTTTGGCCTCCCCTTTAACTGGCCTCTCACCCCACTTCAGCCTCCCACCAAGCTTCAGCCTCCCCTATAACTGGCCCCCTATCCTGCTTTGGCCTCCCTACCTGCTTCGGCCTCCCCCCCTACTTCAGCCTCCCTTTAACTTGCCTTCCAGCCCGCTTCGGCCTCCCACCCCGCTTCGGCCTCCCACAACGCCTCGGCCTCCCCTTTAGCTTCCCACACCACTTTGGCCTCCTCTTTAACTGGTTTCCTACCCCGCTTCAGCCTCTCCTTTAACTGGCCTCCCACCCCGCTTCAGCCTCCCACCCTGCTTTTGCCTCCACTTTAACTGGGGTCCCAACCCGCTTCGGGCTCCCATCCCGCTTCGGCCTCCCATTTAGCTGGACTCCCACCTCCATTCGGTCTCCCCTTTTCACTGGCCTCCCACTCCGCTTTGGCCTCCCACCCCGCTTCGGCCTCCTCTTTAACTGGCCTCCCACCCCGCTTCAGCCTCCCCTTTAACGGGCCTCCCACCCCACTTTAGCCTCCCACCAAGTTTCAGCTTCCCCTTTAACTGGCCCCCTACCCTGCTTTGGCCTCCCTACCTGCTTCAGCCTCCCACCCCGCTTCGGCCTCCCACCCCGCTTCAGCCTCCCCTTTAACTTGCCTTCCATCCCGCTTCAGCCTCCCACCCTGCTTTTGCCTCCACTTTAACTGGGGTCCCAACCCGCTTCGGCCTCCCATTTAGCTGGACTCCCACCTCCATTCGGTCTCCCCTTTTCACTGGCCTCCCACTCCGCTTTGGCCTCCCACCCCGCTTCGGCCTCCTCTTTAACTGGCCTCCCACCCCGCTTCAGCCTCCCCTTTAACGGGCCTCCCACCCCGCTTTAGCCTCCCACCAAGTTTCAGCTTCCCCTTTAACTGGCCCCCTACCCTGCTTTGGCCTCCCTACCTGCTTCAGCCTCCCATCCCGCTTCGGCCTCCCATTTAACTGGCCTCCCACCTCCCTTTGGCCTCCCCTTTAACTGGCCTCTCACCCCACTTCAGCCTCCCACCAAGCTTCAGCCTCCCCTATAACTGGCCCCCTATCCTGCTTTGGCCTCCCTACCTGCTTCGGCCTCCCCCCCTACTTCAGCCTCCCTTTAACTTGCCTTCCAGCCCGCTTCGGCCTCCCACAACGCCTCGGCCTCCCCTTTAGCTTCCCACACCACTTTGGCCTCCTCTTTAACCGGTTTCCTACCCCGCTTCAGCCTCTCCTTTAACTGGCCTCCCACCCTGCTTCAGCCTCCCCCCCTAATTCGGCCTCCCTTTAACTGGCACCCACCCCGCTTCAGCCTCCCCTTTAACTTGCCTTCCATCCCGCTTCAGCCTCCCACCCTGCTTTTGCCTCCACTTTAACTGGGGTCCCAACCCGCTTCGGCCTCCCATCCCGCTTGGCCCTCCCATCCCGCTTCGGCCTCCCATTTAGCTGGACTCCCACCGCACTTTGGCCTCCCACCTCCATTCGGCCTCCCCTTTTCAATGGCCTCCCACTCCACTTTGGCCTCCCACCAAGCTTCAGCTTCCCCTTTAACTGGCCTCCTACCCTGCTTTGGCTTCCCTACCTGCTTCGGCCTCCCACCCCGCTTCAGCCTCCTACTCCGCTTCAGCCTTGCACCTGGCTATGGCCTCCCACCCAGCTTTGGTCTCCCACTCCCTTTTGGCCTCGCACCCAGCTTTGGCCTCCCACCCCGCTTTGGCCAACCACCCTGCTTCAGCCTCCCCTTTAACTGGCCACCCACCCTGCTTCAGGATCCCACCATGCTTTGGCCTCCCACCCCGCTTCAGGATCCCAAACTGCTTTGGTCTCCCACCCCGCTTAGGCCTCTCCTTTAACTGACCTCCTATCCTGCTTTGGCCTCCCTACCTGCTTCAGCCTCCCACCCCGCTTCAGCGTCCCATCCCGCTTCGGCCTCCCACCTCCCTTTGGTCTCCCCTTTAACTGGCCTCTCACCCCACTTCAGCCTCCCACCAAGCTTCAGCCTCCCCTTTAACTGGCCCCCTATCCTGCTTTGGCCTCCCTACCTGCTTCGGCCTCCCCCCCTACTTCAGCCTCCCTTTAACTTGCCTTCCAGCCCGCTTCGGCCTCCCACACCGCCTCGGCCTCCCCTTTGACTGTCTTCCCACCCCGCTTCAGCTTCCCACACCACTTTGGCCTTCTCTTTAACCGGTTTCCTACCCCGCTTCAGCCTCTCCTTTAACTGGCCTCCCACCCTGCTTCAGCCTCCCCCCCTACTTCAGCCTCCCTTTAACTGGCCTCCCACCCCGCTTTGGCCTCCCACCCTGCTTCAGCCGCCCCTTTAACTTGCCTTCCACCCCGCTTCAGCCTCCCACCCCGCTTTGGCCTCCCCTTTAACTCGAGTCCCAACCCGCTTCGACCTCCCATTCCGCTTCAGCCTCCCCTTTAACTGGATTCCCACCCTGCTTCGGCATCCCACCTCCCTTCGGCCTCCCCTTTAGCTGGCCTCCCACCCCACTTCGGTCTCCCACCTTGCTTCGGCCTCCCAGCCCGCTTCAGCTCCCACTTTAACTGGCCTCCTACACCGCTTCCGCATCCCACCCTGCTTTGGCTCCCACTTACCTGGCCTCTCACCCCGCTTCGGCCTCCCTTTAAACTGGTCTCTCACCCCGCTTTGGCCTCCCAACCCGCTTCAGCTTCCCCTTTAACTGGTCTCCCACCCCGCTTTGGCCTCCCCTTATCTGGCCTCCCACACCGTCTCGGCCTCCCCTTTGACTGTCTTCCCACCCTGCTTCAGCTTCCCACCCCGCTTCGGCCTGCTCTTTAACTGGTTTCCCGCCCCGCTTCGGCCTCCCCTTTAACTGGCTTCGCACCCAGCTTGGGCCTCCCACCCTGCTTCAGCTCCCACTTTAACTGGCCTCCCATCGCGCTTCAGCCTCCCACTCCACTTCCGCCTCCCCTTTAACTGGCCTGTCACCCAGCTTCGGCCTCCCAAATTGCTTCAGCCTCCCCTTTAAATGGTCTCCCACCCCGCTTTGGCCACCCCTTATCTGGCCTCCCACACCGCCTCGGCATCCCCTTTGACTGTCTTCCCACCCTGCTTCCGCTTCCCACCCCGCTTCGGCCTCCTCTTTAACCGGTTTCCTACCCCGCTTCAGCCTCTCCTTTAACTGGCCTCCCACCCTGCTTCAGCCTCCCCCCCTACTTCCGCCTCCCTTAAACTGGCCTCCCACCCCGCTTCGGCCTCCCACCCCGCTTCAGCCTCCCCTTTAACTTGCCTTCCATCCCGCTTCAGCCTCCCACCCTGCTTTTGCCTCCACTTTAACTGGGGTCCCAACCCGCTTCGGCCTCCCATCCCGCTTGGCCCTCCCATCCCGCTTGGCCCTCCCATCCCGCTTCGGCCTCCCATTTAGCTGGACTCCCACCGCACTTTGGCCTCCCACCTCCATTCGGCCTCCCCTTTTCACTGGCTTCCCACTCCACTTTGGCCTCCCACCCCGCTTCGGCCTCCCCTTTAACGGGCCTCCCACCCCGCTTTGGCCTCCTACTCCGCTTCAGCCTTGCACCTGGCTATGGCCTCCCACCCAGCTTTGGTCTCCCACTCCCTTTTGGCCTCGCACCCAGCTTTGGACTCCCACCCCGCTTTGGCCAACCACCCCGCTTCGGCTCTCACTTTAACTGGCCTCCTACCCCGCTTCTGCCTCCCACCCCGCTTCGGCTCCAACTTTAACTGGCCTCCCAGCCCGCTTTGGCTTCCCACCCCACTACGGCCTCCCAACCCGCTTCGGCCTCCCCTTTCACAGGCCTCCCACCCTGCTTCGGCCTCCCACTGCGCTTTGGCCTCCCATCCCCCTTTGGCCTCCCCTGTAACTGACCTCCCACTCCGCTTCGGCCTCCCACCCTGCTTCAGCCTCCCACACTGCCTCGGCCTCCCCTTTGACTGTCTTCCCACCCCGTTTCAGGTTCCCACCCCGCTTCGGCCTGCTCTTTAACTGGTTTCCTACCCCGCTTTGGCCTCTCCTTTAACTGCCTTCTCACCCAGCTTGCGCCTCCCACCCCGGTTCGGCCTCTCCTTTAACTGGCCTCCCACCCTGCTTCAGCCTCCCCCCTCACTTCAGCCTCCCTTTAACTGGCCTCTCAGCCCGCTTTGTCCTCCCACCCCGCTTCAGCCTCCCCTTTAACTGGCCACCCACCCTGCTTCAGGATCCCACCATGCTTTGGCCTACCACCCCGCTTCAGGATCCCAAACTGCTTTGGTCTCCCACCCCGCTTAGGCCTCTCCTTTAACTGACCTGCTATCCTGCTTTGGCCTCCCTACCTGCTTCAGCCTCCCACCCCGCTTCAGCCTCCCATCCCGCTTCGGCCTCCCATTTAACTGGCCTCCCACCTCCCTTTGGCCTCCCCTTTAACTGGCCTCTCACCCCACTTCAGCCTCCCACCAAGCTTCAGCCTCCCCTATAACTGGCCCCCTATCCTGCTTTGGCCTCCCTACCTGCTTCGGCCTCCCCCCCTACTTCAGCCTCCCTTTAACTTGCCTTCCAGCCCGCTTCGGCCTCCCACAACGCCTCGGCCTCCCCTTTAGCTTCCCACACCACTTTGGCCTCCTCTTTAACCGGTTTCCTACCCCGCTTCAGCCTCTCCTTTAACTGGCCTCCCACCCTGCTTCAGCCTCCCCCCCTACTTCAGCCTCCCTTTAACTGGCCTCCCACCCCGCTTCAGCCTCCCCTTTAACTTGCCTTCCATCCCGCTTCAGCCTCCCACCCTGCTTTTGCCTCCACTTTAACTGGGGTCCCAACCCGCTTCGGCCTCCCATCCCGCTTGGCCCTCCCATCCCGCTTCGGCCTCCCATTTAGCTGGACTCCCACCGCACTTTGGCCTCCCACCTCCATTCGGCCTCCCCTTTTCACTGGCCTCCCACTCCACTTTGGCCTCCCACCCCGCTTCGGCCTCCTCTTTAACTGGCCTCCCACCCCGCTTCGGCCTCCCCTTTAACGGGCCTCCCACCCCGCTTTAGCCTCCCACCAAGCTTCAGCTTCCCCTTTAACTGGCCTCCTACACTGCTTTGGCTTCCCTACCTGCTTCGGCCTCCCACCCCGCTTCAGCCTCCTACTCCGCTTCAGCCTTGCACCTGGCTATGGCCTCCCACCCAGCTTTGGTCTCCCACTCCTTTTTGGCCTCACACCCAGCTTTGGCCTCCCACCCCGCTTTGGCCAACCACCCTGCTTCAGCCTCCCCTTTAACTGGCCACCCACCCTGCTTCAGGATCCCACCATGCTTTGGCCTCCCACCCCGCTTCAGGATCCCAAACTGCTTTGGTCTCCCACCCCGCTTAGGCCTCTCCTTTAACTGACCTCCTATCCTGCTTTGGCCTCCCTACCTGCTTCAGCCTCCCACCCCGCTTCAGCGTCCCATCCCGCTTCAGCCTCCCACCTCCCTTTGGCCTCCCCTTTAACTGGCCTCTCACCCCACTTCAGCCTCCCACCAAGCTTCAGCCTCCCCTTTAACTGGCCCCCTATCCTGCTTTGGCCTCCCTACCTGCTTCGGCCTCCCCCCCCTACTTCAGCCTCCCTTTAACTTGCCTTCCAGCCCGCTTCGGCCTCCCACCCCGCTTCGGCCTCCCACAACTCCTCGGCCTCCCCTTTAGCTTCCCACACCACTTTGGCCTCCTCTTTAATCGGTTTCCTTCCCCGCTTCAGCCTCTCCTTTAACTGGCCTCCCACCCTGCTTCAGGCTCCCCCCCTACTTCATCCTCCCTTTAACTGGCCTCCCACCCCGCTTTGGCCTCCCACCCTGCTTCAGCCGCCCCTTTAACTTGCCTTCCACCCCGCTTCAGCCTCCCACCCCGCTTCGTCCTCCGCTTTAACTGGGGTCCCACTCCGCTTCGACCTCCCATTCCGCTTCAACCTCCCCTTTAACTGGATTCCCACCCTGCTTCGGCATCCCACCTCCCTTCGGCCTCCCCTTTAACTGGCCTCCCACCCCACTTCGGTCTCCCACCTTGCTTCGGCCTCCCAGCCCACTTCAGCTCCCACTTTAACTGGCCTCCTACACCGCTTCCACATCCCACCCTGCTTTGGCTCCCACTTACCTGGCCTCTCACCCCGCTTCGGCCTCCCTTTAAACTGGTCTCTCACCCAGCTTGGGCCACCCCTTATCTGGCCTCCCACACCGCCTTGGCATCCCCTTTTGTCTGTCTTCCCACCCTGCTTCAGCTTCCCACCCCGCTTCGGCCTCCTCTTTAACCGGTTTCCTACCCCGCTTCAGCCTCTCCTTTAACTGGCCTCCCACCCTGCTTCAGCCTCACCCCCTACTTCGGCCTCCCTTAAACTGGCCTCCCACCCCGCTTCGGCCTCCCACCCCACTTCAGCCTCCCCTTTAACTTGCCTTCCATCCCGCTTCAGCCTCCCACCCTGCTTTTGCCTCCACTTTAACTGGGGTCCCAACCCGCTTCGGGCTCCCATCCCGCTTCGGCCTCCCATTTAGCTGGACTCCCACCTCCATTCGGTCTCCCCTTTTCACTGGCCTCCCACTCCGCTTTGGCCTCCCACCCCGCTTCGGCCTCCTCTTTAACTGGCCTCCCACCCCGCTTCAGCCTCCCCTTTAACGGGCCTCCCACCCCGCTTTAGCCTCCCACCAAGTTTCAGCTTCCCCTTTAACTGGCCCCCTACCCTGCTTTGGCCTCCCTACCTGCTTCAGCCTCCCACCCCGCTTCGGCCTCCCACCCCGCTTCAGCCTCCCCTTTAACTTGCCTTCCATCCCGCTTCAGCCTCCCACCCTGCTTTTGCCTCCACTTTAACTGGGGTCCCAACCCGCTTCGGCCTCCCATTTAGCTGGACTCCCACCTCCATTCGGTCTCCCCTTTTCACTGGCCTCCCACTCCGCTTTGGCCTCCCACCCCGCTTCGGCCTCCTCTTTAACTGGCCTCCCACCCCGCTTCAGCCTCCCCTTTAACGGGCCTCCCACCCCGCTTTAGCCTCCCACCAAGTTTCAGCTTCCCCTTTAACTGGCCCCCTACCCTGCTTTGGCCTCCCTACCTGCTTCAGCCTCCCATCCCGCTTCGGCCTCCCATTTAACTGGCCTCTCACCCCACTTCAGCCTCCCACCAAGCTTCAGCCTCCCCTATAACTGGCCCCCTATCCTGCTTTGGCCTCCCTACCTGCTTCGGCCTCCCCCCCTACTTCAGCCTCCCTTTAACTTGCCTTCCAGCCCGCTTCGGCCTCCCACAACGCCTCGGCCTCCCCTTTAGCTTCCCACACCACTTTGGCCTCCTCTTTAACCGGTTTCCTACCCCGCTTCAGCCTCTCCTTTAACTGGCCTCCCACCCTGCTTCAGCCTCCCCCCCTAATTCGGCCTCCCTTTAACTGGCCTCCCACCCCGCTTCAGCCTCCCCTTTAACTTGCCTTCCATCCCGCTTCAGCCTCCCACCCTGCTTTTGCCTCCACTTTAACTGGGGTCCCAACCCGCTTCGGCCTCCCATCCCGCTTGGCCCTCCCATCCCGCTTCGGCCTCCCATTTAGCTGGACTCCCACCGCACTTTGGCCTCCCACCTCCATTCGGCCTCCCCTTTTCAATGGCCTCCCACTCCACTTTGGCCTCCCACCAAGCTTCAGCTTCCCCTTTAACTGGCCTCCTACCCTGCTTTGGCTTCCCTACCTGCTTCGGCCTCCCACCCCGCTTCAGCCTCCTACTCCGCTTCAGCCTTGCACCTGGCTATGGCCTCCCACCCAGCTTTGGTCTCCCACTCCCTTTTGGCCTCGCACCCAGCTTTGGCCTCCCACCCCGCTTTGGCCAACCACCCTGCTTCAGCCTCCCCTTTAACTGGCCACCCACCCTGCTTCAGGATCCCACCATGCTTTGGCCTCCCACCCCGCTTCAGGATCCCAAACTGCTTTGGTCTCCCACCCCGCTTAGGCCTCTCCTTTAACTGACCTCCTATCCTGCTTTGGCCTCCCTACCTGCTTCAGCCTCCCACCCCGCTTCAGCGTCCCATCCCGCTTCGGCCTCCCACCTCCCTTTGGTCTCCCCTTTAACTGGCCTCTCACCCCACTTCAGCCTCCCACCAAGCTTCAGCCTCCCCTTTAACTGGCCCCCTATCCTGCTTTGGCCTCCCTACCTGCTTCGGCCTCCCCCCCTACTTCAGCCTCCCTTTAACTTGCCTTCCAGCCCGCTTCGGCCTCCCACACCGCCTCGGCCTCCCCTTTGACTGTCTTCCCACCCCGCTTCAGCTTCCCACACCACTTTGGCCTTCTCTTTAACCGGTTTCCTACCCCGCTTCAGCCTCTCCTTTAACTGGCCTCCCACCCTGCTTCAGCCTCCCCCCCTACTTCAGCCTCCCTTTAACTGGCCTCCCACCCCGCTTTGGCCTCCCACCTTGCTTCAGCCGCCCCTTTAACTTGCCTTCCACCCCGCTTCAGCCTCCCACCCCGCTTTGGCCTCCCCTTTAACTCGAGTCCCAACCCGCTTCGACCTCCCATTCCGCTTCAGCCTCCCCTTTAACTGGATTCCCACCCTGCTTCGGCATCCCACCTCCCTTCGGCCTCCCCTTTAGCTGGCCTCCCACCCCACTTCGGTCTCCCACCTTGCTTCGGCCTCCCAGCCCGCTTCAGCTCCCACTTTAACTGGCCTCCTACACCGCTTCCGCATCCCACCCTGCTTTGGCTCCCACTTACCTGGCCTCTCACCCCGCTTCGGCCTCCCTTTAAACTGGTCTCTCACCCCGCTTTGGCCTCCCAACCCGCTTCAGCTTCCCCTTTAACTGGTCTCCCACCCCGCTTTGGCCTCCCCTTATCTGGCCTCCCACACCGTCTCGGCCTCCCCTTTGACTGTCTTCCCACCCTGCTTCAGCTTCCCACCCCGCTTCGGCCTGCTCTTTAACTGGTTTCCCGCCCCGCTTCGGCCTCCCCTTTAACTGGCTTCGCACCCAGCTTGGGCCTCCCACCCTGCTTCAGCTCCCACTTTAACTGGCCTCCCATCGCGCTTCAGCCTCCCACTCCACTTCCGCCTCCCCTTTAACTGGCCTGTCACCCAGCTTCGGCCTCCCAAATTGCTTCAGCCTCCCCTTTAAATGGTCTCCCACCCCGCTTTGGCCACCCCTTATCTGGCCTCCCACACCGCCTCGGCATCCCCTTTGACTGTCTTCCCACCCTGCTTCCGCTTCCCACCCCGCTTCGGCCTCCTCTTTAACCGGTTTCCTACCCCGCTTCAGCCTCTCCTTTAACTGGCCTCCCACCCTGCTTCAGCCTCCCCCCCTACTTCCGCCTCCCTTAAACTGGCCTCCCACCCCGCTTCGGCCTCCCACCCCGCTTCAGCCTCCCCTTTAACTTGCCTTCCATCCCGCTTCAGCCTCCCACCCTGCTTTTGCCTCCACTTTAACTGGGGTCCCAACCCGCTTCGGCCTCCCATCCCGCTTGGCCCTCCCATCCCGCTTGGCCCTCCCATCCCGCTTCGGCCTCCCATTTAGCTGGACTCCCACCGCACTTTGGCCTCCCACCTCCATTCGGCCTCCCCTTTTCACTGGCTTCCCACTCCACTTTGGCCTCCCACCCCGCTTCGGCCTCCCCTTTAACGGGCCTCCCACCCCGCTTTGGCCTCCTACTCCGCTTCAGCCTTGCACCTGGCTATGGCCTCCCACCCAGCTTTGGTCTCCCACTCCCTTTTGGCCTCGCACCCAGCTTTGGACTCCCACCCCGCTTTGGCCAACCACCCCGCTTCGGCTCTCACTTTAACTGGCCTCCTACCCCGCTTCTGCCTCCCACCCCGCTTCGGCTCCAACTTTAACTGGCCTCCCAGCCCGCTTTGGCTTCCCACCCCACTACGGCCTCCCAACCCGCTTCGGCCTCCCCTTTCACAGGCCTCCCACCCTGCTTCGGCCTCCCACTGCGCTTTGGCCTCCCATCCCCCTTTGGCCTCCCCTGTAACTGACCTCCCACTCCGCTTCGGCCTCCCACCCTGCTTCAGCCTCCCACACTGCCTCGGCCTCCCCTTTGACTGTCTTCCCACCCCGTTTCAGGTTCCCACCCCGCTTCGGCCTGCTCTTTAACCGGTTTCCTACCCCGCTTTGGCCTCTCCTTTAACTGCCTTCTCACCCAGCTTGCGCCTCCCACCCCGGTTCGGCCTCTCCTTTAACTGGCCTCCCACCCTGCTTCAGCCTCCCCCCTCACTTCAGCCTCCCTTTAACTGGCCTCTCAGCCCGCTTTGTCCTCCCACCCCGCTTCAGCCTCCCCTTTAACTGGCCACCCACCCTGCTTCAGGATCCCACCATGCTTTGGCCTCCCACCCCGCTTCAGGATCCCAAACTGCTTTGGTCTCCCACCCCGCTTAGGCCTCTCCTTTAACTGACCTGCTATCCTGCTTTGGCCTCCCTACCTGCTTCAGCCTCCCACCCCGCTTCAGCCTCCCATCCCGCTTCGGCCTCCCATTTAACTGGCCTCCCACCTCCCTTTGGCCTCCCCTTTAACTGGCCTCTCACCCCACTTCAGCCTCCCACCAAGCTTCAGCCTCCCCTATAACTGGCCCCCTATCCTGCTTTGGCCTCCCTACCTGCTTCGGCCTCCCCCCCTACTTCAGCCTCCCTTTAACTTGCCTTCCAGCCCGCTTCGGCCTCCCACAACGCCTCGGCCTCCCCTTTAGCTTCCCACACCACTTTGGCCTCCTCTTTAACCGGTTTCCTACCCCGCTTCAGCCTCTCCTTTAACTGGCCTCCCACCCTGCTTCAGCCTCCCCCCCTACTTCAGCCTCCCTTTAACTGGCCTCCCACCCCGCTTCAGCCTCCCCTTTAACTTGCCTTCCATCCCGCTTCAGCCTCCCACCCTGCTTTTGCCTCCACTTTAACTGGGGTCCCAACCCGCTTCGGCCTCCCATCCCGCTTGGCCCTCCCATCCCGCTTCGGCCTCCCATTTAGCTGGACTCCCACCGCACTTTGGCCTCCCACCTCCATTCGGCCTCCCCTTTTCACTGGCCTCCCACTCCACTTTGGCCTCCCACCCCGCTTCGGCCTCCTCTTTAACTGGCCTCCCACCCCGCTTCGGCCTCCCCTTTAACGGGCCTCCCACCCCGCTTTAGCCTCCCACCAAGCTTCAGCTTCCCCTTTAACTGGCCTCCTACACTGCTTTGGCTTCCCTACCTGCTTCGGCCTCCCACCCCGCTTCAGCCTCCTACTCCGCTTCAGCCTTGCACCTGGCTATGGCCTCCCACCCAGCTTTGGTCTCCCACTCCCTTTTGGCCTCGCACCCAGCTTTGGCCTCCCACCCCGCTTTGGCCAACCACCCTGCTTCAGCCTCCCCTTTAACTGGCCACCCACCCTGCTTCAGGATCCCACCATGCTTTGGCCTCCCACCCCGCTTCAGGATCCCAAACTGCTTTGGTCTCCCACCCCGCTTAGGCCTCTCCTTTAACTGACCTCCTATCCTGCTTTGGCCTCCCTACCTGCTTCAGCCTCCCACCCCGCTTCAGCGTCCCATCCCGCTTCGGCCTCCCACCTCCCTTTGGTCTCCCCTTTAACTGGCCTCTCACCCCACTTCAGCCTCCCACCAAGCTTCAGCCTCCCCTTTAACTGGCCCCCTATCCTGCTTTGGCCTCCCTACCTGCTTCGGCCTCCCCCCCTACTTCAGCCTCCCTTTAACTTGCCTTCCAGCCCGCTTCGGCCTCCCACCCCGCTTCGGCCTCCCACACCGCCTCGGCCTCCCCTTTGACTGTCTTCCCACCCCGCTTCAGCTTCCCACACCACTTTGGCCTTCTCTTTAACCGGTTTCCTACCCCGCTTCAGCCTCTCCTTTAACTGGCCTCCCACCCTGCTTCAGCCTCCCCCCCTACTTCAGCCTCCCTTTAACTGGCCTCCCACCCCGCTTTGGCCTCCCACCTTGCTTCAGCCGCCCCTTTAACTTGCCTTCCACCCCGCTTCAGCCTCCCACCCCGCTTTGGCCTCCCCTTTAACTCGAGTCCCAACCCGCTTCGACCTCCCATTCCGCTTCAGCCTCCCCTTTAACTGGATTCCCACCCTGCTTCGGCATCCCACCTCCCTTCGGCCTCCCCTTTAGCTGGCCTCCCACCCCACTTCGGTCTCCCACCTTGCTTCGGCCTCCCAGCCCGCTTCAGCTCCCACTTTAACTGGCCTCCTACACCGCTTCCGCATCCCACCCTGCTTTGGCTCCCACTTACCTGGCCTCTCACCCCGCTTCGGCCTCCCTTTAAACTGGTCTCTCACCCCGCTTTGGCCTCCCAACCCGCTTCAGCTTCCCCTTTAACTGGTCTCCCACCCCGCTTTGGCCTCCCCTTATCTGGCCTCCCACACCGTCTCGGCCTCCCCTTTGACTGTCTTCCCACCCTGCTTCAGCTTCCCACCCCGCTTCGGCCTGCTCTTTAACTGGTTTCCCGCCCCGCTTCGGCCTCCCCTTTAACTGGCTTCGCACCCAGCTTGGGCCTCCCACCCTGCTTCAGCTCCCACTTTAACTGGCCTCCCATCGCGCTTCAGCCTCCCACTCCACTTCCGCCTCCCCTTTAACTGGCCTGTCACCCCGCTTCGGCCTCCCACAACGCCTCGGCCTCCCCTTTAGCTTCCCACACCACTTTGGCCTCCTCTTTAACCGGTTTCCTACCCCGCTTCAGCCTCTCCTTTAACTGGCCTCCCACCCTGCTTCAGCCGCCCCCCTTACTTCAGCCTCCCTTTAACTGGCCTCCCACCCCGCTTTGGCCTCCCACCCTGCTTCAGCCGCCCCTTTAACTTGCCTTCCACCCCGCTTCAGCCTCCCACCCCGCTTTGGCCTCCCCTTTAACTCGAGTCCCAACCCGCTTCGACCTCCCATTCCGCTTCAGCCTCTCCTTTAACTGGATTCCCACCCTGCTTCGGCATCCCACCTCCCTTCGGCCTCCCCTTTAACTGGCCTCCCACCCCACTTCGGTCTCCCACCTTGCTTCGGCCTCCCAGCCCGCTTCAGCTCCGACTTTAACTGGCCTCCTACACCGCTTCCGCATCCCACCCTGCTTTGGCTCCCACTTACCTGGCCTCTCACCCCGCTTCGGCCTCCCTTTAAAATGGTCTCTCACCCAGCTTGGGCCTCCCACCCCGCTTCAGCTCCCACTTTAACTGGCCTCCCATCGCGCTTCAGCCTCCCACTCCACTTCCGCCTCCCCTTTAACTGGCCTGTCACCCAGCTTCAGCCTCCCAAATTGCTTCAGCCTCCCCTTTAATTGGTCTCCCACCCCGCTTTGGCCACCCCTTATCTGGCCTCCCACAACGCCTCGGCCTCCCCTTTGACTGTCTTCCCACCCCGCTTCAGCTTCCCACACCACTTTGGCCTCCTCTTTAACCGGTTTCCTACCCCGCTTCAGCCTCTCCTTTAACTGGCCTCCCCCCCTGCTTCAGCCTCCCCCCCTACTTCAGCCTCCCTTTAACTGGCCTCCCACCCCGCTTTGGCCTCCCACCCTGCTTCAGCCGCCCCTTTAACTTGCCTTCCATCCCGCTTCAGCCTCCCACCCCGCTTTGGCCTCCCCTTTAACTCGAGTCCCAACCCGCTTGTGGCAGGTTCATCCGCCCAGTGAAAACAGAGCTTCCTGGCTGTTGAAACGTGGCAGCTTTTGGCTGTCTTTGTTTTCAGGGTCTCGCGGTAGCTGAGACCTTTGACCAATGGGAGCCGCTATTGACTACAGGTCAGATTCGGCCTGGGTATAAATGGAGTCCCCTGGGGGAGCCATTTTGAGCTCGTCCCCTGGAGCTGCACGCTGCGGTCAGAGGACTCTCCCCTTGGGTCAGGACGCTGCCCAAGGAAACTCCTCAAGGTATTTTGGGTCGGGACGCTGCCCTGAGCAGGTCCTCGAGGTTGAGAGCCCTCACTTTCTAGGTGAGTGATAGAGCGTTTCGGGTTGTCGTTAAACCCTAGGTTTTGAGGTTTTGTTTACGTTTGGGGTTCCCGTTAAACCCCTAGGCTGTGAAGCTTTGTTTTTCGTTTTGGGTTCTCGTTAAACCCACGAAGTGAAGTTTTCGTTTGGGGTTGTCGTTAAACCCCTGGGGTGTGAGGCTTTGTTTTACGTTTCGGTTTCCCGTTAAACCCTAGGAAGTGAAGGTTTCGTTTGGGGTTGTCGTTAAACCCCCGGGGAGTGGGGCTTTGTAAAGTATTTCGGCTTATTGTCAAAGCCCAGAAAGTTATTCTGTTCTCCTCTTGTGGACATCCGGATCTGTAATCTACGGAGAGCTGACTGGTGGTTTTATGGAAAAAATAAATCTATTTATTTTTTTAAATTGGTGGTGGGTTGCTTATTTGGAAGCCTCTGTAACAATTGGTGTAGTCGGCAGGATGTCAATAGAGGAGTTGTTACAGAAATATAGCTGTGCCCCTTCCCCTTTAGAGATACAGTGGGCAAAAGAGAGGCGGCTTGACCCGGTAGAAGTTGTGAGAAAGTTGAAACAGAGCCGGGGAAGTTGGTGGGTAAGCAGAAATGAAGGAAAAATGTGCGCCATATTAGGTGCTTGCTTGACTCAGGCGCAGGACTACTTTGCAGCAGTGGAGCTGGCAGAAGGAGTACAAAAGGCGGCTTGCATTCAGGCGATGGATGAGAGGGGGCGGTGTGGAATTCCGCTTGCGGCGCCGGTGGATCCCAGCCACCTTAAACCTCTCATCAGAGGGCTCCCGGATGCCTTAAAGACACATATCCAGTCCCTTAGAGAGATGGGCTGGATTGATTTGAGTGGGGGTGGGGGTGAAAATCGGAGGGTTCGACAAGTTAGTTGAACAGCTTCCCCCGCTGAACAGCCTGCTCGTAGAGAGTTTGAATTGCCCCGAGATAAGTTAGGCCGATTTTATGAGTCAGGAAGGAATGATCTTTGGCAGAAGGCACTGGCACTGGGGGTGCCCCGGGCCGGGTTGCATGGGCGGTCTACTGATAATATCTTAAAGTTGGTGGAATTGCTGGAGGGGAAAACTCGAAAACAAAGGGAAACACAGGTAACTCTACTCCCTCAGGAAGGGAAAATTAACCCTTTTGTGGCATCGAGGGGGGAGTTGAGAGAGTTAAAAAAACTAGTAGCTGCGGTTTGGGGATCGGGCCGCCCACTCCGCACGGTGAATTCCTGCCAATGGTCCGCTGATAAGGAACCTTACATATATATTCCTGTGGGTCCTAAACGGATAAGTTTGGAGTTTTCAATTGACATAGGGGCTCGAGTTAGTGTTTTAAATAGACAACAAGTCACTGAGTTAGGATTTAAACCATCGAGGAAACTTACAAATATAGTAGGTGTGATGGGGGCAATAGAAAAATGTCCCCTAGTGAGAACACATTCCCCTTGTAATTTTCTAGTTTGGCCAGTCCGTAAGCTAGATGAGCATTGGCGGTTAACAATTGATTATTGGAGATTGAACAGCAATATTCTACCTTTAACAGCTGCTGTCCCAAATATATCATCAGTAGTAGCAGCAATACAGGTAGCTGCTTATTTATGGATGGCTGCTTTAGATGTTAAAGATATGTTTCCTATGATTCCTGTGAGAGATGAAGATAAGCCTCAGTTTGCTTTTACCTGGGAGGGGATTCAATATGCTTTCAATCGACTCCCACAAGGGTATAAACATTTTCCCACTATTGCTCATAATACTTTGGCCAAGCTTCTTGATATGGTGGAGATGCTGTTGGGTGTTCATATATATCAGTATATAGGAAATATTAAAGAACAGGTAGGACAAGAAATTAAATTTTTAGGAGCTTGGTGGGTGGCTGGAGCAATTGTAGTATCTGATGATATTTTATCTGTTATTGAGAAGGGACAGATACCAGGTAATAAGGTAGAACTGCAGCAACTGTTGGGTTATTGGAGGAAGCATATACCAGGGTCTTCAGTAATTGCCTGCCCTTTATATGGTTTGCTGCGGAAAGATAGAGCATGGGACTGGACGTTACAGCATACAGAGGCCCTGAATGTTTTAAAGGATGAACTTAAAACTTATCAGAAGTTGGGGCCCTTACATCCACAGGACCCGTTGAGAGTGGAGTGGGGGTTTGCAGAACATGCCTCTTATTGTGGCGTGTTTCAGAAGGGACCACAAGGACCAGTTAGACCTTTGTTATTTTCTTTCACTTCATTTAAGGAGGCTGAACGGCGGTATATAGAGTGGGTAAAGGGCCATGTAAGAGATGGAACCCCTGCTGCAAAATGGAATCAACAAGTAGATCATTTGGCCCAAATTAGGGTAGTTAATAGTGACAAAGGAGATTGGGATCGGCTGGTTGAGTGGCTACATATTAAGCGAGGTCACTCAGGGAAAATAGATCTCTGTTGTGGGTGTCGGTCCTGGGGATGGCCTGTGCCAATGAAGATGTGTGAAGCAATTCTTATGGCTTGTCCACAATGTCAAGTGAGGCTTAAGATTAACCATCCAAATCAAGCACCAGCCCAACATATTAAAGAAGGTAAGGCACTTTGGAGCACCTGGCAAGTTGATTATGTTGGTCCTTTAAAGCCATCTCATGGAAGAAGGTACATCTTGGTGGGAGTAGGGGTGGTATCGGGACTAACTATGGCTACAGCTGTTAATGTAGCTACTGGAGGCCAAACAGTCCGAGTTTTAAAAGGATGGTTTGGCATTTTGCCCATTTCTGAATGTATTCAGAGTGATAATGGGTCACATTTTACAGCTGCAGTGGTGCAAGACTGGGCACGAGGGGAAGGTATTGAGTGGGTGTTTTATACACCATATTACCCTCAAGCCAATGGCATGGTGGAGCGATATGTATGCCAGCCTGTCATGGTGAAGTTGCTCCTAGTTGGCATTGTGTCTATGGTCCTGGTAAAATCTAGAGGTTTATATGCCTGGGAGGCTTTAGGTAAAGGTGAGGAAACCCACCAAATTAGTGTCCAATGGATAATCTTTGATTTTTAACTTGATGCCCGGGTTTTGATCCGAGGCCTAGTTTTGTTTTTATTAGGACCTCGGAGGAATGGATGATGTCGACATCCTGCCTGGCTGTGGGGATCCATATGGACAATCAAGATCCTGATGACAACGGGGTGGTGAAGGAGTCTTGTGAAATTGACGGCCCTCAGAAGAATATGATTGGACTTGGTGTTGTTATATTGGGCATTGATTGTTTGTTTTGTTAGAATGGTTAATCAGCCTTTTCAATTTTGACTGTATAATTACCTAGGGATGACAATCCACAATGAGCATGGAGACTCACCGGACCGTGCTCCCTTTTAACCTTGGAGGCAAGAGGTGACTGCACCACCACTCCAAGGAAACCAGCCGAATCATGACTGTAGTCACGGGGTGGATTGTGGCAGGTGCATCCGCCCAGTGAAAACAGAGCTTCCTGGCTGTTGAAACGTGGCAGCTTTTGGCTGTCTTTGTTTTCAGGGTCTTGCGGTAGCTGAGACCTTTGACCAATAGGAGCCGCTATTGACTACAGGTCAGATTCGGCCTGGGTATAAATGGAGTCCCCTGGGGGAGCCATTTTGAGCTCGTCCCCTGGAGCTGCACGCTGCGGTCAGAGGACTCTCCCCTTGGGTCAGGACGCTGCCCAAGGAAACTCCTCGAGGTACTTTGGGTCGGGACGCTGCCCTGAGCAGGTCCTCGAGGTTGAGAGCCCTCACTTTCTAGGTGAGTGATAGAGCGTTTCGGGTTGTCGTTAAACCCTAGGTAGTGAGGTTTTGTTTACGTTTGGGGTTCCCGTTAAACCCCTAGGCTGTGAAGCTTTGTTTTTCGTTTTGGGTTCTCGTTAAACCCACGAAGTGAAGTTTTCGTTTGGGGTTGTCGTTAAACCCCTGGGGTGTGAGGCTTTGTTTTACATTTCGGTTTCCCGTTAAACCCTAGGAAGTGAAGTTTTTGTTTGGGGTTGTCGTTAAACCCCCGGGGAGTGGGGCTTTGTAAAGTATTTCGGGTTATTGTCAAAGCCCAGAAAGTTATTCTGTTCTCCTCTTGTGGACATCCGGATCTGTAATCTACGGAGAGCTGACTGGTGGTTTTATGGAAAAAATAAATCTATTTATTTTTTTAAATTGGTGGTGGGTTGCTTATTTGGAAGCCTCCGTAACACCGCTTTGACCTCCCATTCCGCTTCAGCCTCCCCTTTAACTGGATTCCCACCCTGCTTCGGCATCCCACCTCCCTTCGGCCTCCCCTTTAACTGGCCTCCCACCCCACTTCGGTCTCCCACCTTGCTTCGGCCTCCCAGCCCGCTTCAGCTCCCACTTTAACTGGCCTCCTACACCGCTTCCGCATCCCACCCTGCTTTGGCTCCCACTTACCTGGCCTCTCATCCCGCTTCGGCCTCCCTTTAAACTGGTCTCTCACCCAGCTTGGGCCACCCCTTATCTGGCCTCCCACACCGCCTCGGCATCCCCTTTGACTGTCTTCCCACCCTGCTTCAGCTTCCCACCCCGCTTCGGCCTCCTCTTTAACCGGTTTCCTACCCCGCTTCAGCCTCTCCTTTAACTGGCCTCCCACCCTGCTTCAGCCTCACCCCCTACTTCGGCCTCCCTTAAACTGGCCTCCCACCCCGCTTCAGCCTCCCCTTTAACTTGCCTTCCATCCCGCTTCAGCCTCCCACCCTGCTTTTGCCTCCACTTTAACTGGGGTCCCAACCGCTTCGGGCTCCCATCCCACTTCGGCCTCCCATTTAGCTGGACTCCCACCTCCATTCGGTCTCCCCTTTTCACTGGCCTCCCACTCCGCTTTGGCCTACCACCCCGCTTCGGCCTCCTCTTTAACTGGCCTCCCACCCCGCTTCAGCCTCCCCTTTAACGGGCCTCCCACCCCGCTTTAGCCTCCCACCAAGCTTCAGCTTCCCCTTTAACTGGCCCCCTACCCTGCTTTGGCCTCCCTACCTGCTTCAGCCTCCCATCCCGCTTCGGCCTCCCATTTAACTGGCCTCCCACCTCCCTTTGGCCTCCCCTTTAACTGGCCTCTCACCCCACTTCAGCCTCCCACCAAGCTTCAGCCTCCCCTATAACTGGCCCCCTATCCTGCTTTGGCCTCCCTACCTGCTTCGGCCTCCCCCCCTACTTCAGCCTCCCTTTAACTTGCCTTCCAGCCCGCTTCGGCCTCCCACCCCGCTTCGGCCTCCCACAACGCCTCGGCCTCCCCTTTAGCTTCCCACACCACTTTGGCCTCCTCTTTAACTGGTTTCCTACCCCGCTTCAGCCTCTCCTTTAACTGGCCTCCCACCCTGCTTCAGCCTCCCCCCCTAATTCGGCCTCCCTTTAACTGGCCTCCCACCCCGCTTCAGCCTCCCACCCTGCTTTTGCCTCCACTTTAACTGGGGTCCCAACCCGCTTCGGCCTCCCATCCCGCTTGGCCCTCCCATCCCGCTTCGGCCTCCCATTTAGCTGGACTCCCACCGCACTTTGGCCTCCCACCTCCATTCGGCCTCCCCTTTTCACTGGCCTCCCACTCCACTTTGGCCTCCCACCCCGCTTCGGCCTCCTCTTTAACTGGCCTCCCACCCCGCTTCGGCCTCCCCTTTAACGGGCCTCCCACCCCGCTTTAGCCTCCCACCAAGCTTCAGCTTCCCCTTTAACTGGCCTCCTACCCTGCTTTGGCTTCCCTACCTGCTTCGGCCTCCCACCCCGCTTCAGCCTCCTACTCCGCTTCAGCCTTGCACCTGGCTATGGCCTCCCACCCAGCTTTGGTCTCCCACTCCTTTTTGGCCTCGCACCCAGCTTTGGCCTCCCACCCCGCTTTGGCCAACCACCCTGCTTCAGCCTCCCCTTTAACTGGCCACCCACCCTGCTTCAGGATCCCACCATGCTTTGGCCTCCCACCCCGCTTCAGGATCCCAAACTGCTTTGGTCTCCCACCCCGCTTAGGCCTCTCCTTTAACTGACCTCCTATCCTGCTTTGGCCTCCCTACCTGCTTCAGCCTCCCACCCCGCTTCAGCGTCCCATCCCGCTTCAGCCTCCCACCTCCCTTTGGCCTCCCCTTTAACTGGCCTCTCACCCCACTTCAGCCTCCCACCAAGCTTCAGCCTCCCCTTTAACTGGCCCCCTATCCTGCTTTGGCCTCCCTACCTGCTTCGGCCTCCCCCCCCTACTTCAGCCTCCCTTTAACTTGCCTTCCAGCCCGCTTCGGCCTCCCACCCCGCTTCGGCCTCCCACAACGCCTCGGCCTCCCCTTTAGCTTCCCACACCACTTTGGCCTCCTCTTTAATCGGTTTCCTTCCCCGCTTCAGCCTCTCCTTTAACTGGCCTCCCACCCTGCTTCAGGCTCCCCCCCTACTTCATCCTCCCTTTAACTGGCCTCCCACCCCGCTTTGGCCTCCCACCCTGCTTCAGCCGCCCCTTTAACTTGCCTTCCACCCCGCTTCAGCCTCCCACCCCGCTTCGTCCTCCGCTTTAACTGGGGTCCCACTCCGCTTCGACCTCCCATTCCGCTTCAACCTCCCCTTTAACTGGATTCCCACCCTGCTTCGGCATCCCACCTCCCTTCGGCCTCCCCTTTAACTGGCCTCCCACCCCACTTCGGTCTCCCACCTTGCTTCGGCCTCCCAGCCCACTTCAGCTCCCACTTTAACTGGCCTCCTACACCGCTTCCACATCCCACCCTGCTTTGGCTCCCACTTACCTGGCCTCTCACCCCGCTTCGGCCTCCCTTTAAACTGGTCTCTCACCCAGCTTGGGCCACCCCTTATCTGGCCTCCCACACCGCCTTGGCATCCCCTTTTGTCTGTCTTCCCACCCTGCTTCAGCTTCCCACCCCGCTTCGGCCTCCTCTTTAACCGGTTTCCTACCCCGCTTCAGCCTCTCCTTTAACTGGCCTCCCACCCTGCTTCAGCCTCACCCCCTACTTCGGCCTCCCTTAAACTGGCCTCCCACCCCGCTTCGGCCTCCCACCCCACTTCAGCCTCCCCTTTAACTTGCCTTCCATCCCGCTTCAGCCTCCCACCCTGCTTTTGCCTCCACTTTAACTGGGGTCCCAACCCGCTTCGGGCTCCCATCCCGCTTCGGCCTCCCATTTAGCTGGACTCCCACCTCCATTCGGTCTCCCCTTTTCACTGGCCTCCCACTCCGCTTTGGCCTCCCACCCCGCTTCGGCCTCCTCTTTAACTGGCCTCCCACCCCGCTTCAGCCTCCCCTTTAACGGGCCTCCCACCCCGCTTTAGCCTCCCACCAAGTTTCAGCTTCCCCTTTAACTGGCCCCCTACCCTGCTTTGGCCTCCCTACCTGCTTCAGCCTCCCACCCCGCTTCGGCCTCCCACCCCGCTTCAGCCTCCCCTTTAACTTGCCTTCCATCCCGCTTCAGCCTCCCACCCTGCTTTTGCCTCCACTTTAACTGGGGTCCCAACCCGCTTCGGCCTCCCATTTAGCTGGACTCCCACCTCCATTCGGTCTCCCCTTTTCAATGGCCTCCCACTCCACTTTGGCCTCCCACCAAGCTTCAGCTTCCCCTTTAACTGGCCTCCTACCCTGCTTTGGCTTCCCTACCTGCTTCGGCCTCCCACCCCGCTTCAGCCTCCTACTCCGCTTCAGCCTTGCACCTGGCTATGGCCTCCCACCCAGCTTTGGTCTCCCACTCCCTTTTGGCCTCGCACCCAGCTTTGGCCTCCCACCCCGCTTTGGCCAACCACCCTGCTTCAGCCTCCCCTTTAACTGGCCACCCACCCTGCTTCAGGATCCCACCATGCTTTGGCCTCCCACCCCGCTTCAGGATCCCAAACTGCTTTGGTCTCCCACCCCGCTTAGGCCTCTCCTTTAACTGACCTCCTATCCTGCTTTGGCCTCCCTACCTGCTTCAGCCTCCCACCCCGCTTCAGCGTCCCATCCCGCTTCGGCCTCCCACCTCCCTTTGGTCTCCCCTTTAACTGGCCTCTCACCCCACTTCAGCCTCCCACCAAGCTTCAGCCTCCCCTTTAACTGGCCCCCTATCCTGCTTTGGCCTCCCTACCTGCTTCGGCCTCCCCCCCTACTTCAGCCTCCCTTTAACTTGCCTTCCAGCCCGCTTCGGCCTCCCACCCCGCTTCGGCCTCCCACACCGCCTCGGCCTCCCCTTTGACTGTCTTCCCACCCCGCTTCAGCTTCCCACACCACTTTGGCCTTCTCTTTAACCGGTTTCCTACCCCGCTTCAGCCTCTCCTTTAACTGGCCTCCCACCCTGCTTCAGCCTCCCCCCCTACTTCAGCCTCCCTTTAACTGGCCTCCCACCCCGCTTTGGCCTCCCACCTTGCTTCAGCCGCCCCTTTAACTTGCCTTCCACCCCGCTTCAGCCTCCCACCCCGCTTTGGCCTCCCCTTTAACTCGAGTCCCAACCCGCTTCGACCTCCCATTCCGCTTCAGCCTCCCCTTTAACTGGATTCCCACCCTGCTTCGGCATCCCACCTCCCTTCGGCCTCCCCTTTAGCTGGCCTCCCACCCCACTTCGGTCTCCCACCTTGCTTCGGCCTCCCAGCCCGCTTCAGCTCCCACTTTAACTGGCCTCCTACACCGCTTCCGCATCCCACCCTGCTTTGGCTCCCACTTACCTGGCCTCTCACCCCGCTTCGGCCTCCCTTTAAACTGGTCTCTCACCCCGCTTTGGCCTCCCAACCCGCTTCAGCTTCCCCTTTAACTGGTCTCCCACCCCGCTTTGGCCTCCCCTTATCTGGCCTCCCACACCGTCTCGGCCTCCCCTTTGACTGTCTTCCCACCCTGCTTCAGCTTCCCACCCCGCTTCGGCCTGCTCTTTAACTGGTTTCCCGCCCCGCTTCGGCCTCCCCTTTAACTGGCTTCGCACCCAGCTTGGGCCTCCCACCCTGCTTCAGCTCCCACTTTAACTGGCCTCCCATCGCGCTTCAGCCTCCCACTCCACTTCCGCCTCCCCTTTAACTGGCCTGTCACCCAGCTTTGGCCTCCCAAATTGCTTCAGCCTCCCCTTTAAATGGTCTCCCACCCCGCTTTGGCCACCCCTTATCTGGCCTCCCACACCGCCTCGGCATCCCCTTTGACTGTCTTCCCACCCTGCTTCCGCTTCCCACCCCGCTTCGGCCTCCTCTTTAACCGGTTTCCTACCCCGCTTCAGCCTCTCCTTTAACTGGCCTCCCACCCTGCTTCAGCCTCCCCCCCTACTTCCGCCTCCCTTAAACTGGCCTCCCACCCCGCTTCGGCCTCCCACCCCGCTTCAGCCTCCCCTTTAACTTGCCTTCCATCCCGCTTCAGCCTCCCACCCTGCTTTTGCCTCCACTTTAACTGGGGTCCCAACCCGCTTCGGCCTCCCATCCCGCTTGGCCCTCCCATCCCGCTTGGCCCTCCCATCCCGCTTCGGCCTCCCATTTAGCTGGACTCCCACCGCACTTTGGCCTCCCACCTCCATTCGGCCTCCCCTTTTCACTGGCTTCCCACTCCACTTTGGCCTCCCACCCCGCTTCGGCCTCCCCTTTAACGGGCCTCCCACCCCGCTTTGGCCTCCTACTCCGCTTCAGCCTTGCACCTGGCTATGGCCTCCCACCCAGCTTTGGTCTCCCACTCCCTTTTGGCCTCGCACCCAGCTTTGGACTCCCACCCCGCTTTGGCCAACCACCCCGCTTCGGCTCTCACTTTAACTGGCCTCCTACCCCGCTTCTGCCTCCCACCCCGCTTCGGCTCCAACTTTAACTGGCCTCCCAGCCCGCTTTGGCTTCCCACCCCACTACGGCCTCCCATCCCGCTTCGGCCTCCCCTTTCACAGGCCTCCCACCCTGCTTCGGCCTCCCACTGCGCTTTGGCCTCCCATCCCCCTTTGGCCTCCCCTGTAACTGACCTCCCACTCCGCTTCGGCCTCCCACCCTGCTTCAGCCTCCCACACTGCCTCGGCCTCCCCTTTGACTGTCTTCCCACCCCGTTTCAGGTTCCCACCCCGCTTCGGCCTGCTCTTTAACCGGTTTCCTACCCCGCTTTGGCCTCTCCTTTAACTGCCTTCTCACCCAGCTTGCGCCTCCCACCCCGGTTCGGCCTCTCCTTTAACTGGCCTCCCACCCTGCTTCAGCCTCCCCCCTCACTTCAGCCTCCCTTTAACTGGCCTCTCAGCCCGCTTTGTCCTCCCACCCCGCTTCAGCCTCCCCTTTAACTGGCCACCCACCCTGCTTCAGGATCCCACCATGCTTTGGCCTCCCACCCCGCTTCAGGATCCCAAACTGCTTTGGTCTCCCACCCCGCTTAGGCCTCTCCTTTAACTGACCTGCTATCCTGCTTTGGCCTCCCTACCTGCTTCAGCCTCCCACCCCGCTTCAGCCTCCCATCCCGCTTCGGCCTCCCATTTAACTGGCCTCCCACCTCCCTTTGGCCTCCCCTTTAACTGGCCTCTCACCCCACTTCAGCCTCCCACCAAGCTTCAGCCTCCCCTATAACTGGCCCCCTATCCTGCTTTGGCCTCCCTACCTGCTTCGGCCTCCCCCCCTACTTCAGCCTCCCTTTAACTTGCCTTCCAGCCCGCTTCGGCCTCCCACAACGCCTCGGCCTCCCCTTTAGCTTCCCACACCACTTTGGCCTCCTCTTTAACCGGTTTCCTACCCCGCTTCAGCCTCTCCTTTAACTGGCCTCCCACCCTGCTTCAGGCTCCCCCCCTACTTCAGCCTCCCTTTAACTGGCCTCCCACCCCGCTTCAGCCTCCCCTTTAACTTGCCTTCCATCCCGCTTCAGCCTCCCACCCTGCTTTTGCCTCCACTTTAACTGGGGTCCCAACCCGCTTCGGCCTCCCATCCCGCTTGGCCCTCCCATCCCGCTTCGGCCTCCCATTTAGCTGGACTCCCACCGCACTTTGGCCTCCCACCTCCATTCGGCCTCCCCTTTTCACTGGCCTCCCACTCCACTTTGGCCTCCCACCCCGCTTCGGCCTCCTCTTTAACTGGCCTCCCACCCCGCTTCGGCCTCCCCTTTAACGGGCCTCCCACCCCGCTTTAGCCTCCCACCAAGCTTCAGCTTCCCCTTTAACTGGCCTCCTACACTGCTTTGGCTTCCCTACCTGCTTCGGCCTCCCACCCCGCTTCAGCCTCCTACTCCGCTTCAGCCTTGCACCTGGCTATGGCCTCCCACCCAGCTTTGGTCTCCCACTCCCTTTTGGCCTCGCACCCAGCTTTGGCCTCCCACCCCGCTTTGGCCAACCACCCTGCTTCAGCCTCCCCTTTAACTGGCCACCCACCCTGCTTCAGGATCCCACCATGCTTTGGCCTCCCACCCCGCTTCAGGATCCCAAACTGCTTTGGTCTCCCACCCCGCTTAGGCCTCTCCTTTAACTGACCTCCTATCCTGCTTTGGCCTCCCTACCTGCTTCATCCTCCCACCCCGCTTCAGCGTCCCATCCCGCTTCGGCCTCCCACCTCCCTTTGGTCTCCCCTTTAACTGGCCTCTCACCCCACTTCAGCCTCCCACCAAGCTTCAGCCTCCCCTTTAACTGGCCCCCTATCCTGCTTTGGCCTCCCTACCTGCTTCGGCCTCCCCCCCTACTTCAGCCTCCCTTTAACTTGCCTTCCAGCCCGCTTCGGCCTCCCACCCCGCTTCGGCCTCCCACACCGCCTCGGCCTCCCCTTTGACTGTCTTCCCACCCCGCTTCAGCTTCCCACACCACTTTGGCCTTCTCTTTAACCGGTTTCCTACCCCGCTTCAGCCTCTCCTTTAACTGGCCTCCCACCCTGCTTCAGCCTCCCCCCCTACTTCAGCCTCCCTTTAACTGGCCTCCCACCCCGCTTTGGCCTCCCACCTTGCTTCAGCCGCCCCTTTAACTTGCCTTCCACCCCGCTTCAGCCTCCCACCCCGCTTTGGCCTCCCCTTTAACTCGAGTCCCAACCCGCTTCGACCTCCCATTCCGCTTCAGCCTCCCCTTTAACTGGATTCCCACCCTGCTTCGGCATCCCACCTCCCTTCGGCCTCCCCTTTAGCTGGCCTCCCACCCCACTTCGGTCTCCCACCTTGCTTCGGCCTCCCAGCCCGCTTCAGCTCCCACTTTAACTGGCCTCCTACACCGCTTCCGCATCCCACCCTGCTTTGGCTCCCACTTACCTGGCCTCTCACCCCGCTTCGGCCTCCCTTTAAACTGGTCTCTCACCCCGCTTTGGCCTCCCAACCCGCTTCAGCTTCCCCTTTAACTGGTCTCCCACCCCGCTTTGGCCTCCCCTTATCTGGCCTCCCACACCGTCTCGGCCTCCCCTTTGACTGTCTTCCCACCCTGCTTCAGCTTCCCACCCCGCTTCGGCCTGCTCTTTAACTGGTTTCCCGCCCCGCTTCGGCCTCCCCTTTAACTGGCTTCGCACCCAGCTTGGGCCTCCCACCCTGCTTCAGCTCCCACTTTAACTGGCCTCCCATCGCGCTTCAGCCTCCCACTCCACTTCCGCCTCCCCTTTAACTGGCCTGTCACCCAGCTTCGGCCTCCCAAATTGCTTCAGCCTCCCCTTTAAATGGTCTCCCACCCCGCTTTGGCCACCCCTTATCTGGCCTCCCACACCGCCTCGGCATCCCCTTTGACTGTCTTCCCACCCTGCTTCCGCTTCCCACCCCACTTCGGCCTCCTCTTTAACCGGTTTCCTACCCCGCTTCAGCCTCTCCTTTAACTGGCCTCCCACCCTGCTTCAGCCTCCCCCCCTACTTCGGCCTCCCTTAAACTGGCCTCCCACCCCGCTTCGGCCTCCCACCCCGCTTCAGCCTCCCCTTTAACTTGCCTTCCATCCCGCTTCAGCCTCCCACCCTGCTTTTGCCTCCACTTTAACTGGGGTCCCAACCCGCTTCGGCCTCCCATCCCGCTTGGCCCTCCCATCCCGCTTCGGCCTCCCATTTAGCTGGACTCCCACCGCACTTTGGCCTCCCACCTCCATTCGGCCTCCCCTTTTCACTGGCTTCCCACTCCACTTTGGCCTCCCACCCCGCTTCGGCCTCCCCTTTAACGGGCCTCCCACCCCGCTTTGGCCTCCTACTCCGCTTCAGCCTTGCACCTGGCTATGGCCTCCCACCCAGCTTTGGTCTCCCACTCCCTTTTGACCTCGCACCCAGCTTTGGACTCCCACCCCGCTTTGGCCAACCACCCCGCTTCGGCTCTCACTTTAACTGGCCTCCTACCCCGCTTCTGCCTCCCACCCCGCTTCGGCTCCAACTTTAACTGGCCTCCCAGCCCGCTTTGGCTTCCCACCCCACTACGGCCTCCCAACCCGCTTCGGCCTCCCCTTTCACAGGCCTCCCACCCTGCTTCGGCCTCCCACTGCGCTTTGGCCTCCCATCCCCCTTTGGCCTCCCCTGTAACTGACCTCCCACTCCGCTTCGGCCTCCCACCCTGCTTCAGCCTCCCACACTGCCTCGGCCTCCCCTTTGACTGTCTTCCCACCCCGTTTCAGGTTCCCACCCCGCTTCGGCCTGCTCTTTAACCGGTTTCCTACCCCGCTTTGGCCTCTCCTTTAACTGCCTTCTCACCCAGCTTGCGCCTCCCACCCCGGTTCGGCCTCTCCTTTAACTGGCCTCCCACCCTGCTTCAGCCTCCCCCCTCACTTCAGCCTCCCTTTAACTGGCCTCTCAGCCCGCTTTGTCCTCCCACCCCGCTTCAGCCTCCCCTTTAACTAGCCACCCACCCTGCTTCAGGATCCCACCATGCTTTGGCCTACAACCCCGCTTCAGGATCCCAAACTGCTTTGGTCTCCCACCCTGCTTAGGCCTCTCCTTTAACTGACCTGCTATCCTGCTTTGGCCTCCCTACCTGCTTCAGCCTCCCACCCCGCTTCAGCCTCCCATCCCGCTTCGGCCTCCCATTTAACTGGCCTCCCACCTCCCTTTGGCCTCCCCTTTAACTGGCCTCTCACCCCACTTCAGCCTCCCACCAAGCTGGAGCCTCCCCTATAACTGGCCCCCTATCCTGCTTTGGCCTCCCTACCTGCTTCGGCCTCCCCCCCTACTTCAGCCTCCCTTTAACTTGCCTTCCAGCCCGCTTCGGCCTCCCACCCCGCTTCGGCCTCCCACCACGCCTCGGCCTCCCCTTTAGCTTCCCACACCACTTTGGCCTCCTCTTTAACCGGTTTCCTACCCCGCTTCAGCCTCTCCTTTAACTGGCCTCCCACCCTGCTTCAGCCTCCCCCCCTAATTCGGCCTCCCTTTAACTGGCCTCCCACCCCGCTTCAGCCTCCCCTTTAACTTGCCTTCCATCCCGCTTCAGCCTCCCACCCTGCTTTTGCCTCCACTTTAACTGGGGTCCCAACCCGCTTCGGCCTCCCATCCCGCTTGGCCCTCCCATCCCGCTTCGGCCTCCCATTTAGCTGGACTCCCACCGCACTTTGGCCTCCCACCTCCATTCGGCCTCCCCTTTTCACTGGCCTCCCACTCCACTTTGGCCTCCCACCAAGCTTCAGCTTCCCCTTTAACTGGCCTCCTACCCTGCTTTGGCTTCCCTACCTGCTTCGGCCTCCCACCCCGCTTCAGCCTCCTACTCCGCTTCAGCCTTGCACCTGGCTATGGCCTCCCACCCAGCTTTGGTCTCCCACTCCTTTTTGGCCTCGCACCCAGCTTTGGCCTCCCACCCCGCTTTGGCCAACCACCCTGCTTCAGCCTCCCCTTTAACTGGCCACCCACCCTGCTTCAGGATCCCACCATGCTTTGGCCTCCCACCCCGCTTCAGGATCCCAAACTGCTTTGGTCTCCCACCCCGCTTAGGCCTCTCCTTTAACTGACCTCCTATCCTGCTTTGGCCTCCCTACCTGCTTCGGCCTCCCCCCCTACTTCAGCCTCCCTTTAACTTGCCTTCCAGCCCGCTTCGGCCTCCCACCCCGCTTCGGCCTCCCACAACGCCTCGGCCTCCCCTTTAGCTTCCCACACCACTTTGGCCTCCTCTTTAACTGGTTTCCTACCCCGCTTCAGCCTCTCCTTTAACTGGCCTCCCACCCTGCTTCAGCCTCCCCCCCTAATTTGGCCTCCCTTTAACTGGCCTCCCACCCCGCTTCAGCCTCCCACCCTGCTTTTGCCTCCACTTTAACTGGGGTCCCAACCCGCTTCGGCCTCCCATCCCGCTTGGCCCTCCCATCCCGCTTCGGCCTCCCATTTAGCTGGACTCCCACCGCACTTTGGCCTCCCACCTCCATTCGGCCTCCCCTTTTCACTGGCCTCCCACTCCACTTTGGCCTCCCACCCCGCTTCGGCCTCCTCTTTAACTGGCCTCCCACCCCGCTTCGGCCTCCCCTTTAACGGGCCTCCCACCCCGCTTTGGCCTCCCACCAAGCTTCAGCTTCCCCTTTAACTGGCCTCCTACACTGCTTTGGCTTCCCTACCTGCTTCGGCCTCCCACCCCGCTTCAGCCTCCTACTCCGCTTCAGCCTTGCACCTGGCTATGGCCTCCCACCCAGCTTTGGTCTCCCACTCCCTTTTGGCCTCGCACCCAGCTTTGGCCTCCCACCCCGCTTTGGCCAACCACCCTGCTTCAGCCTCCCCTTTAACTGGCCACCCACCCTGCTTCAGGATCCCACCATGCTTTGGCCTCCCACCCCGCTTCAGGATCCCAAACTGCTTTGGTCTCCCACCCCGCTTAGGCCTCTCCTTTAACTGACCTCCTATCCTGCTTTGGCCTCCCTACCTGCTTCAGCCTCCCACCCCGCTTCAGCGTCCCATCCCGCTTCAGCCTCCCACCTCCCTTTGGCCTCCCCTTTAACTGGCCTCTCACCCCACTTCAGCCTCCCACCAAGCTTCAGCCTCCCCTTTAACTGGCCCCCTATCCTGCTTTGGCCTCCCTACCTGCTTCGGCCTCCCCCCCTACTTCAGCCTCCCTTTAACTTGCCTTCCAGCCCGCTTCGGCCTCCCACCCCGCTTCGGCCTCCCACAACGCCTCGGCCTCCCCTTTAGCTTCCCACACCACTTTGGCCTCCTCTTTAATCGGTTTCCTAACCCGCTTCAGCCTCTCCTTTAACTGGCCTCCCACCCTGCTTCAGGCTCCCCCCCTACTTCAGCCTCCCTTTAACTGGCCTCCCACCCCGCTTTGGCCTCCCACCCTGCTTCAGCCGCCCCTTTAACTTGCCTTCCACCCCGCTTCAGCCTCCCACCCCGCTTCGTCCTCCGCTTTAACTGGGGTCCCACTCCGCTTCGACCTCCCATTCCGCTTCAACCTCCCCTTTAACTGGATTCCCACCCTGCTTCGGCATCCCACCTCCCTTCGGCCTCCCCTTTAACTGGCCTCCCACCCCACTTCGGTCTCCCACCTTGCTTCGGCCTCCCAGCCCACTTCAGCTCCCACTTTAACTGGCCTCCTACACCGCTTCCACATCCCACCCTGCTTTGGCTCCCACTTACCTGGCCTCTCACCCCGCTTCGGCCTCCCTTTAAACTGGTCTCTCACCCAGCTTCGGCCACCCCTTATCTGGCCTCCCACACCGCCTCGGCATCCCCTTTTGTCTGTCTTCCCACCCTGCTTCAGCTTCCCACCCCGCTTCGGCCTCCTCTTTAACCGGTTTCCTACCCCGCTTCAGCCTCTCCTTTAACTGGCCTCCCACCCTGCTTCAGCCTCACCCCCTACTTTGGCCTCCCTTAAACTGGCCTCCCACCCCGCTTCGGCCTCCCACCCCACTTCAGCCTCCCCTTTAACTTGCCTTCCATCCCGCTTCAGCCTCCCACCCTGCTTTTGCCTCCACTTTAACTGGGGTCCCAACCCGCTTCGGGCTCCCATCCCGCTTCGGCCTCCCATTTAGCTGGACTCCCACCTCCATTCGGTCTCCCCTTTTCACTGGCCTCCCACTCCGCTTTGGCCTCCCACCCCGCTTCGGCCTCCTCTTTAACTGGCCTCCCACCCCGCTTCAGCCTCCCCTTTAACGGGCCTCCCACCCCGCTTTAGCCTCCCACCAAGTTTCAGCTTCCCCTTTAACTGGCCCCCTACCCTGCTTTGGCCTCCCTACCTGCTTCAGCCTCCCATCCCGCTTCGGCCTCCCATTTAACTGGCCTCCCACCTCCCTTTGGCCTCCCCTTTAACTGGCCTCTCACCCCACTTCAGCCTCCCACCAAGCTTCAGCCTCCCCTATAACTGGCCCCCTATCCTGCTTTGGCCTCCCTACCTGCTTCGGCCTCCCCCCCTACTTCAGCCTCCCTTTAACTTGCCTTCCAGCCCGCTTCGGCCTCCCACAACGCCTCGGCCTCCCCTTTAGCTTCCCACACCACTTTGGCCTCCTCTTTAACCGGTTTCCTACCCCGCTTCAGCCTCTCCTTTAACTGGCCTCCCACCCTGCTTCAGCCTCCCCCCCTAATTCGGCCTCCCTTTAACTGGCCTCCCACCCCGCTTCAGCCTCCCCTTTAACTTGCCTTCCATCCTGCTTCAGCCTCCCACCCTGCTTTTGCCTCCACTTTAACTGGGGTCCCAACCCGCTTCGGCCTCCCATCCCGCTTGGCCCTCCCATCCCGCTTCGGCCTCCCATTTAGCTGGACTCCCACCGCACTTTGGCCTCCCACCTCCATTCGGCCTCCCCTTTTCAATGGCCTCCCACTCCACTTTGGCCTCCCACCAAGCTTCAGCTTCCCCTTTAACTGGCCTCCTACCCTGCTTTGGCTTCCCTACCTGCTTCGGCCTCCCACCCCGCTTCAGCCTCCTACTCCGCTTCAGCCTTGCACCTGGCTATGGCCTCCCACCCAGCTTTGGTCTCCCACTCCCTTTTGGCCTCGCACCCAGCTTTGGCCTCCCACCCCGCTTTGGCCAACCACCCTGCTTCAGCCTCCCCTTTAACTGGCCACCCACCCTGCTTCAGGATCCCACCATGCTTTGGCCTCCCACCCCGCTTCAGGATCCCAAACTGCTTTGGTCTCCCACCCCGCTTAGGCCTCTCCTTTAACTGACCTCCTATCCTGCTTTGGCCTCCCTACCTGCTTCAGCCTCCCACCCCGCTTCAGCGTCCCATCCCGCTTCGGCCTCCCACCTCCCTTTGGTCTCCCCTTTAACTGGCCTCTCACCCCACTTCAGCCTCCCACCAAGCTTCAGCCTCCCCTTTAACTGGCCCCCTATCCTGCTTTGGCCTCCCTACCTGCTTCGGCCTCCCCCCCTACTTCAGCCTCCCTTTAACTTGCCTTCCAGCCCGCTTCGGCCTCCCACCCCGCTTCGGCCTCCCACACCGCCTCGGCCTCCCCTTTGACTGTCTTCCCACCCCGCTTCAGCTTCCCACACCACTTTGGCCTTCTCTTTAACCGGTTTCCTACCCCGCTTCAGCCTCTCCTTTAACTGGCCTCCCACCCTGCTTCAGCCTCCCCCCCTACTTCAGCCTCCCTTTAACTGGCCTCCCACCCCGCTTTGGCCTCCCACCTTGCTTCAGCCGCCCCTTTAACTTGCCTTCCACCCCGCTTCAGCCTCCCACCCCGCTTTGGCCTCCCCTTTAACTCGAGTCCCAACCCGCTTCGACCTCCCATTCCGCTTCAGCCTCCCCTTTAACTGGATTCCCACCCTGCTTCGGCATCCCACCTCCCTTCGGCCTCCCCTTTAGCTGGCCTCCCACCCCACTTCGGTCTCCCACCTTGCTTCGGCTTCCCAGCCCGCTTCAGCTCCCACTTTAACTGGCCTCCTACACCGCTTCCGCATCCCACCCTGCTTTGGCTCCCACTTACCTGGCCTCTCACCCCGCTTCGGCCTCCCTTTAAACTGGTCTCTCACCCCGCTTTGGCCTCCCAACCCGCTTCAGCTTCCCCTTTAACTGGTCTCCCACCCCGCTTTGGCCTCCCCTTATCTGGCCTCCCACACCGTCTCGGCCTCCCCTTTGACTGTCTTCCCACCCTGCTTCAGCTTCCCACCCCGCTTCGGCCTGCTCTTTAACTGGTTTCCCGCCCCGCTTCGGCCTCCCCTTTAACTGGCTTCGCACCCAGCTTGGGCCTCCCACCCTGCTTCAGCTCCCACTTTAACTGGCCTCCCATCGCGCTTCAGCCTCCCACTCCACTTCCGCCTCCCCTTTAACTGGCCTGTCACCCAGCTTCGGCCTCCCAAATTGCTTCAGCCTCCCCTTTAAATGGTCTCCCACCCCGCTTTGGCCACCCCTTATCTGGCCTCCCACACCGCCTCGGCATCCCCTTTGACTGTCTTCCCACCCTGCTTCCGCTTCCCACCCCACTTCGGCCTCCTCTTTAACCGGTTTCCTACCCCGCTTCAGCCTCTCCTTTAACTGGCCTCCCACCCTGCTTCAGCCTCCCCCCCTACTTCGGCCTCCCTTAAACTGGCCTCCCACCCCGCTTCGGCCTCCCACCCCGCTTCAGCCTCCCCTTTAACTTGCCTTCCATCCCGCTTCAGCCTCCCACCCTGCTTTTGCCTCCACTTTAACTGGGGTCCCAACCCGCTTCGGCCTCCCATCCCGCTTGGCCCTCCCATCCCGCTTCGGCCTCCCATTTAGCTGGACTCCCACCGCACTTTGGCCTCCCACCTCCATTCGGCCTCCCCTTTTCACTGGCTTCCCACTCCACTTTGGCCTCCCACCCCGCTTCGGCCTCCCCTTTAACGGGCCTCCCACCCCGCTTTGGCCTCCTACTCCGCTTCAGCCTTGCACCTGGCTATGGCCTCCCACCCAGCTTTGGTCTCCCACTCCCTTTTGGCCTCGCACCCAGCTTTGGACTCCCACCCCGCTTTGGCCGACCACCCCGCTTCGGCTCTCACTTTAACTGGCCTCCTACCCCGCTTCTGCCTCCCACCCCGCTTCGGCTCCAACTTTAACTGGCCTCCCAGCCCGCTTTGGCTTCCCACCCCACTACGGCCTCCCAACCCGCTTCGGCCTCCCCTTTCACAGGCCTCCCACCCTGCTTCGGCCTCCCACTGCGCTTTGGCCTCCCATCCCCCTTTGGCCTCCCCTGTAACTGACCTCCCACTCCGCTTCGGCCTCCCACCCTGCTTCAGCCTCCCACACTGCCTCGGCCTCCCCTTTGACTGTCTTCCCACCCCGTTTCAGGTTCCCACCCCGCTTCGGCCTGCTCTTTAACCGGTTTCCTACCCCGCTTTGGCCTCTCCTTTAACTGCCTTCTCACCCAGCTTGCGCCTCCCACCCCGGTTCGGCCTCTCCTTTAACTGGCCTCCCACCCTGCTTCAGCCTCCCCCCTCACTTCAGCCTCCCTTTAACTGGCCTCTCAGCCCGCTTTGTCCTCCCACCCCGCTTCAGCCTCCCCTTTAACTGGCCACCCACCCTGCTTCAGGATCCCACCATGCTTTGGCCTACAACCCCGCTTCAGGATCCCAAACTGCTTTGGTCTCCCACCCTGCTTAGGCCTCTCCTTTAACTGACCTGCTATCCTGCTTTGGCCTCCCTACCTGCTTCAGCCTCCCACCCCGCTTCAGCCTCCCATCCCGCTTCGGCCTCCCATTTAACTGGCCTCCCACCTCCCTTTGGCCTCCCCTTTAACTGGCCTCTCACCCCACTTCAGCCTCCCACCAAGCTGGAGCCTCCCCTATAACTGGCCCCCTATCCTGCTTTGGCCTCCCTACCTGCTTCGGCCTCCCCCCCTACTTCAGCCTCCCTTTAACTTGCCTTCCAGCCCGCTTCGGCCTCCCACAACGCCTCGGCCTCCCCTTTAGCTTCCCACACCACTTTGGCCTCCTCTTTAACCGGTTTCCTACCCCGCTTCAGCCTCTCCTTTAACTGGCCTCCCACCCTGCTTCAGGCTCCCCCCCTACTTCAGCCTCCCTTTAACTGGCCTCCCACCCCGCTTCAGCCTCCCCTTTAACTTGCCTTCCATCCCGCTTCAGCCTCCCACCCTGCTTTTGCCTCCACTTTAACTGGGGTCCCAACCCGCTTCGGCCTCCCATCCCGCTTGGCCCTCCCATCCCGCTTCGGCCTCCCATTTAGCTGGACTCCCACCGCATTTTGGCCTCCCACCTCCATTCGGGCTCCCCTTTTCAATGGCCTCCCACTCCACTTTGGCCTCCCACCAAGCTTCAGCTTCCCCTTTAACTGGCCTCCTACCCTGCTTTGGCTTCCCTACCTGCTTCGGCCTCCCACCCCGCTTCAGCCTTGCACCTGGCTATGGCCTCCCACCCAGCTTTGGTCTCCCACTCCCTTTTGGCCTCGCACCCAGCTTTGGCCTCCCACCCCGCTTTGGCCAACCACCCTGCTTCAGCCTCCCCTTTAACTGGCCACCCACCCTGCTTCAGGATCCCACCATGCTTTGGCCTCCCACCCCGCTTCAGGATCCCAAACTGCTTTGGTCTCCCACCCCGCTTAGGCCTCTCCTTTAACTGACCTCCTATCCTGCTTTGGCCTCCCTACCTGCTTCAGCCTCCCACCCCGCTTCAGCGTCCCATCCCGCTTCGGCCTCCCACCTCCCTTTGGTCTCCCCTTTAACTGGCCTCTCACCCCACTTCAGCCTCCCACCAAGCTTCAGCCTCCCCTTTAACTGGCCCCCTATCCTGCTTTGGCCTCCCTACCTGCTTCGGCCTCCCCCCCTACTTCAGCCTCCCTTTAACTTGCCTTCCAGCCCGCTTCGGCCTCCCACCCCGCTTCGGCCTCCCACACCGCCTCGGCCTCCCCTTTGACTGTCTTCCCACCCCGCTTCAGCTTCCCACACCACTTTGGCCTTCTCTTTAACTGGTTTCCTACCCCGCTTCAGCCTCTCCTTTAACTGGCCTCCCACCCTGCTTCAGCCTCCCCCCCTACTTCAGCCTCCCTTTAACTGGCCTCCCACCCCGCTTTGGCCTCCCACCTTGCTTCAGCCGCCCCTTTAACTTGCCTTCCACCCCGCTTCAGCCTCCCACCCCGCTTTGGCCTCCCCTTTAACTCGAGTCCCAACCTGCTTCGACCTCCCATTCCGCTTCAGCCTCCCCTTTAACTGGATTCCCACCCTGCTTCGGCATCCCACCTCCATTCGGCCTCCCCTTTAGCTGGCCTCCCACCCCACTTCGGTCTCCCACCTTGCTTCGGCCTCCCAGCCCGCTTCAGCTCCCACTTTAACTGGCCTCCTACACCGCTTCCGCATCCCACCCTGCTTTGGCTCCCACTTACCTGGCCTCTCACCCCGCTTCGGCCTCCCTTTAAACTGGTCTCTCACCCCGCTTTGGCCTCCCAACCCGCTTCAGCTTCCCCTTTAACTGGTCTCCCACCCCGCTTTGGCCTCCCCTTATCTGGCCTCCCACACCGTCTCGGCCTCCCCTTTGACTGTCTTCCCACCCTGCTTCAGCTTCCCACCCCGCTTCGGCCTGCTCTTTAACTGGTTTCCCGCCCCGCTTCGGCCTCCCCTTTAACTGGCTTCGCACCCAGCTTGGGCCTCCCACCCTGCTTCAGCTCCCACTTTAACTGGCCTCCCATCGCGCTTCAGCCTCCCACTCCACTTCCGCCTCCCCTTTAACTGGCCTGTCACCCAGCTTCGGCCTCCCAAATTGCTTCAGCCTCCCCTTTAAATGGTCTCCCACCCCGCTTTGGCCACCCCTTATCTGGCCTCCCACACCGCCTCGGCATCCCCTTTGACTGTCTTCCCACCCTGCTTCCGCTTCCCACCCCACTTCGGCCTCCTCTTTAACCGGTTTCCTACCCCGCTTCAGCCTCTCCTTTAACTGGCCTCCCACCCTGCTTCAGCCTCCCCCCCTACTTCCGCCTCCCTTAAACTGGCCTCCCACCCCGCTTCGGCCTCCCACCCCGCTTCAGCCTCCCCTTTAACTTGCCTTCCATCCCGCTTCAGCCTCCCACCCTGCTTTTGCCTCCACTTTAACTGGGGTCCCAACCCGCTTCGGCCTCCCATCCCGCTTGGCCCTCCCATCCCGCTTCGGCCTCCCATTTAGCTGGACTCCCACCGCACTTTGGCCTCCCACCTCCATTCGGCCTCCCCTTTTCACTGGCTTCCCACTCCACTTTGGCCTCCCACCCCGCTTCGGCCTCCCCTTTAACGGGCCTCCCACCCCGCTTTGGCCTCCTACTCCGCTTCAGCCTTGCACCTGGCTATGGCCTCCCACCCAGCTTTGGTCTCCCACTCCCTTTTGGCCTCGCACCCAGCTTTGGACTCCCACCCCGCTTTGGCCAACCACCCCGCTTCGGCTCTCACTTTAACTGGCCTCCTACCCCGCTTCTGCCTCCCACCCCGCTTCGGCTCCAACTTTAACTGGCCTCCCAGCCCGCTTTGGCTTCCCACCCCACTACGGCCTCCCAACCCGCTTCGGCCTCCCCTTTCACAGGCCTCCCACCCTGCTTCGGCCTCCCACTGCGCTTTGGCCTCCCATCCCCCTTTGGCCTCCCCTGTAACTGACCTCCCACTCCGCTTCGGCCTCCCACCCTGCTTCAGCCTCCCACACTGCCTCGGCCTCCCCTTTGACTGTCTTCCCACCCCGTTTCAGGTTCCCACCCCGCTTCGGCCTGCTCTTTAACCGGTTTCCTACCCCGCTTTGGCCTCTCCTTTAACTGCCTTCTCACCCAGCTTGCGCCTCCCACCCCGGTTCGGCCTCTCCTTTAACTGGCCTCCCACCCTGCTTCAGCCTCCCCCCTCACTTCAGCCTCCCTTTAACTGGCCTCTCAGCCCGCTTTGTCCTCCCACCCCGCTTCAGCCTCCCCTTTAACTGGCCACCCACCCTGCTTCAGGATCCCACCATGCTTTGGCCTCCCACCCCGCTTCAGGATCCCAAACTGCTTTGGTCTCCCACCCTGCTTAGGCCTCTCCTTTAACTGACCTGCTATCCTGCTTTGGCCTCCCTACCTGCTTCAGCCTCCCACCCCGCTTCAGCCTCCCATCCCGCTTCGGCCTCCCATTTAACTGGCCTCCCACCTCCCTTTGGCCTCCCCTTTAACTGGCCTCTCACCCCACTTCAGCCTCCCACCAAGCTTCAGCCTCCCCTATAACTGGCCCCCTATCCTGCTTTGGCCTCCCTACCTGCTTCGGCCTCCCCCCCTACTTCAGCCTCCCTTTAACTTGCCTTCCAGCCCGCTTCGGCCTCCCACAACGCCTCGGCCTCCCCTTTAGCTTCCCACACCACTTTGGCCTCCTCTTTAACCGGTTTCCTACCCCGCTTCAGCCTCTCCTTTAACTGGCCTCCCACCCTGCTTCAGCCTCCCCCCATACTTCAGCCTCCCTTTAACTGGCCTCCCACCCCGCTTCAGCCTCCCCTTTAACTTGCCTTCCATCCCGCTTCAGCCTCCCACCCTGCTTTTGCCTCCACTTTAACTGGGGTCCCAACCCGCTTCGGCCTCCCATCCCGCTTGGCCCTCCCATCCCGCTTCGGCCTCCCATTTAGCTGGACTCCCACCGCACTTTGGCCTCCCACCTCCATTCGGCCTCCCCTTTTCACTGGCCTCCCACTCCACTTTGGCCTCCCACCCCGCTTCGGCCTCCTCTTTAACTGGCCTCCCACCCCGCTTCGGCCTCCCCTTTAACGGGCCTCCCACCCCGCTTTAGCCTCCCACCAAGCTTCAGCTTCGCCTTTAACTGGCCTCCTACACTGCTTTGGCTTCCCTACCTGCTTCGGCCTCCCACCCCGCTTCAGCCTCCTACTCCGCTTCAGCCTTGCACCTGGCTATGGCCTCCCACCCAGCTTTGGTCTCCCACTCCCTTTTGGCCTCGCACCCAGCTTTGGCCTCCCACCCCGCTTTGGCCAACCACCCTGCTTCAGCCTCCCCTTTAACTGGCCACCCACCCTGCTTCAGGATCCCACCATGCTTTGGCCTCCCACCCCGCTTCAGGATCCCAAACTGCTTTGCCTCCCACCCCGCTTCAGGATCCCAAACTGCTTTGGTCTCCCACCCCGCTTAGGCCTCTCCTTTAACTGACCTCCTATCCTGCTTTGGCCTCCCTACCTGCTTCAGCCTCCCACCCCGCTTCAGCGTCCCATCCCGCTTCGGCCTCCCACCTCCCTTTGGTCTCCCCTTTAACTGGCCTCTCACCCCACTTCAGCCTCCCACCAAGCTTCAGCCTCCCCTTTAACTGGCCCCCTATCCTGCTTTGGCCTCCCTACCTGCTTCGGCCTCCCCCCCTACTTCAGCCTCCCTTTAACTTGCCTTCCAGCCCGCTTCGGCCTCCCACCCCGCTTCGGCCTCCCACACCGCCTCGGCCTCCCCTTTGACTGTCTTCCCACCCCGCTTCAGCTTCCCACACCACTTTGGCCTTCTCTTTAACCGGTTTCCTACCCCGCTTCAGCCTCTCCTTTAACTGGCCTCCCACCCTGCTTCAGCCTCCCCCCCTACTTCAGCCTCCCTTTAACTGGCCTCCCACCCCGCTTTGGCCTCCCACCCTGCTTCAGCCGCCCCTTTAACTTGCCTTCCACCCCGCTTCAGCCTCCCACCCCGCTTTGGCCTCCCCTTTAACTCGAGTCCCAACCTGCTTCGACCTCCCATTCCGCTTCAGCCTCCCCTTTAACTGGATTCCCACCCTGCTTCGGCATCCCACCTCCCTTCGGCCTCCCCTTTAACTGGCCTCCCACCCCACTTCGGTCTCCCACCTTGCTTCGGCCTCCCAGCCCGCTTCAGCTCCCACTTTAACTGGCCTCCTACACCGCTTCCGCATCCCACCCTGCTTTGGCTCCCACTTACCTGGCCTCTCACCCCGCTTCGGCCTCCCTTTAAACTGGTCTCTCACCCCGCTTTGGCCTCCCAACCCGCTTCAGCTTCCCCTTTAACTGGTCTCCCACCCCGCTTTGGCCTCCCCTTATCTGGCCTCCCACACCGTCTCGGCCTCCCCTTTGACTGTCTTCCCACCCTGCTTCAGCTTCCCACCCCGCTTCGGCCTGCTCTTTAACTGGTTTCCCGCCCCGCTTCGGCCTCCCCTTTAACTGGCTTCGCACCCAGCTTGGGCCTCCCACCCTGCTTCAGCTCCCACTTTAACTGGCCTCCCATCGCGCTTCAGCCTCCCACTCCACTTCCGCCTCCCCTTTAACTGGCCTGTCACCCAGCTTCGGCCTCCCAAATTGCTTCAGCCTCCCCTTTAAATGGTCTCCCACCCCGCTTTGGCCACCCCTTATCTGGCCTCCCACACCGCCTCGGCATCCCCTTTGACTGTCTTCCCACCCTGCTTCCGCTTCCCACCCCGCTTCGGCCTCCTCTTTAACCGGTTTCCTACCCCGCTTCAGCCTCTCCTTTAACTGGCCTCCCACCCTGCTTCAGCCTCCCCCCCTACTTCGGCCTCCCTTAAACTGGCCTCCCACCCCGCTTCGGCCTCCCACCCCGCTTCAGCCTCCCCTTTAACTTGCCTTCCATCCCGCTTCAGCCTCCCACCCTGCTTTTGCCTCCACTTTAACTGGGGTCCCAACCCGCTTCGGCCTCCCATCCCGCTTGGCCCTCCCATCCCGCTTCGGCCTCCCATTTAGCTGGACTCCCACCGCACTTTGGCCTCCCACCTCCATTCGGCCTCCCCTTTTCACTGGCTTCCCACTCCACTTTGGCCTCCCACCCCGCTTCGGCCTCCCCTTTAACGGGCCTCCCACCCCGCTTTGGCCTCCTACTCCGCTTCAGCCTTGCACCTGGCTATGGCCTCCCACCCAGCTTTGGTCTCCCACTCCCTTTTGGCCTCGCACCCAGCTTTGGACTCCCACCCCGCTTTGGCCAACCACCCCGCTTCGGCTCTCACTTTAACTGGCCTCCTACCCCGCTTCTGCCTCCCACCCCGCTTCGGCTCCAACTTTAACTGGCCTCCCAGCCCGCTTTGGCTTCCCACCCCACTACGGCCTCCCAACCCGCTTCGGCCTCCCCTTTCACAGGCCTCCCACCCTGCTTCGGCCTCCCACTGCGCTTTGGCCTCCCATCCCCCTTTGGCCTCCCCTGTAACTGACCTCCCACTCTGCTTCGGCCTCCCACCCTGCTTCAGCCTCCCACACTGCCTCGGCCTCCCCTTTGACTGTCTTCCCACCCCGTTTCAGGTTCCCACCCCGCTTCGGCCTGCTCTTTAACCGGTTTCCTACCCCGCTTTGGCCTCTCCTTTAACTGCCTTCTCACCCAGCTTGCGCCTCCCACCCCGGTTCGGCCTCTCCTTTAACTGGCCTCCCACCCTGCTTCAGCCTCCCCCCTCACTTCAGCCTCCCTTTAACTGGCCTCTCAGCCCGCTTTGTCCTCCCACCCCGCTTCAGCCTCCCCTTTAACTGGCCACCCACCCTGCTTCAGGATCCCACCATGCTTTGGCCTACAACCCCGCTTCAGGATCCCAAACTGCTTTGGTCTCCCACCCTGCTTAGGCCTCTCCTTTAACTGACCTGCTATCCTGCTTTGGCCTCCCTACCTGCTTCAGCCTCCCACCCCGCTTCAGCCTCCCATCCCGCTTCGGCCTCCCATTTAACTGGCCTCCCACCTCCCTTTGGCCTCCCCTTTAACTGGCCTCTCACCCCACTTCAGCCTCCCACCAAGCTTCAGCCTCCCCTATAACTGGCCCCCTATCCTGCTTTGGCCTCCCTACCTGCTTCGGCCTCCCCCCCTACTTCAGCCTCCCTTTAACTTGCCTTCCAGCCCGCTTCGGCCTCCCACAACGCCTCGGCCTCCCCTTTAGCTTCCCACACCACTTTGGCCTCCTCTTTAACCGGTTTCCTACCCCGCTTCAGCCTCTCCTTTAACTGGCCTCCCACCCTGCTTCAGGCTCCCCCCCTACTTCAGCCTCCCTTTAACTGGCCTCCCACCCCGCTTCAGCCTCCCCTTTAACTTGCCTTCCATCCCGCTTCAGCCTCCCACCCTGCTTTTGCCTCCACTTTAACTGGGGTCCCAACCCGCTTCGGCCTCCCATCCCGCTTGGCCCTCCCATCCCGCTTCGGCCTCCCATTTAGCTGGACTCCCACCGCATTTTGGCCTCCCACCTCCATTCGGGCTCCCCTTTTCAATGGCCTCCCACTCCACTTTGGCCTCCCACCAAGCTTCAGCTTCCCCTTTAACTGGCCTCCTACACTGCTTTGGCTTCCCTACCTGCTTCGGCCTCCCACCCCGCTTCAGCCTTGCACCTGGCTATGGCCTCCCACCCAGCTTTGGTCTCCCACTCCCTTTTGGCCTCGCACCCAGCTTTGGCCTCCCACCCCGCTTTGGCCAACCACCCTGCTTCAGCCTCCCCTTTAACTGGCCACCCACCCTGCTTCAGGATCCCACCATGCTTTGGCCTCCCACCCCGCTTCAGGATCCCAAACTGCTTTGGTCTCCCACCCCGCTTAGGCCTCTCCTTTAACTGACCTCCTATCCTGCTTTGGCCTCCCTACCTGCTTCAGCCTCCCACCCCGCTTCAGCGTCCCATCCCGCTTCGGCCTCCCACCTCCCTTTGGTCTCCCCTTTAACTGGCCTCTCACCCCACTTCAGCCTCCCACCAAGCTTCAGCCTCCCCTTTAACTGGCCCCCTATCCTGCTTTGGCCTCCCTACCTGCTTCGGCCTCCCCCCCTACTTCAGCCTCCCTTTAACTTGCCTTCCAGCCCGCTTCGGCCTCCCACCCCGCTTCGGCCTCCCACACCGCCTCGGCCTCCCCTTTGACTGTCTTCCCACCCCGCTTCAGCTTCCCACACCACTTTGGCCTTCTCTTTAACCGGTTTCCTACCCCGCTTCAGCCTCTCCTTTAACTGGCCTCCCACCCTGCTTCAGCCTCCCCCCCTACTTCAGCCTCCCTTTAACTGGCCTCCCACCCCGCTTTGGCCTCCCACCTTGCTTCAGCCGCCCCTTTAACTTGCCTTCCACCCCGCTTCAGCCTCCCACCCCGCTTTGGCCTCCCCTTTAACTCGAGTCCCAACCTGCTTCGACCTCCCATTCCGCTTCAGCCTCCCCTTTAACTGGATTCCCACCCTGCTTCGGCATCCCACCTCCCTTCGGCCTCCCCTTTAGCTGGCCTCCCACCCCACTTCGGTCTCCCACCTTGCTTCGGCCTCCCAGCCCGCTTCAGCTCCCACTTTAACTGGCCTCCTACACCGCTTCCGCATCCCACCCTGCTTTGGCTCCCACTTACCTGGCCTCTCACCCCGCTTCGGCCTCCCTTTAAACTGGTCTCTCACCCCGCTTTGGCCTCCCAACCCGCTTCAGCTTCCCCTTTAACTGGTCTCCCACCCCGCTTTGGCCTCCCCTTATCTGGCCTCCCACACCGTCTCGGCCTCCCCTTTGACTGTCTTCCCACCCTGCTTCAGCTTCCCACCCCGCTTCGGCCTGCTCTTTAACTGGTTTCCCGCCCCGCTTCGGCCTCCCCTTTAACTGGCTTCGCACCCAGCTTGGGCCTCCCACCCTGCTTCAGCTCCCACTTTAACTGGCCTCCCATCGCGCTTCAGCCTCCCACTCCACTTCCGCCTCCCCTTTAACTGGCCTGTCACCCAGCTTCGGCCTCCCAAATTGCTTCAGCCTCCCCTTTAAATGGTCTCCCACCCCGCTTTGGCCACCCCTTATCTGGCCTCCCACACCGCCTCGGCATCCCCTTTGACTGTCTTCCCACCCTGCTTCCGCTTCCCACCCCACTTCGGCCTCCTCTTTAACCGGTTTCCTACCCCGCTTCAGCCTCTCCTTTAACTGGCCTCCCACCCTGCTTCAGCCTCCCCCCCTACTTCCGCCTCCCTTAAACTGGCCTCCCACCCCGCTTCGGCCTCCCACCCCGCTTCAGCCTCCCCTTTAACTTGCCTTCCATCCCGCTTCAGCCTCCCACCCTGCTTTTGCCTCCACTTTAACTGGGGTCCCAACCCGCTTCGGCCTCCCATCCCGCTTGGCCCTCCCATCCCGCTTCGGCCTCCCATTTAGCTGGACTCCCACCGCACTTTGGCCTCCCACCTCCATTCGGCCTCCCCTTTTCACTGGCTTCCCACTCCACTTTGGCCTCCCACCCCGCTTCGGCCTCCCCTTTAACGGGCCTCCCACCCCGCTTTGGCCTCCTACTCCGCTTCAGCCTTGCACCTGGCTATGGCCTCCCACCCAGCTTTGGTCTCCCACTCCCTTTTGGCCTCGCACCCAGCTTTGGACTCCCACCCCGCTTTGGCCAACCACCCCGCTTCGGCTCTCACTTTAACTGGCCTCCTACCCCACTTCTGCCTCCCACCCCGCTTCGGCTCCAACTTTAACTGGCCTCCCAGCCCGCTTTGGCTTCCCACCCCACTACGGCCTCCCAACCCGCTTCGGCCTCCCCTTTCACAGGCCTCCCACCCTGCTTCGGCCTCCCACTGCGCTTTGGCCTCCCATCCCCCTTTGGCCTCCCCTGTAACTGACCTCCCACTCCGCTTCGGCCTCCCACCCTGCTTCAGCCTCCCACACTGCCTCGGCCTCCCCTTTGACTGTCTTCCCACCCCGTTTCAGGTTCCCACCCCGCTTCGGCCTGCTCTTTAACCGGTTTCCTACCCCGCTTTGGCCTCTCCTTTAACTGCCTTCTCACCCAGCTTGCGCCTCCCACCCCGGTTCGGCCTCTCCTTTAACTGGCCTCCCACCCTGCTTCAGCCTCCCCCCTCACTTCAGCCTCCCTTTAACTGGCCTCTCAGCCCGCTTTGTCCTCCCACCCCGCTTCAGCCTCCCCTTTAACTGGCCACCCACCCTGCTTCAGGATCCCACCATGCTTTGGCCTCCCACCCCGCTTCAGGATCCCAAACTGCTTTGGTCTCCCACCCTGCTTAGGCCTCTCCTTTAACTGACCTGCTATCCTGCTTTGGCCTCCCTACCTGCTTCAGCCTCCCACCCCGCTTCAGCCTCCCATCCCGCTTCGGCCTCCCATTTAACTGGCCTCCCACCTCCCTTTGGCCTCCCCTTTAACTGGCCTCTCACCCCACTTCAGCCTCCCACCAAGCTTCAGCCTCCCCTATAACTGGCCCCCTATCCTGCTTTGGCCTCCCTACCTGCTTCGGCCTCCCCCCCTACTTCAGCCTCCCTTTAACTTGCCTTCCAGCCCGCTTCGGCCTCCCACAACGCCTCGGCCTCCCCTTTAGCTTCCCACACCACTTTGGCCTCCTCTTTAACCGGTTTCCTACCCCGCTTCAGCCTCTCCTTTAACTGGCCTCCCACCCTGCTTCAGCCTCCCCCCATACTTCAGCCTCCCTTTAACTGGCCTCCCACCCCGCTTCAGCCTCCCCTTTAACTTGCCTTCCATCCCGCTTCAGCCTCCCACCCTGCTTTTGCCTCCACTTTAACTGGGGTCCCAACCCGCTTCGGCCTCCCATCCCGCTTGGCCCTCCCATCCCGCTTCGGCCTCCCATTTAGCTGGACTCCCACCGCACTTTGGCCTCCCACCTCCATTCGGCCTCCCCTTTTCACTGGCCTCCCACTCCACTTTGGCCTCCCACCCCGCTTCGGCCTCCTCTTTAACTGGCCTCCCACCCCGCTTCGGCCTCCCCTTTAACGGGCCTCCCACCCCGCTTTAGCCTCCCACCAAGCTTCAGCTTCCCCTTTAACTGGCCTCCTACACTGCTTTGGCTTCCCTACCTGCTTCGGCCTCCCACCCCGCTTCAGCCTCCTACTCCGCTTCAGCCTTGCACCTGGCTATGGCCTCCCACCCAGCTTTGGTCTCCCACTCCCTTTTGGCCTCGCACCCAGCTTTGGCCTCCCACCCCGCTTTGGCCAACCACCCTGCTTCAGCCTCCCCTTTAACTGGCCACCCACCCTGCTTCAGGATCCCACCATGCTTTGGCCTCCCACCCCGCTTCAGGATCCCAAACTGCTTTGGCCTCCCACCCCGCTTCAGGATCCCAAACTGCTTTGGTCTCCCACCCCGCTTAGGCCTCTCCTTTAACTGACCTCCTATCCTGCTTTGGCCTCCCTACCTGCTTCAGCCTCCCACCCCGCTTCAGCGTCCCATCCCGCTTCGGCCTCCCACCTCCCTTTGGTCTCCCCTTTAACTGGCCTCTCACCCCACTTCAGCCTCCCACCAAGCTTCAGCCTCCCCTTTAACTGGCCCCCTATCCTGCTTTGGCCTCCCTACCTGCTTCGGCCTCCCCCCCTACTTCAGCCTCCCTTTAACTTGCCTTCCAGCCCGCTTCGGCCTCCCACCCCGCTTCGGCCTCCCACACCGCCTCGGCCTCCCCTTTGACTGTCTTCCCACCCCGCTTCAGCTTCCCACACCACTTTGGCCTTCTCTTTAACCGGTTTCCTACCCCGCTTCAGCCTCTCCTTTAACTGGCCTCCCACCCTGCTTCAGCCTCCCCCCCTACTTCAGCCTCCCTTTAACTGGCCTCCCACCCCGCTTTGGCCTCCCACCCTGCTTCAGCCGCCCCTTTAACTTGCCTTCCACCCCGCTTCAGCCTCCCACCCCGCTTTGGCCTCCCCTTTAACTCGAGTCCCAACCCGCTTCGACCTCCCATTCCGCTTCAGCCTCCCCTTTAACTGGATTCCCACCCTGCTTCGGCATCCCACCTCCCTTCGGCCTCCCCTTTAACTGGCCTCCCACCCCACTTCGGTCTCCCACCTTGCTTCGGCCTCCCAGCCCGCTTCAGCTCCCACTTTAACTGGCCTCCTACACCGCTTCCGCATCCCACCCTGCTTTGGCTCCCACTTACCTGGCCTCTCACCCCGCTTCGGCCTCCCTTTAAACTGGTCTCTCACCCCGCTTTGGCCTCCCAACCCGCTTCAGCTTCCCCTTTAACTGGTCTCCCACCCCGCTTTGGCCTCCCCTTATCTGGCCTCCCACACCGTCTCGGCCTCCCCTTTGACTGTCTTCCCACCCTGCTTCAGCTTCCCACCCCGCTTCGGCCTGCTCTTTAACTGGTTTCCCGCCCCGCTTCGGCCTCCCCTTTAACTGGCTTCGCACCCAGCTTGGGCCTCCCACCCTGCTTCAGCTCCCACTTTAACTGGCCTCCCATCGCGCTTCAGCCTCCCACTCCACTTCCGCCTCCCCTTTAACTGGCCTGTCACCCAGCTTCGGCCTCCCAAATTGCTTCAGCCTCCCCTTTAAATGGTCTCCCACCCCGCTTTGGCCACCCCTTATCTGGCCTCCCACACCGCCTCGGCATCCCCTTTGACTGTCTTCCCACCCTGCTTCCGCTTCCCACCCCGCTTCGGCCTCCTCTTTAACCGGTTTCCTACCCCGCTTCAGCCTCTCCTTTAACTGGCCTCCCACCCTGCTTCAGCCTCCCCCCCTACTTCGGCCTCCCTTAAACTGGCCTCCCACCCCGCTTCGGCCTCCCACCCCGCTTCAGCCTCCCCTTTAACTTGCCTTCCATCCCGCTTCAGCCTCCCACCCTGCTTTTGCCTCCACTTTAACTGGGGTCCCAACCCGCTTCGGCCTCCCATCCCGCTTGGCCCTCCCATCCCGCTTCGGCCTCCCATTTAGCTGGACTCCCACCGCACTTTGGCCTCCCACCTCCATTCGGCCTCCCCTTTTCACTGGCTTCCCACTCCACTTTGGCCTCCCACCCCGCTTCGGCCTCCCCTTTAACGGGCCTCCCACCCCGCTTTGGCCTCCTACTCCGCTTCAGCCTTGCACCTGGCTATGGCCTCCCACCCAGCTTTGGTCTCCCACTCCCTTTTGGCCTCGCACCCAGCTTTGGACTCCCACCCCGCTTTGGCCAACCACCCCGCTTCGGCTCTCACTTTAACTGGCCTCCTACCCCACTTCTGCCTCCCACCCCGCTTCGGCTCCAACTTTAACTGGCCTCCCAGCCCGCTTTGGCTTCCCACCCCACTACGGCCTCCCAACCCGCTTCGGCCTCCCCTTTCACAGGCCTCCCACCCTGCTTCGGCCTCCCACTGCGCTTTGGCCTCCCATCCCCCTTTGGCCTCCCCTGTAACTGACCTCCCACTCCGCTTCGGCCTCCCACCCTGCTTCAGCCTCCCACACTGCCTCGGCCTCCCCTTTGACTGTCTTCCCACCCCGTTTCAGGTTCCCACCCCGCTTCGGCCTGCTCTTTAACCGGTTTCCTACCCCGCTTTGGCCTCTCCTTTAACTGCCTTCTCACCCAGCTTGCGCCTCCCACCCCGGTTCGGCCTCTCCTTTAACTGGCCTCCCACCCTGCTTCAGCCTCCCCCCTCACTTCAGCCTCCCTTTAACTGGCCTCTCAGCCCGCTTTGTCCTCCCACCCCGCTTCAGCCTCCCCTTTAACTGGCCACCCACCCTGCTTCAGGATCCCACCATGCTTTGGCCTACAACCCCGCTTCAGGATCCCAAACTGCTTTGGTCTCCCACCCTGCTTAGGCCTCTCCTTTAACTGACCTGCTATCCTGCTTTGGCCTCCCTACCTGCTTCAGCCTCCCACCCCGCTTCAGCCTCCCATCCCGCTTCGGCCTCCCATTTAACTGGCCTCCCACCTCCCTTTGGCCTCCCCTTTAACTGGCCTCTCACCCCACTTCAGCCTCCCACCAAGCTGGAGCCTCCCCTATAACTGGCCCCCTATCCTGCTTTGGCCTCCCTACCTGCTTCGGCCTCCCCCCCTACTTCAGCCTCCCTTTAACTTGCCTTCCAGCCCGCTTCGGCCTCCCACAACGCCTCGGCCTCCCCTTTAGCTTCCCACACCACTTTGGCCTCCTCTTTAACCGGTTTCCTACCCCGCTTCAGCCTCTCCTTTAACTGGCCTCCCACCCTGCTTCAGGCTCCCCCCCTACTTCAGCCTCCCTTTAACTGGCCTCCCACCCCGCTTCAGCCTCCCCTTTAACTTGCCTTCCATCCCGCTTCAGCCTCCCACCCTGCTTTTGCCTCCACTTTAACTGGGGTCCCAACCCGCTTCGGCCTCCCATCCCGCTTGGCCCTCCCATCCCGCTTCGGCCTCCCATTTAGCTGGACTCCCACCGCATTTTGGCCTCCCACCTCCATTCGGGCTCCCCTTTTCAATGGCCTCCCACTCCACTTTGGCCTCCCACCAAGCTTCAGCTTCCCCTTTAACTGGCCTCCTACACTGCTTTGGCTTCCCTACCTGCTTCGGCCTCCCACCCCGCTTCAGCCTTGCACCTGGCTATGGCCTCCCACCCAGCTTTGGTCTCCCACTCCCTTTTGGCCTCGCACCCAGCTTTGGCCTCCCACCCCGCTTTGGCCAACCACCCTGCTTCAGCCTCCCCTTTAACTGGCCACCCACCCTGCTTCAGGATCCCACCATGCTTTGGCCTCCCACCCCGCTTCAGGATCCCAAACTGCTTTGGTCTCCCACCCCGCTTAGGCCTCTCCTTTAACTGACCTCCTATCCTGCTTTGGCCTCCCTACCTGCTTCAGCCTCCCACCCCGCTTCAGCGTCCCATCCCGCTTCGGCCTCCCACCTCCCTTTGGTCTCCCCTTTAACTGGCCTCTCACCCCACTTCAGCCTCCCACCAAGCTTCAGCCTCCCCTTTAACTGGCCCCCTATCCTGCTTTGGCCTCCCTACCTGCTTCGGCCTCCCCCCCTACTTCAGCCTCCCTTTAACTTGCCTTCCAGCCCGCTTCGGCCTCCCACCCCGCTTCGGCCTCCCACACCGCCTCGGCCTCCCCTTTGACTGTCTTCCCACCCCGCTTCAGCTTCCCACACCACTTTGGCCTTCTCTTTAACCGGTTTCCTACCCCGCTTCAGCCTCTCCTTTAACTGGCCTCCCACCCTGCTTCAGCCTCCCCCCCTACTTCAGCCTCCCTTTAACTGGCCTCCCACCCCGCTTTGGCCTCCCACCTTGCTTCAGCCGCCCCTTTAACTTGCCTTCCACCCCGCTTCAGCCTCCCACCCCGCTTTGGCCTCCCCTTTAACTCGAGTCCCAACCTGCTTCGACCTCCCATTCCGCTTCAGCCTCCCCTTTAACTGGATTCCCACCCTGCTTCGGCATCCCACCTCCCTTCGGCCTCCCCTTTAGCTGGCCTCCCACCCCACTTCGGTCTCCCACCTTGCTTCGGCCTCCCAGCCCGCTTCAGCTCCCACTTTAACTGGCCTCCTACACCGCTTCCGCATCCCACCCTGCTTTGGCTCCCACTTACCTGGCCTCTCACCCCGCTTCGGCCTCCCTTTAAACTGGTCTCTCACCCCGCTTTGGCCTCCCAACCCGCTTCAGCTTCCCCTTTAACTGGTCTCCCACCCCGCTTTGGCCTCCCCTTATCTGGCCTCCCACACCGTCTCGGCCTCCCCTTTGACTGTCTTCCCACCCTGCTTCAGCTTCCCACCCCGCTTCGGCCTGCTCTTTAACTGGTTTCCCGCCCCGCTTCGGCCTCCCCTTTAACTGGCTTCGCACCCAGCTTGGGCCTCCCACCCTGCTTCAGCTCCCACTTTAACTGGCCTCCCATCGCGCTTCAGCCTCCCACTCCACTTCCGCCTCCCCTTTAACTGGCCTGTCACCCAGCTTCGGCCTCCCAAATTGCTTCAGCCTCCCCTTTAAATGGTCTCCCACCCCGCTTTGGCCACCCCTTATCTGGCCTCCCACACCGCCTCGGCATCCCCTTTGACTGTCTTCCCACCCTGCTTCCGCTTCCCACCCCACTTCGGCCTCCTCTTTAACCGGTTTCCTACCCCGCTTCAGCCTCTCCTTTAACTGGCCTCCCACCCTGCTTCAGCCTCCCCCCCTACTTCCGCCTCCCTTAAACTGGCCTCCCACCCCGCTTCGGCCTCCCACCCCGCTTCAGCCTCCCCTTTAACTTGCCTTCCATCCCGCTTCAGCCTCCCACCCTGCTTTTGCCTCCACTTTAACTGGGGTCCCAACCCGCTTCGGCCTCCCATCCCGCTTGGCCCTCCCATCCCGCTTCGGCCTCCCATTTAGCTGGACTCCCACCGCACTTTGGCCTCCCACCTCCATTCGGCCTCCCCTTTTCACTGGCTTCCCACTCCACTTTGGCCTCCCACCCCGCTTCGGCCTCCCCTTTAACGGGCCTCCCACCCCGCTTTGGCCTCCTACTCCGCTTCAGCCTTGCACCTGGCTATGGCCTCCCACCCAGCTTTGGTCTCCCACTCCCTTTTGGCCTCGCACCCAGCTTTGGACTCCCACCCCGCTTTGGCCAACCACCCCGCTTCGGCTCTCACTTTAACTGGCCTCCTACCCCACTTCTGCCTCCCACCCCGCTTCGGCTCCAACTTTAACTGGCCTCCCAGCCCGCTTTGGCTTCCCACCCCACTACGGCCTCCCAACCCGCTTCGGCCTCCCCTTTCACAGGCCTCCCACCCTGCTTCGGCCTCCCACTGCGCTTTGGCCTCCCATCCCCCTTTGGCCTCCCCTGTAACTGACCTCCCACTCCGCTTCGGCCTCCCACCCTGCTTCAGCCTCCCACACTGCCTCGGCCTCCCCTTTGACTGTCTTCCCACCCCGTTTCAGGTTCCCACCCCGCTTCGGCCTGCTCTTTAACCGGTTTCCTACCCCGCTTTGGCCTCTCCTTTAACTGCCTTCTCACCCAGCTTGCGCCTCCCACCCCGGTTCGGCCTCTCCTTTAACTGGCCTCCCACCCTGCTTCAGCCTCCCCCCCTAATTCGGCCTCCCTTTAACTGGCCTCCCACCCCGCTTCAGCCTCCCCTTTAACTTGCCTTCCATCCCGCTTCAGCCTCCCACCCTGCTTTTGCCTCCACTTTAACTGGGGTCCCAACCCGCTTCGGCCTCCCATCCCGCTTGGCCCTCCCATCCCGCTTCGGCCTCCCATTTAGCTGGACTCCCACCGCACTTTGGCCTCCCACCTCCATTCGGCCTCCCCTTTTCACTGGCCTCCCACTCCACTTTGGCCTCCCACCCCGCATCGGCCTCCTCTTTAACTGGCCTCCCACCCCGCTTCGGCCTCCCCTTTAACGGGCCTCCCACCAAGCTTCAGCTTCCCCTTTAACTGGCCTCCTACCCTGCTTTGGCTTCCCTACCTGCTTCGGCCTCCCACCCCGCTTCAGCCTCCTACTCCGCTTCAGCCTTGCACCTGGCTATGGCCTCCCACCCAGCTTTGGTCTCCCACTCCCTTTTGGCCTCGCACCCAGCTTTGGCCTCCCACCCCGCTTTGGCCAACCACCCTGCTTCAGCCTCCCCTTTAACTGGCCACCCACCCTGCTTCAGGATCCCACCATGCTTTGGCCTCCCACCCCGCTTAGGCCTCTCCTTTAACTGACCTCCTATCCTGCTTTGGCCTCCCTACCTGCTTCAGCCTCCCACCCCGCTTCAGCCTCCCATCCCCCTTCGGCCTCCCATTTAACTGGCCTCCCACCTCCCTTTGGCCTCCCCTTTAACTGGCCTCTCACCCCACTTCAGCCTCCCACCAAGCTTCAGCCTCCCCTTTAACTGGCCCCCTATCCTGCTTTGGCCTCCCTACCTGCTTCGGCCTCCCCCCCTACTTCAGCCTCCCTTTAACTTGCCTTCCAGCCCGCTTCGGCCTCCCACCCCGCTTCGGCCTCCCACAACGCCTCGGCCTCCCCTTTAGCTTCCCACACCACTTTGGCCTCCTCTTTAATCGGTTTCCTAACCCGCTTCAGCCTCTCCTTTAACTTGCCTCCCACCCTGCTTCAGGCTCCCCCCCTACTTCAGCCTCCACTTTAACTGGGGTCCCAACCCGCTTCGGCCTCCCATCCCGCTTCGGCCTCCCATTTAGCTGGACTGCCACCGCACTTTGGACTCCCACCTCCATTCGGCCTCCCCTTTTCACTGGCCTCCCACTCCACTTTGGCCTCCCACCCCGCTTCGGCCTCCTCTTTAACTGGCCTCCCACCCCGCTTCGGCCTCCCCTTTAACGGGCCTCCCACCCCGCTTTGGCCTCCCACCAAGCTTCAGCTTCCCCTTTAACTGGCCTCCTACCCTGCTTTGGCTTCCCTACCTGCTTCGGCCTCCCACCCCGCTTCAGCCTCCTACTCCGCTTCAGCCTTGCACCTGGCTATGGCCTCCCACCCAGCTTTGGTCTCCCACTCCCTTTTGGCCTCGCACCCAGCTTTGGCCTCCCACCCCGCTTTGGCCAACCACCCTGCTTCAGCCTCCCCTTTAACTGGCCACCCACCCTGCTTCAGGATCCCACCATGCTTTGGCCTCCCACCCCGCTTCAGGATCCCAAACTGCTTTGGTCTCCCACCCCGCTTAGGCCTCTCCTTTAACTGACCTCCTATCCTGCTTTGGCCTCCCTACCTGCTTCAGCCTCCCACCCCGCTTCAGCCTCCCATCCCGCTTCGGCCTCCCATTTAACTGGCCTCCCACCTCCCTTTGGCCTCCCCTTTAACTGGCCTCTCACCCCACTTCAGCCTCCCACCAAGCTTCAGCCTCCCCTTTAACTGGCCCCCTATCCTGCTTTGGCCTCCCTACCTGCTTCGGCCTCCCCCCCTACTTCAGCCTCCCTTTAACTTGCCTTCCAGCCCGCTTCGGCCTCCCACCCCGCTTCGGCCTCCCACAACGCCTCGGCCTCCCCTTTAGCTTCCCACACCACTTTGGCCCCTCTTTAATCGGTTTCCTAACCCGCTTCAGCCTCTCCTTTAACTGGCCTCCCACCCTGCTTCAGGCTCCCCCCCTAATTCAGCCTCCCTTTAACTGGCCTCCCACCCCGCTTTGGCCTCCCACCCTGCTTCAGCCGCCCCTTTAACTTGCCTTCCACCCCACTTCAGCCTCCCACCCCGCATCGTCCTCCGCTTTAACTGGGGTCCCACTCCGCTTCGACCTCCCATTCCGCTTCAGCCTCCCCTTTAACTGGATTCCCACCCTGCTTCGGCATCCCACCTCCCTTCAGCCTCCCCTTTAACTGGCCTCCCACCCCACTTCGGTCTCCCACCTTGCTTCGGCCTCCCAGCCCACTTCAGCTCCCACTTTAACTGGCCTCCTACACCGCTTCCGCATTCCACCCTGCTTTGGCTCCCACTTACCTGGCCTCTCACCCCGCTTCGGCCTCCCTTAAACTGGCCTCCCACCCCGCTTCGGCCTCCCACCCCGCTTCAGCCTCCCCTTTAACTTGCCTTCCATCCCGCTTCAGCCTCCCACCCTGCTTTTGCCTCCACTTTAACTGGGGTCCCAACCCGCTTCAGGCTCCCATCCCGCTTCGGCCTCCCATTTAGCTGGACTCCCACCTCCATTCGGTCTCCCCTTTTCACTGGCCTCCCACTCCGCTTTGGCCTCCCACCCCGCTTCGGCCTCCTCTTTAACTGGCCTCCCACCCCGCTTCAGCCTCCCCTTTAACGGGCCTCCCACCCCGCTTTAGCCTCCCACCAAGCTTCAGCTTCCACTTTAACTGGCCCCCTACCCTGCTTTGGCCTCCCTACCTGCTTCAGCCTCCCATCCCGCTTCGGCCTCCCATTTAACTGGCCTCCCACCTCCCTTTGGCCTCCCCTTTAACTGGCCTCTCACCCCACTTCAGCCTCCCACCAAGCTTCAGCCTCCCCTATAACTGGCCCCCTATCCTGCTTTGGCCTCCCTACCTGCTTCGGCCTCCCCCCCTACTTCAGCCTCCCTTTAACTTGCCTTCCAGCCCGCTTCAGCTTCCCACCCCGCTTCGGCCTCCTCTTTAACCGGTTTCCTACCCCGCTTCAGCCTCTCCTTTAACTGGCCTCCCACCCTGCTTCAGCCTCCCCCCCTAATTCGGCCTCCCTTTAACTGGCCTCCCACCCCGCTTCAGCCTCCCCTTTAACTTGCCTTCCATGCCGCTTCAGCCTCCCACCCTGATTTTGCCTCCACTTTAACTGGGGTCCCAACCCGCTTCGGCCTCCCATCCCGCTTGGCCCTCCCATCCCGCTTCGGCCTCCCATTTAGCTGGACTCCCACCGCACTTTGGCCTCCCACCTCCATTCTGCCTCCCCTTTTCACTGGCCTCCCACTCCGCTTTGGCCTCCCACCCCGCTTCGGCCTCCTCTTTAACGGGCCTCCTACCCCGCTTTAGCCTCCCACCAAGCTTCAGCTTCCCCTTTAACTGGCCCCCTACCCTGCTTTGGCCTCCCTACCTGCTTCAGCCTCCCATCCCGCTTCGGCCTCCCATTTAACTGGCCTCCCACCTCCCTTTGGCCTCCCCTTTAACTGGCCTCTCACCCCACTTCAGCCTCCCACCAAGCTTCAGCCTCCCCTTTAACTGGCCCCCTATCCTGCTTTGGCCTCCCTACCTGCTTCGGCCTCCCCCCCTACTTCAGCCTCCCTTTAACTTGCCTTCCAGCCCGCTTCGGCCTCCCACCCCGCTTCGGCCTCCCACAACGCCTCGGCCTCCCCTTTAGCTTCCCACACCACTTTGGCCTCCTCTTTAACCGGTTTCCTACCCCGCTTCAGCCTCTCCTTTAACTGGCCTCCCACCCTGCTTCAGCCGCCCCCCTTACTTCAGCCTCCCTTTAACTGGCCTCCCACCCCGCTTTGGCCTCCCACCCTGCTTCAGCCGCCCCTTTAACTTGCCTTCCACCCCGCTTCAGCCTCCCACCCCGCTTTGGCCTCCCCTTTAACTCGAGTCCCAACCCGCTTCGACCTCCCATTCCGCTTCAGCCTCTCCTTTAACTGGATTCCCACCCTGCTTCGGCATCCCACCTCCCTTCGGCCTCCCCTTTAACTGGCCTCCCACCCCACTTCGGTCTCCCACCTTGCTTCGGCCTCCCAGCCCGCTTCAGCTCCGACTTTAACTGGCCTCCTACACCGCTTCCGCATCCCACCCTGCTTTGGCTCCCACTTACCTGGCCTCTCACCCCGCTTCGGCCTCCCTTTAAAATGGTCTCTCACCCAGCTTGGGCCTCCCACCCCGCTTCAGCTCCCACTTTAACTGGCCTCCCATCGCGCTTCAGCCTCCCACTCCACTTCCGCCTCCCCTTTAACTGGCCTGTCACCCAGCTTCAGCCTCCCAAATTGCTTCAGCCTCCCCTTTAATTGGTCTCCCACCCCGCTTTGGCCACCCCTTATCTGGCCTCCCACAACGCCTCGGCCTCCCCTTTGACTGTCTTCCCACCCCGCTTCAGCTTCCCACACCACTTTGGCCTCCTCTTTAACCGGTTTCCTACCCCGCTTCAGCCTCTCCTTTAACTGGCCTCCCCCCCTGCTTCAGCCTCCCCCCCTACTTCAGCCTCCCTTTAACTGGCCTCCCACCCCGCTTTGGTTCCCACCCTGCTTCAGCCGCCCCTTTAACTTGCCTTCCATCCCGCTTCAGCCTCCCACCCCGCTTTGGCCTCCCCTTTAACTCGAGTCCCAACCCGCTTGTGGCAGGTTCATCCGCCCAGTGAAAACAGAGCTTCCTGGCTGTTGAAACGTGGCAGCTTTTGGCTGTCTTTGTTTTCAGGGTCTCGCGGTAGCTGAGACCTTTGACCAATGGGAGCCGCTATTGACTACAGGTCAGATTCGGCCTGGGTATAAATGGAGTCCCCTGGGGGAGCCATTTTGAGCTCGTCCCCTGGAGCTGCACGCTGCGGTCAGAGGACTCTCCCCTTGGGTCAGGACGCTGCCCAAGGAAACTCCTCAAGGTATTTTGGGTCGGGACGCTGCCCTGAGCAGGTCCTCGAGGTTGAGAGCCCTCACTTTCTAGGTGAGTGATAGAGCGTTTCGGGTTGTCGTTAAACCCTAGGTTTTGAGGTTTTGTTTACGTTTGGGGTTCCCGTTAAACCCCTAGGCTGTGAAGCTTTGTTTTTCGTTTTGGGTTCTCGTTAAACCCACGAAGTGAAGTTTTCGTTTGGGGTTGTCGTTAAACCCCTGGGGTGTGAGGCTTTGTTTTACGTTTCGGTTTCCCGTTAAACCCTAGGAAGTGAAGTTTTCGTTTGGGGTTGTCGTTAAACCCCCGGGGAGTGGGGCTTTGTAAAGTATTTCGGCTTATTGTCAAAGCCCAGAAAGTTATTCTGTTCTCCTCTTGTGGACATCCGGATCTGTAATCTACGGAGAGCTGACTGGTGGTTTTATGGAAAAAATAAATCTATTTATTTTTTTAAATTGGTGGTGGGTTGCTTATTTGGAAGCCTCTGTAACAATTGGTGTAGTCGGCAGGATGTCAATAGAGGAGTTGTTACAGAAATATAGCTGTGCCCCTTCCCCTTTAGAGATACAGTGGGCAAAAGAGAGGCGGCTTGACCCGGTAGAAGTTGTGAGAAAGTTGAAACAGAGCCGGGGAAGTTGGTGGGTAAGCAGAAATGAAGGAAAAATGTGCGCCATATTAGGTGCTTGCTTGACTCAGGCGCAGGACTACTTTGCAGCAGTGGAGCTGGCAGAAGGAGTACAAAAGGCGGCTTGCATTCAGGCGATGGATGAGAGGGGGCGGTGTGGAATTCCGCTTGCGGCGCCGGTGGATCCCAGCCACCTTAAACCTCTCATCAGAGGGCTCCCGGATGCCTTAAAGACACATATCCAGTCCCTTAGAGAGATGGGCTGGATTGATTTGAGTGGGGGTGGGGGTGAAAATCGGAGGGTTCGACAAGTTAGTTGAACAGCTTCCCCCGCTGAACAGCCTGCTCGTAGAGAGTTTGAATTGCCCCGAGATAAGTTAGGCCGATTTTATGAGTCAGGAAGGAATGATCTTTGGCAGAAGGCACTGGCACTGGGGGTGCCCCGGGCCGGGTTGCATGGGCGGTCTACTGATAATATCTTAAAGTTGGTGGAATTGCTGGAGGGGAAAACTCGAAAACAAAGGGAAACACAGGTAACTCTACTCCCTCAGGAAGGGAAAATTAACCCTTTTGTGGCATCGAGGGGGGAGTTGAGAGAGTTAAAAAAACTAGTAGCTGCGGTTTGGGGATCGGGCCGCCCACTCCGCACGGTGAATTCCTGCCAATGGTCCGCTGATAAGGAACCTTACATATATATTCCTGTGGGTCCTAAACGGATAAGTTTGGAGTTTTCAATTGACATAGGGGCTCGAGTTAGTGTTTTAAATAGACAACAAGTCACTGAGTTAGGATTTAAACCATCGAGGAAACTTACAAATATAGTAGGTGTGATGGGGGCAATAGAAAAATGTCCCCTAGTGAGAACACATTCCCCTTGTAATTTTCTAGTTTGGCCAGTCCGTAAGCTAGATGAGCATTGGCGGTTAACAATTGATTATTGGAGATTGAACAGCAATATTCTACCTTTAACAGCTGCTGTCCCAAATATATCATCAGTAGTAGCAGCAATACAGGTAGCTGCTTATTTATGGATGGCTGCTTTAGATGTTAAAGATATGTTTCCTATGATTCCTGTGAGAGATGAAGATAAGCCTCAGTTTGCTTTTACCTGGGAGGGGATTCAATATGCTTTCAATCGACTCCCACAAGGGTATAAACATTTTCCCACTATTGCTCATAATACTTTGGCCAAGCTTCTTGATATGGTGGAGATGCTGTTGGGTGTTCATATATATCAGTATATAGGAAATATTAAAGAACAGGTAGGACAAGAAATTAAATTTTTAGGAGCTTGGTGGGTGGCTGGAGCAATTGTAGTATCTGATGATATTTTATCTGTTATTGAGAAGGGACAGATACCAGGTAATAAGGTAGAACTGCAGCAACTGTTGGGTTATTGGAGGAAGCATATACCAGGGTCTTCAGTAATTGCCTGCCCTTTATATGGTTTGCTGCGGAAAGATAGAGCATGGGACTGGACGTTACAGCATACAGAGGCCCTGAATGTTTTAAAGGATGAACTTAAAACTTATCAGAAGTTGGGGCCCTTACATCCACAGGACCCGTTGAGAGTGGAGTGGGGGTTTGCAGAACATGCCTCTTATTGTGGCGTGTTTCAGAAGGGACCACAAGGACCAGTTAGACCTTTGTTATTTTCTTTCACTTCATTTAAGGAGGCTGAACGGCGGTATATAGAGTGGGTAAAGGGCCATGTAAGAGATGGAACCCCTGCTGCAAAATGGAATCAACAAGTAGATCATTTGGCCCAAATTAGGGTAGTTAATAGTGACAAAGGAGATTGGGATCGGCTGGTTGAGTGGCTACATATTAAGCGAGGTCACTCAGGGAAAATAGATCTCTGTTGTGGGTGTCGGTCCTGGGGATGGCCTGTGCCAATGAAGATGTGTGAAGCAATTCTTATGGCTTGTCCACAATGTCAAGTGAGGCTTAAGATTAACCATCCAAATCAAGCACCAGCCCAACATATTAAAGAAGGTAAGGCACTTTGGAGCACCTGGCAAGTTGATTATGTTGGTCCTTTAAAGCCATCTCATGGAAGAAGGTACATCTTGGTGGGAGTAGGGGTGGTATCGGGACTAACTATGGCTACAGCTGTTAATGTAGCTACTGGAGGCCAAACAGTCCGAGTTTTAAAAGGATGGTTTGGCATTTTGCCCATTTCTGAATGTATTCAGAGTGATAATGGGTCACATTTTACAGCTGCAGTGGTGCAAGACTGGGCACGAGGGGAAGGTATTGAGTGGGTGTTTTATACACCATATTACCCTCAAGCCAATGGCATGGTGGAGCGATATGTATGCCAGCCTGTCATGGTGAAGTTGCTCCTAGTTGGCATTGTGTCTATGGTCCTGGTAAAATCTAGAGGTTTATATGCCTGGGAGGCTTTAGGTAAAGGTGAGGAAACCCACCAAATTAGTGTCCAATGGATAATCTTTGATTTTTAACTTGATGCCCGGGTTTTGATCCGAGGCCTAGTTTTGTTTTTATTAGGACCTCGGAGGAATGGATGATGTCGACATCCTGCCTGGCTGTGGGGATCCATATGGACAATCAAGATCCTGATGACAACGGGGTGGTGAAGGAGTCTTGTGAAATTGACGGCCCTCAGAAGAATATGATTGGACTTGGTGTTGTTATATTGGGCATTGATTGTTTGTTTTGTTAGAATGGTTAATCAGCCTTTTCAATTTTGACTGTATAATTACCTAGGGATGACAATCCACAATGAGCATGGAGACTCACCGGACCGTGCTCCCTTTTAACCTTGGAGGCAAGAGGTGACTGCACCACCACTCCAAGGAAACCAGCCGAATCATGACTGTAGTCACGGGGTGGATTGTGGCAGGTGCATCCGCCCAGTGAAAACAGAGCTTCCTGGCTGTTGAAACGTGGCAGCTTTTGGCTGTCTTTGTTTTCAGGGTCTTGCGGTAGCTGAGACCTTTGACCAATAGGAGCCGCTATTGACTACAGGTCAGATTCGGCCTGGGTATAAATGGAGTCCCCTGGGGGAGCCATTTTGAGCTCGTCCCCTGGAGCTGCACGCTGCGGTCAGAGGACTCTCCCCTTGGGTCAGGACGCTGCCCAAGGAAACTCCTCGAGGTACTTTGGGTCGGGACGCTGCCCTGAGCAGGTCCTCGAGGTTGAGAGCCCTCACTTTCTAGGTGAGTGATAGAGCGTTTCGGGTTGTCGTTAAACCCTAGGTAGTGAGGTTTTGTTTACGTTTGGGGTTCCCGTTAAACCCCTAGGCTGTGAAGCTTTGTTTTTCGTTTTGGGTTCTCGTTAAACCCACGAAGTGAAGTTTTCGTTTGGGGTTGTCGTTAAACCCCTGGGGTGTGAGGCTTTGTTTTACATTTCGGTTTCCCGTTAAACCCTAGGAAGTGAAGTTTTTGTTTGGGGTTGTCGTTAAACCCCCGGGGAGTGGGGCTTTGTAAAGTATTTCGGGTTATTGTCAAAGCCCAGAAAGTTATTCTGTTCTCCTCTTGTGGACATCCGGATCTGTAATCTACGGAGAGCTGACTGGTGGTTTTATGGAAAAAATAAATCTATTTATTTTTTTAAATTGGTGGTGGGTTGCTTATTTGGAAGCCTCCGTAACACCGCTTTGACCTCCCATTCCGCTTCAGCCTCCCCTTTAACTGGATTCCCACCCTGCTTCGGCATCCCACCTCCCTTCGGCCTCCCCTTTAACTGGCCTCCCACCCCACTTCGGTCTCCCACCTTGCTTCGGCCTCCCAGCCCGCTTCAGCTCCCACTTTAACTGGCCTCCTACACCGCTTCCGCATCCCACCCTGCTTTGGCTCCCACTTACCTGGCCTCTCATCCCGCTTCGGCCTCCCTTTAAACTGGTCTCTCACCCAGCTTGGGCCACCCCTTATCTGGCCTCCCACACCGCCTCGGCATCCCCTTTGACTGTCTTCCCACCCTGCTTCAGCTTCCCACCCCGCTTCGGCCTCCTCTTTAACCGGTTTCCTACCCCGCTTCAGCCTCTCCTTTAACTGGCCTCCCACCCTGCTTCAGCCTCCCCCCCTAATTCGGCCTCCCTTTAACTGGCCTCCCACCCCGCTTCAGCCTCCCACCCTGCTTTTGCCTCCACTTTAACTGGGGTCCCAACCCGCTTCGGCCTCCCATCCCGCTTGGCCCTCCCATCCCGCTTCGGCCTCCCATTTAGCTGGACTCCCACCGCACTTTGGCCTCCCACCTCCATTCGGCCTCCCCTTTTCACTGGCCTCCCACCCCGCTTCGGCCTCCCACCCCGCTTCGGCCTCCTCTTTAACTGGCCTCCCACCCCGCTTCGGCCTCCCCTTTAACGGGCCTCCCACCCCGCTTTAGCCTCCCACCAAGCTTCAGCTTCCCCTTTAACTGGCCTCCTACACTGCTTTGGCTTCCCTACCTGCTTCGGCCTCCCACCCCGCTTCAGCCTCCTACTCCGCTTCAGCCTTGCACCTGGCTATGGCCTCCCACCCAGCTTTGGTCTCCCACTCCTTTTTGGCCTCGCACCCAGCTTTGGCCTCCCACCCCGCTTTGGCCAACCACCCTGCTTCAGCCTCCCCTTTAACTGGCCACCCACCCTGCTTCAGGATCCCACCATGCTTTGGCCTCCCACCCCGCTTCAGGATCCCAAACTGCTTTGGTCTCCCACCCCGCTTAGGCCTCTCCTTTAACTGACCTCCTATCCTGCTTTGGCCTCCCTACCTACTTCAGCCTCCCACCCCGCTTCAGCGTCCCATCCCGCTTCAGCCTCCCACCTCCCTTTGGCCTCCCCTTTAACTGGCCTCTCACCCCACTTCAGCCTCCCACCAAGCTTCAGCCTCCCCTTTAACTGGCCCCCTATCCTGCTTTGGCCTCCCTACCTGCTTCGGCCTCCCCCCCCTACTTCAGCCTCCCTTTAACTTGCCTCCCACCCCGCTTCGGCCTCCCACAACTCCTCGGCCTCCCCTTTAGCTTCCCACACCACTTTGGCCTCCTCTTTAATCGGTTTCCTTCCCCGCTTCAGCCTCTCCTTTAACTGGCCTCCCACCCTGCTTCAGGCTCCCCCCCTACTTCATCCTCCCTTTAACTGGCCTCCCACCCCGCTTTGGCCTCCCACCCTGCTTCAGCCGCCCCTTTAACTTGCCTTCCACCCCGCTTCAGCCTCCCACCCCGCTTCGTCCTCCGCTTTAACTGGGGTCCCACTCCGCTTCGACCTCCCATTCCGCTTCAACCTCCCCTTTAACTGGATTCCCACCCTGCTTCGGCATCCCACCTCCCTTCGGCCTCCCCTTTAACTGGCCTCCCACCCCACTTCGGTCTCCCACCTTGCTTCGGCCTCCCAGCCCACTTCAGCTCCCACTTTAACTGGCCTCCTACACCGCTTCCACATCCCACCCTGCTTTGGCTCCCACTTACCTGGCCTCTCACCCCGCTTCGGCCTCCCTTTAAACTGGTCTCTCACCCAGCTTGGGCCACCCCTTATCTGGCCTCCCACACCGCCTTGGCATCCCCTTTTGTCTGTCTTCCCACCCTGCTTCAGCTTCCCACCCCGCTTCGGCCTCCTCTTTAACCGGTTTCCTACCCCGCTTCAGCCTCTCCTTTAACTGGCCTCCCACCCTGCTTCAGCCTCACCCCCTACTTCGGCCTCCCTTAAACTGGCCTCCCACCCCGCTTCGGCCTCCCACCCCACTTCAGCCTCCCCTTTAACTTGCCTTCCATCCCGCTTCAGCCTCCCACCCCGCTTTTGCCTCCACTTTAACTGGGGTCCCAACCCGCTTCGGGCTCCCATCCCGCTTCGGCCTCCCATTTAGCTGGACTCCCACCTCCATTCGGTCTCCCCTTTTCACTGGCCTCCCACTCCGCTTTGGCCTCCCACCCCGCTTCGGCCTCCTCTTCAACTGGCCTCCCACCCCGCTTCAGCCTCCCCTTTAACGGGCCTCCCACCCCGCTTTAGCCTCCCACCAAGTTTCAGCTTCCCCTTTAACTGGCCCCCTACCCTGCTTTGGCCTCCCTACCTGCTTCAGCCTCCCACCCCGCTTCGGCCTCCCACCCCGCTTCAGCCTCCCCTTTAACTTGCCTTCCATCCCGCTTCAGCCTCCCACCCTGCTTTTGCCTCCACTTTAACTGGGGTCCCAACCCGCTTCGGCCTCCCATTTAGCTGGACTCCCACCTCCATTCGGTCTCCCCTTTTCACTGGCCTCCCACTCCGCTTTGGCCTCCCACCCCGCTTCGGCCTCCTCTTTAACTGGCCTCCCACCCCGCTTCAGCCTCCCCTTTAACGGGCCTCCCACCCCGCTTTAGCCTCCCACCAAGTTTCAGCTTCCCCTTTAACTGGCCCCCTACCCTGCTTTGGCCTCCCTACCTGCTTCAGCCTCCCATCCCGCTTCGGCCTCCCATTTAACTGGCCTCCCACCTCCCTTTGGCCTCCCCTTTAACTGGCCTCTCACCCCACTTCAGCCTCCCACCAAGCTTCAGCCTCCCCTATAACTGGCCCCCTATCCTGCTTTGGCCTCCCTACCTGCTTCGGCCTCCCCCCCTACTTCAGCCTCCCTTTAACTTGCCTTCCAGCCCGCTTCGGCCTCCCACAACGCCTCGGCCTCCCCTTTAGCTTCCCACACCACTTTGGCCTCCTCTTTAACCGGTTTCCTACCCCGCTTCAGCCTCTCCTTTAACTGGCCTCCCACCCTGCTTCAGCCTCCCCCCCTAATTCGGCCTCCCTTTAACTGGCCTCCCACCCCGCTTCAGCCTCCCCTTTAACTTGCCTTCCATCCTGCTTCAGCCTCCCACCCTGCTTTTGCCTCCACTTTAACTGGGGTCCCAACCCGCTTCGGCCTCCCATCCCGCTTGGCCCTCCCATCCCGCTTCGGCCTCCCATTTAGCTGGACTCCCACCGCACTTTGGCCTCCCACCTCCATTCGGCCTCCCCTTTTCAATGGCCTCCCACTCCACTTTGGCCTCCCACCAAGCTTCAGCTTCCCCTTTAACTGGCCTCCTACCCTGCTTTGGCTTCCCTACCTGCTTCGGCCTCCCACCCCGCTTCAGCCTCCTACTCCGCTTCAGCCTTGCACCTGGCTATGGCCTCCCACCCAGCTTTGGTCTCCCACTCCCTTTTGGCCTCGCACCCAGCTTTGGCCTCCCACCCCGCTTTGGCCAACCACCCTGCTTCAGCCTCCCCTTTAACTGGCCACCCACCCTGCTTCAGGATCCCACCATGCTTTGGCCTCCCACCCCGCTTCAGGATCCCAAACTGCTTTGGTCTCCCACCCCGCTTAGGCCTCTCCTTTAACTGACCTCCTATCCTGCTTTGGCCTCCCTACCTGCTTCAGCCTCCCACCCCGCTTCAGCGTCCCATCCCGCTTCGGCCTCCCACCTCCCTTTGGTCTCCCCTTTAACTGGCCTCTCACCCCACTTCAGCCTCCCACCAAGCTTCAGCCTCCCCTTTAACTGGCCCCCTATCCTGCTTTGGCCTCCCTACCTGCTTCGGCCTCCCCCCCTACTTCAGCCTCCCTTTAACTTGCCTTCCAGCCCGCTTCGGCCTCCCACCCCGCTTCGGCCTCCCACACCGCCTCGGCCTCCCCTTTGACTGTCTTCCCACCCCGCTTCAGCTTCCCACACCACTTTGGCCTTCTCTTTAACCGGTTTCCTACCCCGCTTCAGCCTCTCCTTTAACTGGCCTCCCACCCTGCTTCAGCCTCCCCCCCTACTTCAGCCTCCCTTTAACTGGCCTCCCACCCCGCTTTGGCCTCCCACCCTGCTTCAGCCGCCCCTTTAACTTGCCTTCCACCCCGCTTCAGCCTCCCACCCCGCTTTGGCCTCCCCTTTAACTCGAGTCCCAACCCGCTTCGACCTCCCATTCCGCTTCAGCCTCCCCTTTAACTGGATTCCCACCCTGCTTCGGCATCCCACCTCCCTTCGGCCTCCCCTTTAACTGGCCTCCCACCCCACTTCGGTCTCCCACCTTGCTTCGGCCTCCCAGCCCGCTTCAGCTCCCACTTTAACTGGCCTCCTACACCGCTTCCGCATCCCACCCTGCTTTGGCTCCCACTTACCTGGCCTCTCACCCCGCTTCGGCCTCCCTTTAAACTGGTCTCTCACCCCGCTTTGGCCTCCCAACCCGCTTCAGCTTCCCCTTTAACTGGTCTCCCACCCCGCTTTGGCCTCCCCTTATCTGGCCTCCCACACCGTCTCGGCCTCCCCTTTGACTGTCTTCCCACCCTGCTTCAGCTTCCCACCCCGCTTCGGCCTGCTCTTTAACTGGTTTCCCGCCCCGCTTCGGCCTCCCCTTTAACTGGCTTCGCACCCAGCTTGGGCCTCCCACCCTGCTTCAGCTCCCACTTTAACTGGCCTCCCATCGCGCTTCAGCCTCCCACTCCACTTCCGCCTCCCCTTTAACTGGCCTGTCACCCAGCTTCGGCCTCCCAAATTGCTTCAGCCTCCCCTTTAAATGGTCTCCCACCCCGCTTTGGCCACCCCTTATCTGGCCTCCCACACCGCCTCGGCATCCCCTTTGACTGTCTTCCCACCCTGCTTCCGCTTCCCACCCCGCTTCGGCCTCCTCTTTAACCGGTTTCCTACCCCGCTTCAGCCTCTCCTTTAACTGGCCTCCCACCCTGCTTCAGCCTCCCCCCCTACTTCGGCCTCCCTTAAACTGGCCTCCCACCCCGCTTCGGCCTCCCACCCCGCTTCAGCCTCCCCTTTAACTTGCCTTCCATCCCGCTTCAGCCTCCCACCCTGCTTTTGCCTCCACTTTAACTGGGGTCCCAACCCGCTTCGGCCTCCCATCCCGCTTGGCCCTCCCATCCCGCTTCGGCCTCCCATTTAGCTGGACTCCCACCGCACTTTGGCCTCCCACCTCCATTCGGCCTCCCCTTTTCACTGGCTTCCCACTCCACTTTGGCCTCCCACCCCGCTTCGGCCTCCCCTTTAACGGGCCTCCCACCCCGCTTTGGCCTCCTACTCCGCTTCAGCCTTGCACCTGGCTATGGCCTCCCACCCAGCTTTGGTCTCCCACTCCCTTTTGGCCTCGCACCCAGCTTTGGACTCCCACCCCGCTTTGGCCAACCACCCCGCTTCGGCTCTCACTTTAACTGGCCTCCTACCCCGCTTCTGCCTCCCACCCCGCTTCGGCTCCAACTTTAACTGGCCTCCCAGCCCGCTTTGGCTTCCCACCCCACTACGGCCTCCCAACCCGCTTCGGCCTCCCCTTTCACAGGCCTCCCACCCTGCTTCGGCCTCCCACTGCGCTTTGGCCTCCCATCCCCCTTTGGCCTCCCCTGTAACTGACCTCCCACTCCGCTTCGGCCTCCCACCCTGCTTCAGCCTCCCACACTGCCTCGGCCTCCCCTTTGACTGTCTTCCCACCCCGTTTCAGGTTCCCACCCCGCTTCGGCCTGCTCTTTAACCGGTTTCCTACCCCGCTTTGGCCTCTCCTTTAACTGCCTTCTCACCCAGCTTGCGCCTCCCACCCCGGTTCGGCCTCTCCTTTAACTGGCCTCCCACCCTGCTTCAGCCTCCCCCCTCACTTCAGCCTCCCTTTAACTGGCCTCTCAGCCCGCTTTGTCCTCCCACCCCGCTTCAGCCTCCCCTTTAACTGGCCACCCACCCTGCTTCAGGATCCCACCATGCTTTGGCCTCCCACCCCGCTTCAGGATCCCAAACTGCTTTGGTCTCCCACCCTGCTTAGGCCTCTCCTTTAACTGACCTGCTATCCTGCTTTGGCCTCCCTACCTGCTTCAGCCTCCCACCCCGCTTCAGCCTCCCATCCCGCTTCGGCCTCCCATTTAACTGGCCTCCCACCTCCCTTTGGCCTCCCCTTTAACTGGCCTCTCACCCCACTTCAGCCTCCCACCAAGCTTCAGCCTCCCCTATAACTGGCCCCCTATCCTGCTTTGGCCTCCCTACCTGCTTCGGCCTCCCCCCCTACTTCAGCCTCCCTTTAACTTGCCTTCCAGCCCGCTTCGGCCTCCCACAACGCCTCGGCCTCCCCTTTAGCTTCCCACACCACTTTGGCCTCCTCTTTAACCGGTTTCCTACCCCGCTTCAGCCTCTCCTTTAACTGGCCTCCCACCCTGCTTCAGCCTCCCCCCCTAATTCGGCCTCCCTTTAACTGGCCTCCCACCCCGCTTCAGCCTCCCCTTTAACTTGCCTTCCATCCCGCTTCAGCCTCCCACCCTGCTTTTGCCTCCACTTTAACTGGGGTCCCAACCCGCTTCGGCCTCCCATCCCGCTTGGCCCTCCCATCCCGCTTCGGCCTCCCATTTAGCTGGACTCCCACCGCACTTTGGCCTCCCACCTCCATTCGGGCTCCCCTTTTCAATGGCCTCCCACTCCACTTTGGCCTCCCACCAAGCTTCAGCTTCCCCTTTAACTGGCCTCCTACCCTGCTTTGGCTTCCCTACCTGCTTCGGCCTCCCACCCCGCTTCAGCCTTGCACCTGGCTATGGCCTCCCACCCAGCTTTGGTCTCCCACTCCCTTTTGGCCTCGCACCCAGCTTTGGCCTCCCACCCCGCTTTGGCCAACCACCCTGCTTCAGCCTCCCCTTTAACTGGCCACCCACCCTGCTTCAGGATCCCACCATGCTTTGGCCTCCCACCCCGCTTCAGGATCCCAAACTGCTTTGGTCTCCCACCCCGCTTAGGCCTCTCCTTTAACTGACCTCCTATCCTGCTTTGGCCTCCCTACCTGCTTCAGCCTCCCACCCCGCTTCAGCGTCCCATCCCGCTTCGGCCTCCCACCTCCTTTGGTCTCCCCTTTAACTGGCCTCTCACCCCACTTCAGCCTCCCACCAAGCTTCAGCCTCCCCTTTAACTGGCCCCCTATCCTGCCTTGGCCTCCCTACCTGCTTCGGCCTCCCCCCCTACTTCAGCCTCCCTTTAACTTGCCTTCCAGCCCGCTTCGGCCTCCCACCCCGCTTCGGCCTCCCACAACGCCTCGGCCTCCCCTTTAGCTTCCCACACCACTTTGGCCTCCTCTTTAACCGGTTTCCTACCCCGCTTCAGCCTCTCCTTTAACTGGCCTCCCACCCTGCTTCAGCCTCCCCCCCTAATTCGGCCTCCCTTTAACTGGCCTCCCACCCCGCTTCAGCCTCCCCTTTAACTTGCCTTCCATCCCGCTTCAGCCTCCCACCCTGCTTTTGCCTCCACTTTAACTGGGGTCCCAACCCGCTTCGGCCTCCCATCCCGCTTGGCCCTCCCATCCCGCTTCGGCCTCCCATTTAGCTGGACTCCCACCGCACTTTGGCCTCCCACCTCCATTCGGCCTCCCCTTTTCAATGGCCTCCCACTCCACTTTGGCCTCCCACCAAGCTTCAGCTTCCCCTTTAACTGGCCTCCTACCCTGCTTTGGCTTCCCTACCTGCTTCGGCCTCCCACCCCGCTTCAGCCTCCTACTCCGCTTCAGCCTTGCACCTGGCTATGGCCTCGCACCCCGCTTTGGCCTCCCACCCCGCTTTGGCCAACCACCCTGCTTCAGCCTCCCCTTTAACTGGCCACCCACCCTGCTTCAGGATCCCACCATGCTTTGGCCTCCCACCCCGCTTCAGGATCCCAAACTGCTTTGGTCTCCCACCCCGCTTAGGCCTCTCCTTTAACTGACCTCCTATCCTGCTTTGGCCTCCCTACCTGCTTCAGCCTCCCACCCCGCTTCAGCGTCCCATCCCGCTTCGGCCTCCCACCTCCCCTTGGTCTCCCCTTTAACTGGCCTCTCACCCCACTTCAGCCTCCCACCAAGCTTCAGCCTCCCCTTTAACTGGCCCCCTATCCTGCTTTGGCCTCCCTACCTGCTTCGGCCTCCCCCCCTACTTCAGCCTCCCTTTAACTTGCCTTCCAGCCCGCTTTGGCCTCCCACCCCGCTTCGGCCTCCCACAACAACTCGGCCTCCCCTTTGACTGTCTTCCCACCCCGCTTCAGCTTCCCACACCACTTTGGCCTCCTCTTTAACCGGTTTCCTACCCCGCTTCAGCCTCTCCTTTAACTGGCCTCCCACCCTGCTTCAGCCTCCCCCCCTACTTCAGCCTCCCTTTAACTGGCCTCCCACCCCGCTTTGGCCTCCCACCCTGCTTCAGCCGCCCCTTTAACTTGCCTTCCACCCCACTTCAGCCTCCCACCCCGCTTTGGCCTCCCCTTTAACTCGAGTCCCAACCCGCTTCGACCTCCCATTCCGCTTCAGCCTCCCCTTTAACTGGATTCCCACCCTGCTTCGGCATCCCACCTCCCTTCGGCCTCCCCTTTAACTGGCCTCCCACCCCACTTCGGTCTCCCACCTTGCTTCGGCCTCCCAGCCCGCTTCAGCTCCCACTTTAACTGGCCTCCTACACCGCTTCCGCATCCCACCCTGCTTTGGCTCCCACTTACCTGGCCTCTCACCCCGCTTCGGCCTCCCTTTAAACTGGTCTCTCACCCCGCTTTGGCCTCCCAACCCGCTTCAGCTTCCCCTTTAACTGGTCTCCCACCCCGCTTTGGCCTCCCCTTATCTGGCCTCCCACACCGTCTCGGCCTCCCCTTTGACTGTCTTCCCACCCTGCTTCAGCTTCCCACCCCGCTTCGGCCTGCTCTTTAACTGGTTTCCCGCCCCGCTTCGGCCTCCCCTTTAACTGGCTTCGCACCCAGCTTGGGCCTCCCACCCCGCTTCAGCTCCCACTTTAACTGGCCTCCCATCGCGCTTCAGCCTCCCACTCCACTTCCACCTCCCCTTTAACTGGCCTGTCACCCAGCTTCGGCCTCCCAAATTGCTTCAGCCTCCCCTTTAAATGGTCTCCCACCCCGCTTTGGCCACCCCTTATCTGGCCTCCCACACCGCCTCGGCATCCCCTTTGACTGTCTTCCCACCCTGCTTCAGCTTCCCACCCCGCTTCGGCCTCCTCTTTAACCGGTTTCCTACCCCGCTTCAGCCTCTCCTTTAACTGGCCTCCCACCCTGCTTCAGCCTCCCCCCCTACTTCAGCCTCCCTTTAACTGGCCTCCCACCCCGCTTTGGCCTCCCACCCCGCTTCAGCCTCCTACTCCGCTTCAGCCTTGCACCTGGCTATGGCCTCCCACCCAGCTTTGGTCTCCCACTCCCTTTTGGCCTCGCACCCAGCTTTGGACTCCCACCCCACTTTGGCCAACCACCCCGCTTCGGCTCTCACTTTAACTGGCCTCCTACCCCGCTTCTGCCTCCCACCCCGCTTCGGCTCCAACTTTAACTGGCCTCCCAGCCCGCTTTGGCTTCCCACCCCACTACGGCCTCCCAACCCGCTTCGGCCTCCCCTTTCACAGGCCTCCCAAGCTGCTTCGGCCTCCCACTGCGCTTTGGCCTCCCATCCCCCTTTGGCCTCCCCTGTAACTGACCTCCCACTCCGCTTCGGCCTCCCACCCCGCTTCAGCCTCCCACACTGCCTCGGCCTCCCCTTTGACTGTCTTCCCACCCCATTTCAGCTTCCCACCCCACTTCGGCCTGCTCTTTAACCGGTTTCCTACCCCGCTTTGGCCTCTCCTTTAACTGCCTTCTCACCCAGCTTGCGCCTCCCACCCCGGTTCGGCCTCTCCTTTAACTGGCCTCCCACCCTGCTTCAGCCTCCCCCCTCACTTCAGCCTCCCTTTAACTGGCCTCTCAGCCCGCTTTGTCCTCCCACCCCGCTTCAGCCTCCCCTTTAACTGGCCACCCACCCTGCTTCAGGATCCCACCATGCTTTGGCCTCCCATCCCGCTTCAGGATCCCAAACTGCTTTGGTCTCCCACCCCGCTTAGGCCTCTCCTTTAACTGACCTCCTATCCTGCTTTGGCCTCCCTACCTGCTTCAGCCTCCCACCCCGCTTCAGCCTCCCATCCCCCTTCGGCCTCCCACCTCACTTTGGCCTCCCCTTTAACTGGCCTCTCACCCCACTTCAGCCTCCCACCAAGCTTCAGCCTCCCCTTTAACTGGCCCCCTATCCTGCTTTGGCCTCCCTACCTGCTTCGGCCTCCCCCCCTACTTCAGCCTCCCTTTAACTTGCCTTCCAGCGCGCTTCGGCCTCCCACAACGCCTCGGCCTCCCCTTTACCTTCCCACACCACTTTGGCCTCCTCTTTAATCGGTTTCCTAACCCGCTTCAGCCTCTCCTTTAACTGGCCTCCCACCCTGCTTCAGGCTCCCCCCCTACTTCAGCCTCCCTTTAACTGGCCTCCCACCCCACTTTGGCCTCCCACCCTGCTTCAGCCGCCCCTTTAACTTGCCTTCCACCCCACTTCAGCCTCCCACCCCGCTTCGTCCTCCGCTTTAACTGGGGTCCCACTCCGCTTCGACCTCCCATTCCGCTTCAGCCTCCCCTTTAACTGGATTCCCACCTTGCTTCAGCATCCCACCTCCCTTCGGCCTCCCCTTTAACTGGCCTCCCACCCCACTTCGGTCTCCCACCTTGCTTCGGCCTCCCAGCCCACTTCAGCTCCCACTTTAACTGGCCTCCTACACCGCTTCCGCATCCCACCCTGCTTTGGCTCCCACTTACCTGGCCTCTCACCCCGCTTCGGCCTCCCTTTAAACTGGTCTCTCACCCAGCTTGGGCCACCCCTTATCTGGCCTCCCACACCGCCTCGGCATCCCCTTTTGTCTGTCTTCCCACCCTGCTTCAGCTTCCCACCCCGCTTCGGCCTCCTCTTTAGCCGGTTTCCTACCCCGCTTCAGCCTCTCCTTTAACTGGCCTCCCACCCTGCTTCAGCCTCACCCCCTACTTCGGCCTCCCTTAAACTGGCCTCCCACCCCGCTTCGGCCTCCCACCCCGCTTCAGCCTCCCCTTTAACTTGCCTTCCATCCCGCTTCAGCCTCCCACCCTGCTTTTGCCTCCACTTTAACTGGGGTCCCAACCCGCTTCGGGCTCCCATCCCGCTTCGGCCTCCCATTTAGCTGGACTCCCACCTCCATTCGGTCTCCCCTTTTCACTGGCCTCCCACTCCGCTTTGGCCTCCCACCCCGCTTCGGCCTCCTCTTTAACTGGCCTCCCACCCCGCTTCAGCCTCCCCTTTAACGGGCCTCCCACCCCGCTTTAGCCTCCCACCAAGCTTCAGCTTCCCCTTTAACTGGCCCCCTACCCTGCTTTGGCCTCCCTACCTGCTTCAGCCTCCCATTTAACTGGCCTCCCACCTCCCTTTGGCCTCCCCTTTAACTGGCCTCTCACCCCACTTCAGCCTCCCACCAAGCTTCAGCCTCCCCTATAACTGGCCCCCTATCCTGCTTTGGCCTCCCTACCTGCTTCGGCCTCCCCCCCTACTTCAGCCTCCCTTTAACTTGCCTTCCAGCCCGCTTCGGCCTCCCACCACGCCTCGGCCTCCCCTTTAGCTTCCCACACCACTTTGGCCTCCTCTTTAACCGGTTTCCTACCCCGCTTCAGCCTCTCCTTTAACTGGCCTCCCACCCTGCTTCAGCCTCCCCCCCCTAATTCGGCCTCCCTTTAACTGGCCTCCCACCCCGCTTCAGCCTCCCCTTTAACTTGCCTTCCATCCCGCTTCAGCCTCCCACCCTGCTTTTGCCTCCACTTTAACTGGGGTCCCAACCCGCTTCGGCCTCCCATCCCGCTTGGCCCTCCCATCCCGCTTCGGCCTCCCATTTAGCTGGACTCCCACCGCACTTTGGCCTCCCACCTCCATTCGGCCTCCCCTTTTCACTGGCCTCCCACTCCACTTTGGCCTCCCACCAAGCTTCAGCTTCCCCTTTAACTGGCCTCCTACCCTGCTTTGGCTTCCCTACCTGCTTCGGCCTCCCACCCCGCTTCAGCCTCCTACTCCGCTTCAGCCTTGCACCTGGCTATGGCCTCCCACCCAGCTTTGGTCTCCCACTCCTTTTTGGCCTCGCACCCAGCTTTGGCCTCCCACCCCGCTTTGGCCAACCACCCTGCTTCAGCCTCCCCTTTAACTGGCCACCCACCCTGCTTCAGGATCCCACCATGCTTTGGCCTCCCACCCCGCTTCAGGATCCCAAACTGCTTTGGTCTCCCACCCCGCTTAGGCCTCTCCTTTAACTGACCTCCTATCCTGCTTTGGCCTCCCTACCTGCTTCAGCCTCCCACCCCGCTTCAGCCTCCCATCCCGCTTCGGCCTCCCATTTAACTGGCCTCCCACCTCCCTTTGGCCTCCCCTTTAACTGGCCTCTCACCCCACTTCAGCCTCCCACCAAGCTTCAGCCTCCCCTTTAACTGGCCCCCTATCCTGCTTTGGCCTCCCTACCTGCTTCGGCCTCCCCCCCTACTTCAGCCTCCCTTTAACTTGCCTTCCAGCCCGCTTCGGCCTCCCATTCCGCTTCAGCCTCCCACAACGCCTCGGCCTCCCCTTTAGCTTCCCACACCACTTTGGCCTCCTCTTTAATCGGTTTCCTAACCCGCTTCAGCCTCTCCTTTAACTGGCCTCCCACCCTGCTTCAGCCTCCCACCCCGCTTCAGCCTCCCATCCCGCTTCGGCCTCCCATTTAACTGGCCTCCCACCTCCCTTTGGCCTCCCCTTTAACTGGCCTCTCACCCCACTTCAGCCTCCCACCAAGCTTCAGCCTCCCCTTTAACTGGCCCCCTATCCTGCTTTGGCCTCCCTACCTGCTTCGGCCTCCCCCCCTACTTCAGCCTCCCTTTAACTTGCCTTCCAGCCCGCTTCGGCCTCCCATTCCGCTTCGGCCTCCCACAACGCCTCGGCCTCCCCTTTAGCTTCCCACACCACTTTGGCCTCCTCTTTAATCGGTTTCCTAACCCGCTTCAGCCTCTCCTTTAACTGGCCTCCCACCCTGCTTCAGGCTCCCCCCCTTCTTCAGCCTCCCTTTAACTGGCCTCCCACCCCGCTTTGGCCTCCCACCCTGCTTCAGCCGCCCCTTTAACTTGCCTTCCACCCCACTTCAGCCTCCCACCCCGCTTCGTCCTCCGCTTTAACTGGGGTCCCACTCTGCTTCGACCTCCCATTCCGCTTCAGCCTCCCCTTTAACTGGCCTCCCACCCCACTTCGGTCTCCCACCTTGCTTCGGCCTCCCAGCCCACTTCAGCTCCCACTTTAACTGGCCTCCTACACCGCTTCCGCATCCCACCCTGCTTTGGCTCCCACTTACCTGGCCTCTCACCCCGCTTCGGCCTCCCTTTAAACTGGTCTCTCACCCAGCTTGGGCCACCCCTTATCTGGCCTCCCACACCGCCTCGGCATCCCCTTTTGTCTGTCTTCCCACCCTGCTTCAGCTTCCCACCCCGCTTCGGCCTCCTCTTTAATCGGTTTCCTAACCCGCTTCAGCCTCTCCTTTAACTGGCCTCCCACCCTGCTTCAGCCTCACCCCCTACTTCGGCCTCCCTTAAACTGGCCTCCCACCCCGCTCCGGCCTCCCACCCCGCTTCAGCCTCCCCTTTAACTTGCCTTCCATCCCGCTTCAGCCTCCCACCCTGCTTTTGCCTCCACTTTAACTGGGGTCCCAACCGCTTCGGGCTCCCATCCCACTTCGGCCTCCCATTTAGCTGGACTCCCACCTCCATTCGGTCTCCCCTTTTCACTGGCCTCCCACTCCGCTTTGGCCTCCCACCCCGCTTCGGCCTCCTCTTTAACTGGCCTCCCACCCCGCTTCAGCCTCCCCTTTAACGGGCCTCCCACCCCGCTTTAGCCTCCCACCAAGCTTCAGCTTCCCCTTTAACTGGCCCCCTACCCTGCTTTGGCCTCCCTACCTGCTTCAGCCTCCCATCCCGCTTCGGCCTCCCATTTAACTGGCCTCCCACCTCCCTTTGGCCTCCCCTTTAACTGGCCTCTCACCCCACTTCAGCCTCCCACCAAGCTTCAGCCTCCCCTATAACTGGCCCCCTATCCTGCTTTGGCCTCCCTACCTGCTTCGGCCTCCCCCCCTACTTCAGCCTCCCTTTAACTTGCCTTCCAGCCCGCTTCGGCCTCCCACCCCGCTTCGGCCTCCCACAACGCCTCGGCCTCCCCTTTAGCTTCCCACACCACTTTGGCCTCCTCTTTAACCGGTTTCCTACCCCGCTTCAGCCTCTCCTTTAACTGGCCTCCCACCCTGCTTCAGCCTCCCCCCCTAATTCGGCCTCCCTTTAACTGGCCTCCCACCCCGCTTCAGCCTCCCCTTTAACTTGCCTTCCATCCCGCTTCAGCCTCCCACCCTGCTTTTGCCTCCACTTTAACTGGGGTCCCAACCCGCTTCGGCCTCCCATCCCGCTTGGCCCTCCCATCCTGCTTCGGCCTCCCATTTAGCTGGACTCCCACCGCACTTTGGCCTCCCACCTCCATTCGGCCTCCCCTTTTCACTGGCCTCCCACTCCACTTTGGCCTCCCACCCCGCTTCGGCCTCCTCTTTAACTGGCCTCCCACCCCGCTTCGGCCTCCCCTTTAACGGGCCTCCCACCCCGCTTTGGCCTCCCACCAAGCTTCAGCTTCCCCTTTAACTGGCCTCCTACCCTGCTTTGGCTTCCCTACCTGCTTCGGCCTCCCACCCCGCTTCAGCCTCCTACTCCGCTTCAGCCTTGCACCTGGCTATGGCCTCCCACCCAGCTTTGGTCTCCCACTCCCTTTTGGCCTCGCACCCAGCTTTGGCCTCCCACCCCGCTTTGGCCAACCACCCTGCTTCAGCCTCCCCTTTAACTGGCCACCCACCCTGCTTCAGGATCCCACCATGCTTTGGCCTCCCACCCCGCTTCAGGATCCCAAACTGCTTTGGTCTCCCACCCCGCTTAGGCCTCTCCTTTAACTGACCCCCTATCCTGCTTTGGCCTCCCTACCTGCTTCAGCCTCCCACCCCGCTTTGGCCTCCCCTTTAACTCGAGTCCCAACCCGCTTCGACCTCCCATTCCGCTTCAGCCTCTCCTTTAACTGGATTCCCACCCTGCTTCGGCATCCCACCTCCCTTCGGCCTCCCCTTTAACTGGCCTCCCACCCCACTTCGGTCTCCCACCTTGCTTCGGCCTCCCAGCCCGCTTCAGCTCCAACTTTAACTGGCCTCCTACACCGCTTCCGCATCCCACCCTGCTTTGGCTCCCACTTACCTGGCCTCTCACCCCGCTTCGGCCTCCCTTTAAAATGGTCTCTCACCCAGCTTGGGCCTCCCACCCCGCTTCAGCTCCCACTTTAACTGGCCTCCCATCGCGCTTCAGCCTCCCACTCCACTTCCGCCTCCCCTTTAACTGGCCTGTCACCCAGCTTCAGCCTCCCATTTAGCTGGACTCCCACCGCACTTTGGCCTCCCACCTCCATTCGGCCTCCCCTTTTCACTGGCCTCCCACTCCACTTTGGCCTCCCACCAAGCTTCAGCTTCCCCTTTAACTGGCCTCCTACCCTGCTTTGGCTTCCCTACCTGCTTCGGCCTCCCACCCCGCTTCAGCCTCCTACTCCGCTTCAGCCTTGCACCTGGCTATGGCCTCCCACCCAGCTTTGGTCTCCCACTCCTTTTTGGCCTCGCACCCAGCTTTGGCCTCCCACCCCGCTTTGGCCAACCACCCTGCTTCAGCCTCCCCTTTAACTGGCCACCCACCCTGCTTCAGGATCCCACCATGCTTTGGCCTCCCACCCCGCTTCAGGATCCCAAACTGCTTTGGTCTCCCACCCCGCTTAGGCCTCTCCTTTAACTGACCTCCTATCCTGCTTTGGCCTCCCTACCTGCTTCAGCCTCCCACCCCGCTTCAGCCTCCCATCCCACTTCGGCCTCCCATTTAACTGGCCTCCCACCTCACTTTGGCCTCCCCTTTAACTGGCCTCTCACCCCACTTCAGCCTCCCACCAAGCTTCAGCCTCCCCTTTAACTGGCCCCCTATCCTGCTTTGGCCTCCCTACCTGCTTCGGCCTCCCCCCCTACTTCAGCCTCCCTTTAACTTGCCTTCCAGCCCGCTTCGGCCTCCCACCCCGCTTCGGCCTCCCACAACGCCTCGGCCTCCCCTTTAGCTTCCCACACCACTTTGGCCTCCTCTTTAATCGGTTTCCTAACCCGCTTCAGCCTCTCCTTTAACTGGCCTCCCACCCTGCTTCAGCCTCCCCCCCTACTTCAGCCTCCCTTTAACTGGCCTCCCACCCCGCTTTGGCCTCCCACCCTGCTTCAGCCGCCCCTTTAACTTGCCTTCCACCCCACTTCAGCCTCCCACCCCGCTTCGTCCTCCGCTTTAACTGGGGTCCCACTCTGCTTCGACCTCCCATTCCGCTTCAGCCTCCCCTTTAACTGGATTCCCACCCTGCTTCGGCATCCCACCTCCCTTCGGCCTCCCCTTTAACTGGCCTCCCACCCCACTTCGGTCTCCCACCTTGCTTCGGCCTCCCAGCCCACTTCAGCTCCCACTTTAACTGGCCTCCTACACCGCTTCCGCATCCCACCCTGCTTTGGCTCCCACTTACCTGGCCTCTCACCCCGCTTCGGCCTCCCTTTAAACTGGTCTCTCACCCAGCTTGGGCCACCCCTTATCTGGCCTCCCACACCGCCTCGGCATCCCCTTTTGTCTGTCTTCCCACCCTGCTTCAGCTTCCCACCCCACTTCGGCCTCCTCTTTAGCCGGTTTCCTACCCCGCTTCAGCCTCTCCTTTAACTGGCCTCCCACCCTGCTTCAGCCTCACCCCCTACTTCGGCCTCCCTTAAACTGGCCTCCCACCCCGCTTCAGCCTCCCCTTTAACTTGCCTTCCATCCCGCTTCAGCCTCCCACCCTGCTTTTGCCTCCACTTTAACTGGGGTCCCAACCGCTTCGGGCTCCCATCCCACTTCGGCCTCCCATTTAGCTGGACTCCCACCTCCATTCGGTCTCCCCTTTTCACTGGCCTCCCACTCCGCTTTGGCCTCCCACCCCGCTTCGGCCTCCTCTTTAACTGGCCTCCCACCCCGCTTCAGCCTCCCCTTTAACGGGCCTCCCACCCCGCTTTAGCCTCCCACCAAGCTTCAGCTTCCCCTTTAACTGGCCCCCTACCCTGCTTTGGCCTCCCTACCTGCTTCAGCCTCCCATCCCGCTTCGGCCTCCCATTTAACTGGCCTCCCACCTCCCTTTGGCCTCCCCTTTAACTGGCCTCTCACCCCACTTCAGCCTCCCACCAAGCTTCAGCCTCCCCTATAACTGGCCCCCTATCCTGCTTTGGCCTCCCTACCTGCTTCGGCCTCCCCCCCTACTTCAGCCTCCCTTTAACTTGCCTTCCAGCCCGCTTCGGCCTCCCACCCCGCTTCGGCCTCCCACAACGCCTCGGCCTCCCCTTTAGCTTCCCACACCACTTTGGCCTCCTCTTTAACCGGTTTCCTACCCCGCTTCAGCCTCTCCTTTAACTGGCCTCCCACCCTGCTTCAGCCTCCCCCCCTAATTCGGCCTCCCTTTAACTGGCCTCCCACCCCGCTTCAGCCTCCCCTTTAACTTGCCTTCCATCCCGCTTCAGCCTCCCACCCTGCTTTTGCCTCCACTTTAACTGGGGTCCCAACCCGCTTCGGCCTCCCATCCCGCTTGGCCCTCCCATCCCGCTTCGGCCTCCCATTTAGCTGGACTCCCACCGCACTTTGGCCTCCCACCTCCATTCGGCCTCCCCTTTTCACTGGCCTCCCACTCCACTTTGGCCTCCCACCCCGCTTCGGCCTCCCCTTTAACGGGCCTCCCACCCCGCTTTGGCCTCCCACCAAGCTTCAGCTTCCCCTTTAACTGGCCTCCTACCCTGCTTTGGCTTCCCTACCTGCTTCGGCCTCCCACCCCGCTTCAGCCTCCTACTCCGCTTCAGCCTTGCACCTGGCTATGGCCTCCCACCCAGCTTTGGTCTCCCACTCCCTTTTGGCCTCGCACCCAGCTTTGGCCTCCCACCCCGCTTTGGCCAACCACCCTGCTTCAGCCTCCCCTTTAACTGGCCACCCACCCTGCTTCAGGATCCCACCATGCTTTGGCCTCCCACCCCGCTTCAGGATCCCAAACTGCTTTGGTCTCCCACCCCGCTTAGGCCTCTCCTTTAACTGACCCCCTATCCTGCTTTGGCCTCCCTACCTGCTTCAGCCTCCCACCCCGCTTTGGCCTCCCCTTTAACTCGAGTCCCAACCCGCTTCGACCTCCCATTCCGCTTCAGCCTCTCCTTTAACTGGATTCCCACCCTGCTTCGGCATCCCACCTCCCTTCGGCCTCCCCTTTAACTGGCCTCCCACCCCACTTCGGTCTCCCACCTTGCTTCGGCCTCCCAGCCCACTTCAGCTCCAACTTTAACTGGCCTCCTACACCGCTTCCGCATCCCACCCTGCTTTGGCTCCCACTTACCTGGCCTCTCACCCCGCTTCGGCCTCCCTTTAAAATGGTCTCTCACCCAGCTTGGGCCTCCCACCCCGCTTCAGCTCCCACTTTAACTGGCCTCCCATCGCGCTTCAGCCTCCCACTCCACTTCCGCCTCCCCTTTAACTGGCCTGTCACCCAGCTTCAGCCTCCCAAATTGCTTCAGCCTCCCCTTTAATTGGTCTCCCACCCCGCTTTGGCCACCCCTTATCTGGCCTCCCACAACGCCTCGGCCTCCCCTTTGACTGTCTTCCCACCCCGCTTCAGCTTCCCACACCACTTTGGCCTCCTCTTTAACCGGTTTCCTACCCCGCTTCAGCCTCTCCTTTAACTGGCCTCCCCCCCTGCTTCAGCCTCCCCCCCTACTTCAGCCTCCCTTTAACTGGCCTCCCACCCCGCTTTGGCCTCCCACCCTGCTTCAGCCGCCCCTTTAACTTGCCTTCCATCCCGCTTCAGCCTCCCACCCCGCTTTGGCCTCCCCTTTAACTCGAGTCCCAACCCGCTTGTGGCAGGTGCATCCGCCCAGTGAAAACAGAGCTTCCTGGCTGTTGAAACGTGGCAGCTTTTGGCTGTCTTTGTTTTCAGGGTCTCGCGGTAGCTGAGACCTTTGACCAATGGGAGCCGCTATTGACTACAGGTCAGATTCGGCCTGGGTATAAATGGAGTCCCCTGGGGGAGCCATTTTGAGCTCGTCCCCTGGAGCTGCACGCTGCGGTCAGAGGACTCTCCCCTTGGGTCAGGACGCTGCCCAAGGAAACTCCTCGAGGTACTTTGGGTCGGGACGCTGCCCTGAGCAGGTCCTCGAGGTTGAGAGCCCTCACTTTCTAGGTGAGTGATAGAGCGTTTCGGGTTGTCGTTAAACCCTAGGTTTTGAGGTTTTGTTTACGTTTGGGGTTCCCGTTAAACCCCTAGGCTGTGAAGCTTTGTTTTTCGTTTTGGGTTCTCGTTAAACCCACGAAGTGAAGTTTTCGTTTGGGGTTGTCGTTAAACCCCTGGGGTGTGAGGCTTTGTTTTACGTTTCGGTTTCCCGTTAAACCCTAGGAAGTGAAGTTTTCGTTTGGGGTTGTCGTTAAACCCCCGGGGAGTGGGGCTTTGTAAAGTATTTCGGCTTATTGTCAAAGCCCAGAAAGTTATTCTGTTCTCCTCTTGTGGACATCCGGATCTGTAATCTACGGAGAGCTGACTGGTGGTTTTATGGAAAAAATAAATCTATTTATTTTTTTAAATTGGTGGTGGGTTGCTTATTTGGAAGCCTCTGTAACAATTGGTGTAGTCGGCAGGATGTCAATAGAGGAGTTGTTACAGAAATATAGCTGTGCCCCTTCCCCTTTAGAGATACAGTGGGCAAAAGAGAGGCGGCTTGACCCGGTAGAAGTTGTGAGAAAGTTGAAACAGAGCCGGGGAAGTTGGTGGGTAAGCAGAAATGAAGGAAAAATGTGCGCCATATTAGGTGCTTGCTTGACTCAGGCGCAGGACTACTTTGCAGCAGTGGAGCTGGCAGAAGGAGTACAAAAGGCGGCTTGCATTCAGGCGATGGATGAGAGGGGGCGGTGTGGAATTCCGCTTGCGGCGCCGGTGGATCCCAGCCACCTTAAACCTCTCATCAGAGGGCTCCCGGATGCCTTAAAGACACATATCCAGTCCCTTAGAGAGATGGGCTGGATTGATTTGAGTGGGGGTGGGGGTGAAAATCGGAGGGTTCGACAAGTTAGTTGAACAGCTTCCCCCGCTGAACAGCCTGCTCGTAGAGAGTTTGAATTGCCCCGAGATAAGTTAGGCCGATTTTATGAGTCAGGAAGGAATGATCTTTGGCAGAAGGCACTGGCACTGGGGGTGCCCCGGGCCGGGTTGCATGGGCGGTCTACTGATAATATCTTAAAGTTGGTGGAATTGCTGGAGGGGAAAACTCGAAAACAAAGGGAAACACAGGTAACTCTACTCCCTCAGGAAGGGAAAATTAACCCTTTTGTGGCATCGAGGGGGGAGTTGAGAGAGTTAAAAAAACTAGTAGCTGCGGTTTGGGGATCGGGCCGCCCACTCCGCACGGTGAATTCCTGCCAATGGTCCGCTGATAAGGAACCTTACATATATATTCCTGTGGGTCCTAAACGGATAAGTTTGGAGTTTTCAATTGACATAGGGGCTCGAGTTAGTGTTTTAAATAGACAACAAGTCACTGAGTTAGGATTTAAACCATCGAGGAAACTTACAAATATAGTAGGTGTGATGGGGGCAATAGAAAAATGTCCCCTAGTGAGAACACATTCCCCTTGTAATTTTCTAGTTTGGCCAGTCCGTAAGCTAGATGAGCATTGGCGGTTAACAATTGATTATTGGAGATTGAACAGCAATATTCTACCTTTAACAGCTGCTGTCCCAAATATATCATCAGTAGTAGCAGCAATACAGGTAGCTGCTTATTTATGGATGGCTGCTTTAGATGTTAAAGATATGTTTCCTATGATTCCTGTGAGAGATGAAGATAAGCCTCAGTTTGCTTTTACCTGGGAGGGGATTCAATATGCTTTCAATCGACTCCCACAAGGGTATAAACATTTTCCCACTATTGCTCATAATACTTTGGCCAAGCTTCTTGATATGGTGGAGATGCTGTTGGGTGTTCATATATATCAGTATATAGGAAATATTAAAGAACAGGTAGGACAAGAAATTAAATTTTTAGGAGCTTGGTGGGTGGCTGGAGCAATTGTAGTATCTGATGATATTTTATCTGTTATTGAGAAGGGACAGATACCAGGTAATAAGGTAGAACTGCAGCAACTGTTGGGTTATTGGAGGAAGCATATACCAGGGTCTTCAGTAATTGCCTGCCCTTTATATGGTTTGCTGCGGAAAGATAGAGCATGGGACTGGACGTTACAGCATACAGAGGCCCTGAATGTTTTAAAGGATGAACTTAAAACTTATCAGAAGTTGGGGCCCTTACATCCACAGGACCCGTTGAGAGTGGAGTGGGGGTTTGCAGAACATGCCTCTTATTGTGGCGTGTTTCAGAAGGGACCACAAGGACCAGTTAGACCTTTGTTATTTTCTTTCACTTCATTTAAGGAGGCTGAACGGCGGTATATAGAGTGGGTAAAGGGCCATGTAAGAGATGGAACCCCTGCTGCAAAATGGAATCAACAAGTAGATCATTTGGCCCAAATTAGGGTAGTTAATAGTGACAAAGGAGATTGGGATCGGCTGGTTGAGTGGCTACATATTAAGCGAGGTCACTCAGGGAAAATAGATCTCTGTTGTGGGTGTCGGTCCTGGGGATGGCCTGTGCCAATGAAGATGTGTGAAGCAATTCTTATGGCTTGTCCACAATGTCAAGTGAGGCTTAAGATTAACCATCCAAATCAAGCACCAGCCCAACATATTAAAGAAGGTAAGGCACTTTGGAGCACCTGGCAAGTTGATTATGTTGGTCCTTTAAAGCCATCTCATGGAAGAAGGTACATCTTGGTGGGAGTAGGGGTGGTATCGGGACTAACTATGGCTACAGCTGTTAATGTAGCTACTGGAGGCCAAACAGTCCAAGTTTTAAAAGGATGGTTTGGCATTTTGCCCATTTCTGAATGTATTCAGAGTGATAATGGGTCACATTTTACAGCTGCAGTGGTGCAAGACTGGGCACGAGGGGAAGGTATTGAGTGGGTGTTTTATACACCATATTACCCTCAAGCCAATGGCATGGTGGAGCGATATGTATGCCAGCCTGTCATGGTGAAGTTGCTCCTAGTTGGCATTGTGTCTATGGTCCTGGTAAAATCTAGAGGTTTATATGCCTGGGAGGCTTTAGGTAAAGGTGAGGAAACCCACCAAATTAGTGTCCAATGGATAATCTTTGATTTTTAACTTGATGCCCGGGTTTTGATCCGAGGCCTAGTTTTGTTTTTATTAGGACCTCGGAGGAATGGATGATGTCGACATCCTGCCTGGCTGTGGGGATCCATATGGACAATCAAGATCCTGATGACAACGGGGTGGTGAAGGAGTCTTGTGAAATTGACGGCCCTCAGAAGAATATGATTGGACTTGGTGTTGTTATATTGGGCATTGATTGTTTGTTTTGTTAGAATGGTTAATCAGCCTTTTCAATTTTGACTGTATAATTACCTAGGGATGACAATCCACAATGAGCATGGAGACTCACCGGACCGTGCTCCCTTTTAACCTTGGAGGCAAGAGGTGACTGCACCACCACTCCAAGGAAACCAGCCGAATCATGACTGTAGTCACGGGGTGGATTGTGGCAGGTGCATCCGCCCAGTGAAAACAGAGCTTCCTGGCTGTTGAAACGTGGCAGCTTTTGGCTGTCTTTGTTTTCAGGGTCTCGCGGTAGCTGAGACCTTTGACCAATAGGAGCCGCTATTGACTACAGGTCAGATTCGGCCTGGGTATAAATGGAGTCCCCTGGGGGAGCCATTTTGAGCTCGTCCCCTGGAGCTGCACGCTGCGGTCAGAGGACTCTCCCCTTGGGTCAGGACGCTGCCCAAGGAAACTCCTCGAGGTACTTTGGGTCGGGACGCTGCCCTGAGCAGGTCCTCGAGGTTGAGAGCCCTCACTTTCTAGGTGAGTGATAGAGCGTTTCGGGTTGTCGTTAAACCCTAGGTAGTGAGGTTTTGTTTATGTTTGGGGTTCCCGTTAAACCCCTAGGCTGTGAAGCTTTGTTTTTCGTTTTGGGTTCTCGTTAAACCCACGAAGTGAAGTTTTCGTTTGGGGTTGTCGTTAAACCCCTGGGGTGTGAGGCTTTGTTTTACATTTCGGTTTCCCGTTAAACCCTAGGAAGTGAAGTTTTTGTTTGGGGTTGTCGTTAAACCCCCGGGGAGTGGGGCTTTGTAAAGTATTTCGGGTTATTGTCAAAGCCCAGAAAGTTATTCTGTTCTCCTCTTGTGGACATCCGGATCTGTAATCTACGGAGAGCTGACTGGTGGTTTTATGGAAAAAATAAATCTATTTATTTTTTTAAATTGGTGGTGGGTTGCTTATTTGGAAGCCTCCGTAACACCGCTTTGACCTCCCATTCCGCTTCAGCCTCCCCTTTAACTGGATTCCCACCCTGCTTCGGCATCCCACCTCCCTTCGGCCTCCCCTTTAACTGGCCTCCCACCCCACTTCGGTCTCCCACCTTGCTTCGGCCTCCCAGCCCGCTTCAGCTCCCACTTTAACTGGCCTCCTACACCGCTTCCGCATCCCACCCTGCTTTGGCTCCCACTTACCTGGCCTCTCATCCCGCTTCGGCCTCCCTTTAAACTGGTCTCTCACCCAGCTTGGGCCACCCCTTATCTGGCCTCCCACACCGCCTCGGCATCCCCTTTGACTGTCTTCCCACCCTGCTTCAGCTTCCCACCCCGCTTCGGCCTCCTCTTTAACCGGTTTCCTACCCCGCTTCAGCCTCTCCTTTAACTGGCCTCCCACCCTGCTTCAGCCTCACCCCCTACTTCGGCCTCCCTTAAACTGGCCTCCCACCCCGCTTCAGCCTCCCACCCTGCTTTTGCCTCCACTTTAACTGGGGTCCCAACCGCTTCGGGCTCCCATCCCACTTCGGCCTCCCATTTAGCTGGACTCCCACCTCCATTCGGTCTCCCCTTTTCACTGGTCTCCCACTCCGCTTTGGCCTACCACCCCGCTTCGGCCTCCTCTTTAACTGGCCTCCCACCCCGCTTCAGCCTCCCCTTTAACGGGCCTCCCACCCCGCTTTAGCCTCCCACCAAGCTTCAGCTTCCCCTTTAACTGGCCCCCTACCCTGCTTTGGCCTCCCTACCTGCTTCAGCCTCCCATCCCGCTTCGGCCTCCCATTTAACTGGCCTCCCACCTCCCTTTGGCCTCCCCTTTAACTGGCCTCTCACCCCACTTCAGCCTCCCACCAAGCTTCAGCCTCCCCTATAACTGGCCCCCTATCCTGCTTTGGCCTCCCTACCTGCTTCGGCCTCCCCCCCTACTTCAGCCTCCCTTTAACTTGCCTTCCAGCCCGCTTCGGCCTCCCACCCCGCTTCGGCCTCCCACAACGCCTCGGCCTCCCCTTTAGCTTCCCACACCACTTTGGCCTCCTCTTTAACTGGTTTCCTACCCCGCTTCAGCCTCTCCTTTAACTGGCCTCCCACCCTGCTTCAGCCTCCCCCCCTAATTCGGCCTCCCTTTAACTGGCCTCCCACCCCGCTTCAGCCTCCCACCCTGCTTTTGCCTCCACTTTAACTGGGGTCCCAACCCGCTTCGGCCTCCCATCCCGCTTGGCCCTCCCATCCCGCTTCGGCCTCCCATTTAGCTGGACTCCCACCGCACTTTGGCCTCCCACCTCCATTCGGCCTCCCCTTTTCACTGGCCTCCCACTCCACTTTGGCCTCCCACCCCGCTTCGGCCTCCTCTTTAACTGGCCTCCCACCCCGCTTCGGCCTCCCCTTTAACGGGCCTCCCACCCCGCTTTAGCCTCCCACCAAGCTTCAGCTTCCCCTTTAACTGGCCTCCTACCCTGCTTTGGCTTCCCTACCTGCTTCGGCCTCCCACCCCGCTTCAGCCTCCTACTCCGCTTCAGCCTTGCACCTGGCTATGGCCTCCCACCCAGCTTTGGTCTCCCACTCCTTTTTGGCCTCGCACCCAGCTTTGGCCTCCCACCCCGCTTTGGCCAACCACCCTGCTTCAGCCTCCCCTTTAACTGGCCACCCACCCTGCTTCAGGATCCCACCATGCTTTGGCCTCCCACCCCGCTTCAGGATCCCAAACTGCTTTGGCCTCCCATCCCCCTTTGGCCTCCCCTGTAACTGACCTCCCACTCCGCTTCGGCCTCCCACCCTGCTTCAGCCTCCCACACTGCCTCGGCCTCCCCTTTGACTGTCTTCCCACCCCGTTTCAGGTTCCCACCCCGCTTCGGCCTGCTCTTTAACCGGTTTCCTACCCCGCTTTGGCCTCTCCTTTAACTGCCTTCTCACCCAGCTTGCGCCTCCCACCCCGGTTCGGCCTCTCCTTTAACTGGCCTCCCACCCTGCTTCAGCCTCCCCCCTCACTTTGGCCTCCCTTTAACTGGCCTCTCAGCCCGCTTTGTCCTCCCACCCCGCTTCAGCCTCCCCTTTAACTGGCCACCCACCCGGCTTCAGGATCCCACCATGCTTTGGCCTCCCACCCCGCTTCAGGATCCCAAACTGCTTTGGTCTCCCACCCTGCTTAGGCCTCTCCTTTAACTGACCTGCTATCCTGCTTTGGCCTCCCACCCCGCTTCAGCCTCCCACCCCGCTTCAGCCTCCCATCCCGCTTCGGCCTCCCATTTAACTGGCCTCCCACCTCCCTTTGGCCTCCCCTTTAACTGGCCTCTCACCCCACTTCAGCCTCCCACCAAGCTTCAGCCTCCCCTATAACTGGCCCCCTATCCTGCTTTGGCCTCCCTACCTGCTTCGGCCTCCCCCCATACTTCAGCCTCCCTTTAACTTGCCTTCCAGCCCGCTTCGGCCTCCCACAACGCCTCGGCCTCCCCTTTAGCTTCCCACACCACTTTGGCCTCCTCTTTAACCGGTTTCCTACCCCGCTTCAGCCTCTCCTTTAACTGGCCTCCCACCCTGCTTCAGCCTCCCCCCCTAATTCGGCCTCCCTTTAACTGGCCTCCCACCCCGCTTCAGCCTCCCCTTTAACTTGCCTTCCATCCCGCTTCAGCCTCCCACCCTGCTTTTGCCTCCACTTTAACTGGGGTCCCAACCCGCTTCGGCCTCCCATCCCGCTTGGCCCTCCCATCCCGCTTCGGCCTCCCATTTAGCTGGACTCCCACCGCACTTTGGCCTCCCACCTCCATTCGGGCTCCCCTTTTCAATGGCCTCCCACTCCACTTTGGCCTCCCACCAAGCTTCAGCTTCCCCTTTAACTGGCCTCCTACCCTGCTTTGGCTTCCCTACCTGCTTCGGCCTCCCACCCCGCTTCAGCCTTGCACCTGGCTATGGCCTCCCACCCAGCTTTGGTCTCCCACTCCCTTTTGGCCTCGCACCCAGCTTTGGCCTCCGACCCCGCTTTGGCCAACCACCCTGCTTCAGCCTCCCCTTTAACTGGCCACCCACCCTGCTTCAGGATCCCACCATGCTTTGGCCTCCCACCCCGCTTCAGGATCCCAAACTGCTTTGGTCTCCCACCCCGCTTAGGCCTCTCCTTTAACTGACCTCCTATCCTGCTTTGGCCTCCCTACCTGCTTCAGCCTCCCACCCCGCTTCGGCCTCCCACCTCCTTTGGTCTCCCCTTTAACTGGCCTCTCACCCCACTTCAGCCTCCCACCAAGCTTCAGCCTCCCCTTTAACTGGCCCCTTATCCTGCTTTGGCCTCCCTACCTGCTTCGGCCTCCCCCCCTACTTCAGCCTCCCTTTAACTTGCCTTCCAGCCCGCTTTGGCCTCCCACCCCGCTTCGGCCTCCCACAACGCCTCGGCCTCCCCTTTGACTGTCTTCCCACCCCGCTTCAGCTTCCCACACCACTTTGGCCTCCTCTTTAACCGGTTTCCTACCCCGCTTCAGCCTCTCCTTTAACTGGCCTCCCACCCTGCTTCAGCCTCCCCCCCTACTTCAGCCTCCCTTTAACTGGCCTCCCACCCCGCTTTGGCCTCCCACCCTGCTTCAGCCGCCCCTTTAACTTGCCTTCCACCCCGCTTCAGCCTCCCACCCCGCTTTGGCCTCCCCTTTAACTCGAGTCCCAACCCGCTTCGACCTCCCATTCCGCTTCAGCCTCCCCTTTAACTGGATTCCCACCCTGCTTCGGCATCCCACCTCCCTTCGGCCTCCCCTTTAACTGGCCTCCCACCCCACTTCGGTCTCCCACCTTGCTTCGGCCTCCCAGCCCGCTTCAGCTCCCACTTTAACTGGCCTCCTACACCGCTTCCGCATCCCACCCTGCTTTGGCTCCCACTTACCTGGCCTCTCACCCCGCTTCGGCCTCCCTTTAAACTGGTCTCTCACCCCGCTTTGGCCTCCCAACCCGCTTCAGCTTCCCCTTTAACTGGTCTCCCACCCCGCTTTGGCCTCCCCTTATCTGGCCTCCCACACCGTCTCGGCCTCCCCTTTGACTGTCTTCCCACCCTGCTTCAGCTTCCCACCCCGCTTCGGCCTGCTCTTTAACTGGTTTCCCGCCCCGCTTCGGCCTCCCCTTTAACTGGCTTCGCACCCAGCTTGGGCCTCCCACCCTGCTTCAGCTCCCACTTTAACTGGCCTCCCATCGCGCTTCAGCCTCCCACTCCACTTCCGCCTCCCCTTTAACTGGCCTGTCACCCAGCTTCGGCCTCCCAAATTGCTTCAGCCTCCCCTTTAAATGGTCTCCCACCCCGCTTTGGCCACCCCTTATCTGGCCTCCCACACCGCCTCGGCATCCCCTTTGACTGTCTTCCCACCCTGCTTCCGCTTCCCACCCCGCTTCGGCCTCCTCTTTAACCGGTTTCCTACCCCGCTTCAGCCTCTCCTTTAACTGGCCTCCCACCCTGCTTCAGCCTCCCCCCCTACTTCCGCCTCCCTTAAACTGGCCTCCCACCCCGCTTCGGCCTCCCACCCCGCTTCAGCCTCCCCTTTAACTTGCCTTCCATCCCGCTTCAGCCTCCCACCCTGCTTTTGCCTCCACTTTAACTGGGGTCCCAACCCGCTTCGGCCTCCCATCCCGCTTGGCCCTCCCATCCCGCTTCGGCCTCCCATTTAGCTGGACTCCCACCGCACTTTGGACTCCCACCTCCATTCGGCCTCCCCTTTTCACTGGCCTCCCACTCCACTTTGGCCTCCCACCCCGCTTCGGCCTCCCCTTTAACGGGCCTCCCACCCCGCTTTGGCCTCCCACCAAGCTTCAGCTTCCCCTTTAACTGGCCTCCTACCCTGCTTTGGCTTCCCTACCTGCTTCGGCCTCCCACCCCGCTTCAGCCTCCTACTCCGCTTCAGCCTTGCACCTGGCTATGGCCTCCCACCCAGCTTTGGTCTCCCACTCCCTTTTGGCCTCGCACCCAGCTTTGGCCTCCCACCCCGCTTTGGCCAACCACCCCGCTTCAGCTCTCACTTTAACTGGCCTCCTACCCCGCTTTTGCCTCCCACCCCGCTTCGGCATCCCATTTAACTGGCCACCCACCCCGCTTCGGCCTCGCACCCTGCTTTGGCCTCTCCTTTAACTGGCATCTCACCCAGCTTGGTCCTCCCACCCCGTTTCAGGATCCCACCCTGCTTTGTCCTCCTACCCCTTAGGCCTCTCCTTTAACTGTCCTCCCACCCTGCCTCAACGTCCCCACCCACTTCGGTCTCCCTTTAACTTGCCTCCCACCCCGCTTCAGCCTCCCACCAAGCTTCAGCTTCCCCTTTAACTGGCCTCCTACCCTGCTTTGGCTTCCCTACCTGCTTCAGCCTCCCACCCCGCTTCAGGCTCCTACTCCTCTTCGGTCTCCCACCCCGCTTTGGTCTCCCACTCCGTTTTGGCCTTGCACCCAGCTTTGCTCTCCCACCCGGCTTCGGCCTCCCACCCCTCTTCGGACTCCCACCCCGCTTCGGCTCTCACTTTAACTGATCTCCCCCCCTGCTTCGGCCTCCCACCCCGCTTCGGCTCCCACTTTAACTGGACTCCCACCCCGCTTTGGCCTCCCATTTAACTGGCCTCCCACCCCACTTTGGCTTCCCACCCCCCTTCGGTCTCCCTTTTAACTAGCCTTCCACCCCGCTTTGCTCTCCAACCAAACTTCAGCCTCCCCTTTAACTGGCCTCCTATCCTGCTTTGGCCTCCCTACCTGCTTCAGCCTCCCACCCCACTTCAGTCGACCCGTTAACTTGCCTTCCACCCCGCTTTGGCCTCCCCTTTAACCGGAGTTCCAACCTGCTTCGGCCTCCCACCCTGCTTCGGCCTCCCCTTTAACTGGCCTCCCATCCCGCTTTGGCCTCCCACCCAGCTTCAGCCTCCCCTTTAACTGAACTCCCACTCCACTTTGGCCTCCCATTTAACTGGACTCCTACCACGCTTTGGCCTCCCACCTCCCTTCAGCCTCCCTTTTAACTGGCCTCCCACCCGGCCATGGCCTCCCACCCCACTTTGGTCTCCTACCCTGCTTCAGCCTCCCCTTTAACTGGGCTCCCAACCCACTTCGGCCTCCCCTTTAACTGACCTACCAGCCCACTTTGGCCTCCCACCCCGCTTCGGCCTCTCCTTTAACTGGCATCTCACCCAGCTTGGTCCTCCCACACTGCTTCAGGATCCCACACTGCTTTGGCCTCCTACCCCGCTTAGGCCTCTCCTTTAACTGTCCTCCCACCCTGCCTTAGCCTCCCCCCCAACTTCAGTCTCCCTTTAACTGGCCTCCCACCAAGCTTCAGCTTCCCCTTTAACTTGCCTCCTACCCTGCTTGGCTTCCCTACCTGCTTCGACCTCCCACCCCGCTTCAGCCTCCTACTCCGCCTCGGCCTCCCAGCTCACTATGGACTCCCACCCCGTTTTAGCCTCGCAGCTCACTTTGTCCTCCCCCCCCATTTCGGCCTCCCACACCGCTTCGGCCTCCCACCCTGCTTCGGCCTCTCCTTTAACTGGCATCTCACCCAGCTTGGTCCTCCCACGCCGCTTCAGGATCCCACCCTGCTTTGGCCTCCCACCCCTTAGGCCTCTCCTTTAACTGTCCTCCCACCCTGCCTCAGCCTCCCCCCCCACTTCGGTTTCCCTTTAACTGGCCTCCCACCAAGCTTCAGCTTCCCCTTTAACTGGCCTCCTACCCTGCTTTGGCTTCCCTACCTGCTTCGGCCTCCCACCCCGCTTCGGACTCCCACCCGACTATGGCCTCCCACCCCACTTTGGTCTCCCAGTCTGTTTTGGCCTCGCACCCAGCTTTGCCCTCCCAACCAGCTTTGGCCTCCCACCTCCCTTCGGCCTCTCCCCCCGCTTCAGCCTCTCACCCCGCTTAGGCCTCCCATTTAAATGGCCTCCCACCCCCCTTTAGCCTCCCCTTTAACTGGCCTCTCACCCCGCTTCAGCCTCCCCTTTAACTGGCCTCCTATCGTGCTTCGGCCTCCCTACCTGCTTCAGCCTCCCCCCCTACTTCAGCCTCTCCTTTAACTGGCCTCCCACCCCGCTTCAGCCGCCCCTTTAACTAGCCTTCCACCTCGATTCAGCCTCCCACCCCGCTTTGGCCTCACCTTTAACTGGAGACCCAACCCGCTTCGGCCTCGCACCCCGCTTCGGCCTCTGCTTTAACTGGCCTCCCACCCAGCTTTGGCCTCCCCTTTAACTGAACTCTCACTCCGCTTCGACCTCCCATCCCAATTCAGCCTCCCATTTAACTGGCCTCCCACCCCGCTTCGGCCTCCCTCCTCCCTTCGGCCTCCCTTTTAACTGGCCTCCCAGCCCGCTTTGGCTTCCACTTTAACTGGCCTCCTATACCGCTTCTGCCTCCCAGCCCGCTTCGGCTCCCACTTTAGCTGACCTCCCACCCTACTTCAGCCTCCCCCCGCCTACTTCGGCCTCCCACCCCGCTTCAGCCTCCCCTTTAACTTGAATTCCATCCCGCTTCAGCCTCCCACCCCGCTTTCGCCTCCACTTTAACTGGGCTCCCAACCTGCTTCGGCCTCCCCTTTAACTGACCTCCCACCGCACTTTGGCCTCCCACCTCCATTTGGCCTCCCCTGTAACTGGCGTCCTACCCCGCTTTGGTCTCCCCTTTAACTGGCCTCCCACCCCACTTCAGCCTCCCATTTAACTTGCCTTCTACCCCGCTTTGGCCACCCACCACGCTTTGGCCTCCCACCTCCCTTCGGCCTCCCACTTAACTGGCCTCCCACCCCGCTTCGGTGTCCCACCCCGCTTCAGCTCCCACTTTAACTGGCCTCCCACCCCACTTCAGCCTCCCACTCCGCTTCCACCTCCCCTTTAACTGGCCTGTCACCCAGCTTCGGCCTCCCAACCTGCTTCAGCCTCCCCTTTAAATGGTCTCCCACCCCGCTTTGGCCTCCCCTTTTCTGGCCTCCCACACCGCCTCGGCCTCCCCTTTCACTGTCTTCCCAACCCGCTTCAGCCTCCTCTTTAACTGGTTTCCCACACCGTTTCGGCCTCCCCTTTAACTGGCTTCTCACCCAGCTTGGGCCTCCCACCCCACTTCAGCCTCCCCTTTAACTGGTTTCCCACCCTGCTTCGACGTCCCCTTCAACTGGCTTGCCACCCCGCTTCGGCCTCCCATTTAACTGGACTCCCACTGCAATTTGGCCTCCCACCTCCATTCGGCCTCTCCTTTAACTGGCCTCCCACCCCGCTTTGGCCTCCCAACCTGCTTCAGCCTCCCCTTTAACTGGCCTCCCACCCTGCTTCGGCCTCCCCTTTGACTGTTTTCCCACCCCGCTTCAGCTTCCCACCCCTCTTCGGCCTCCTCTTTAATCGGTTTCCTACCCCGCTTCGGCCTCTTCTTTAACTGGGATCTCACCCAGCTTGGTCCTCCCACGCCGCTTCAGGATCCCACCCTACTTTGGCCTCCCACCCCGCTTCGGCCTCTAACTGTCCTCCCACCCTGCCTCAGCCTCCCCCCCCCCCCACTTCGGTCTCCCTTTAACTGTCCTCCCATCCCGCTATGGCCTCCCACCCTGCTTTGGTCTCGCACCTCGCTTTGCCCTCCTACCCTGCTTTGGCTTCCTTACCTCCTTCAGCCTCCCACCCCGCTTCGGCTCCCACTTTAACTGGCCTCCCACCCAGCTTCAGCCTCCCCTTTAACTGGTCTCCCACCCCGCTTTGGCCTCCCCTTATCTGGCCTCCCACACCGCCTCGGCCTCCCCTTTCACTGTCTTCCCACCCCGCTTCGGCCTCCTCTTTAACTGGTTTCCCGCCCCGCCTCGGACTTTCCTTTAACTGGCTTCTCACCCAGCTTCAGCCTCCCCTTTAACTGGTTTCCCACCCTGCTTTCGGCATTGTAATGGTTTAGCCCCTGCCGGGGTCTGAGACCACGCGGCCACTGCCCCTCCCCCACCAAGGGAGTGAAATACAAAGCCCCGATCTGAGATAAGGACAGGTTTAATACAGCAGTGCAATAGCAACACAACAAACAACAACAATAATAATAATAGTAATAACAATGAACAGGGCAACATATCTACCAATGTAGCAGTGGGAGAAAACCCGGCGGCGCGAACCCCACGCGATCACCGATTCTTCCCGCGCTCTGGCGCCTGGACCTGACTTCAGCATGGCATATGAATAACCCGGCTAGAGCTTCTTCCCCTACTGCTGGGGAAACTTAACCCTATCCTGGTTAAACCAGGACAGGCATCCCCTTCAACTGGCTTGCCACCCTGCTTTGGTGTTCCATTCAACTGGCCTTCCACCCCACTTCAGCCTCCCACCCCGCTTCGGCCTCCCACCCTCCTTCAGTCTCCCACTCCGCTTTGGCCTCCCATGCAGCTTCAGCCTCCCCCCACACTTCGGCCTCACACCCCGCTTCAGCCTCCCACCCCGCTTTGGCCTCCACTTTTTTCTGGCCTCTACTGCCCTCTGGCCTCCCACCTCTTTTCAGCCTCCCACCCCATTTTGGTTTTCCAGCCTTTTTCAAACTCTGATGCCCATCAGAACTCGCACCCCTTTTTGGCATCTACGTTTTTCTGGCCGGTATTTGCTCTTCAGTCTCTACTTCCCTGCGGCCTCCCACCACGTTTCGGGGCCCCACCAGAAACACTCCCCCCACCCCAATACTGCCCCCACGCCAAATAATCTCCCCTCCCCGAAATACTCCCCTCCCAGAAACACACCGCCAAAATAGTCCCATCGAAAGAATCTCCACAGCAATAATCCCCCCTGAAATGCCTCACCCCCAAAATACTCCCCCATGAAACAGTTGCCCCTTAGATACTCCTCTGAGAAATAGTTGCACCTTAAATACTACCCCGAAAGAGTCCCCCCCCAAAAGAGTCTCCCCCAAATAGTTCCTCTGAAATAGACCCTCCCGTAACACTTCCCTCCGAAATAGTCCCCCCCCCAAATAGATACTGCCGTGAAACAGTCCCCCTGAAATCATCCCCCCCCAAATAGTTCCCCCCCTCCAAGCACTCCACTTTCTTCTAACCTTTACTTTCCTGTGGCCTCCCACCCTCTTTAGTCCTTCCACCCTGTTTTAGCCTCCATGTTTTTCTCGCCTCTGCTTCCCTCTGGCCTCCCACCCCATTTCAGCCTCCCACCCCATTTTGGCCTCCACTTTTTTCTGACCTCTACCTCCCTCCGGCCTCCCACCCCGTTTCAGCCTCCCACCCATTTTCAGCCTCCACTTCTTTCTGGCCTCTACTGCCCTCTAGCCTCCCACCTCTTTTCAGCCTCCCACCCCGTTTTGGTTTCCCAGCCTTTTTCAAACTCCAATGCCCATCAGTACTTGCACCTCTTTTCGGCATCTACATTTTTCGGGCCTTTATTTGCCTCTGGCCTCTACTTCCCTGCGGCCTCCCACCACATTTCGGGGTCCCCCCCCGAAATACTCCCCTCCCAGAAACACACCCCCAAAATAGTCCCCTCGAAATAGTCCCCCTCAATCTGCATAAAACACCTTTTCTGGAATGGCAATATACCCACTTGTAGTTAATTAGGACATCTTCAGCAATTTCTTCACTGATTTGAAGGAGGGCATCATACATTTGGGTTCTTGATCCATTGTTCTCCTTTCACTACATTGAACTGCTGCAGCATGCAGCAGTATTTTATACAGCTGTTTTGTTGTTCACAGAGAAACAGCCCTTGAAAAACACCTCAGACTCCAATTTATTTCAAGTCATTAGAGCACAATCTTTTGAATGGACAATATGATTTATAACGATGCTTTTATGAACTATCCTATGAATTCTAAATCTTCAGTATTTGTTATAGCTCTTTATTCATCTGGTCTCTGAAAAGAAAGAAAAAAGCTCATCACTGATTAAAGAGGAAAATGCCTCTCAGAGTTCAAACAATAAGCACATCAAATTAAAAGATCATTTATTTCAGTGCCTCTCATGCCGCTTAGTCACAAACACACACGATTGCCTAGCCAGGCTTTTCAGCCCGCACACAGCTATGCTGTGTCTTTGAGGCATAAATTGAAAGTGAACAACTCTGACAGAAAGCTGAGAGGAATACACAAACTCTGAAGTGGAACTAAAGCAGAAAACTTCACATTTTTCTTCATGACCCCTTCTCAAATGTATGCGCAGTTTGCATTCAGCTACCTCCACACTCTTAGAGACAGCAAAATCTTCACCCATTTGGGTAAACAAAATAAAGGAGTGAGTCCCACATACATCCAAACAGCTCTATCCCTCTGAAAGCACGGCATTCATCAGCCCAGATATTTCAGTGATGGATCCCGGCCACCTAATTGCACTGACACTGCTCTTTTGGCACAAAACTCAAGGAACACAGCTCCCTGCCTCAAGACGTGCCACCCTGCAAAGGTAACTATTCCATCCCACCAGCCCCGAGATATTGCTGCTGAAGAGACGTCACAGCCTGTTTAACCCTCAGCTAATCTGCCCTTCTACAGGAATCCCTGCTGCTGGGATAGATAATCCCGGAGCACGTATGGTTTGTGAACAGCCCAAGGACACCCGATTCTAGAGCCTTGCAGCGTGGGAAGAAACATCACAAAGCCGAGAAGATTAAAGGCTCTCACCACTTTTCACTGTATTACTACTGGCTTCCCTACTGGAGGAGGCAAAATAATATGAAAAAGCAGAAAAAAGGAAAGGATGGAAAGCAATATTAAGCGAAAAAACTATGTAATCTCATAAATACAAGCTCTGCATTCAGTAATTTGCAGCCAACGTTTTCAAACTCCAAACCCCTCCAGAATGCTAAACCACGGCCACCTTCTCTGGGAAAGGGAGTGCTGTTACACTCCATGCTCTGGTACTCGAATTCATGTATTTATTCTGACTCTTTACAGACCCAAATATCCCAACCGCATCCATATTTCTCCAGAGACCCACGACAACTTTAAGTTATCACAGACTGACGCTACTCATTCTCCCCCCTCCGAGCTCCTGGACAGGTAATATTGCTGCTGCGTGAGTCTAATACCGAATCCAGCTGGTTCTTTGCCATTTATTTTTTGTTCTTTGCCATTCATCCTGTTTCCTATTTCTTCCCTTTCATTTACCGGATAACTCTTACTCATCCTTTTTCATCCATCCACAGTCATGACTTTTTCCAGCGTTTTCTGTCTAAGCTATTTTAATCTAATCTTTCGTGGGACTGCTGGCTCAGAATGATAGCTCTCCTTTCAGACCTTGTTTATCACCTTCCCATATGGCAGTATTACTTGATTACTGGTAAGGATTCAAATTTTCTCTTTGTTATAAAAATCTATTACAATCCTCTAGACTCTCCTGTATTGCGCAAAGAAAAATAGTTATCAAAAGGACCCGCTCTCTTTAACACCAATATTTGCCATCTACTGAGAATTTTTTTCTAGGCATAATAGTAGTCTGACTAACTCACTAGCTTCATACTAAATACAGCAATTTTGCTGTCTCCTAGCCAAATATTTCTAACATTAATGATATCGTTTAGATAAAATGATTTAAAAAGTTGTACATGCAGCCATTTCTGTGTGCTTATGCAATGATAATTCATTATCTTGAAGTTTTTAACTCCAATCTTTCACTTCCGATTACACTTTAATATTTCTGATGATCATTCTGTAACATTTTTCTTCTTAAATTTCATAATCTAGTTTGACATTAAACCACCACTGACTGGAAGGAAGGAGAAAGGAGGCATGTGCCTGGGAGCATATTCTCCTCTCAGCAGACTGAAGCAGCAAGTTGCAATGCAGAAATAGGTTAAGAGCCTCGCTGCATTCACAGGGAGTGCCAGGGAAAAAAAAAATGTATACTGTTTGCACAACAGCGGTACTTCAGATGCTAACAGGAAAAAAAAGAAAGGGTACAGCTGCACACAAGCACAGGGAAAGCAGTTCCCTGCTGATTGCAAGGGGACTGGGCGGGATGCACAGCAGCTCCCAGGCAGGGAAATGCCCTCCGCCACATCCCCACCCGGCACATCTCACCCTCCGGGCTGCATCAGCAGGACCAGCAAGGCCATCTTCCCATCTCAAAGCTCTTTCCCTTCTTTGCCGGGGAAAGTTAGAGGCCTTTTGTCCTCCTACACGCATGAGCTGGCACTGCTTTAGCTCTTCCTCGCTCGTCAGCTCCTGGGAGTGCCGAGCTGTCACCGTCAATGGCTCTGTCCCTCTTCAGAGAAGTTGTGTGCAAACCCAACGGCAGCAACACCCCTCCTTCCTCATAACATACACTGGCACATTTCAGGCTTTTTTAAGCTATTGGCTTCATAGTGTAATACTTATAAAATAACTATACATTGTCAAGAAAAATATATTATTAAAGATTTTTTTCCTCATGGTCTGATTCAAACACAGGTAAAATGAGGGCACTCCCTTATGCCCTCACTAAAAACTTGTCAGGAATTCCTGCAGCTCTTCCCTCTTTACTGAAACGGTGTGAGCCCTCCTACCAAAGATGAAAGTGCGGTCTGGAGCTGTTTGCTCACATGGAGATGGGATCTGGGATGCAAGCAGGAGTCCCTGGAAATGGTCATCCTTATCTCTGCTAGGAAAAACTGCTTTTACTTCTTTGCAAAACCTTTATGGCCACAAGCATCACAGAAACAAGAAAAGAAGTCTGCAAAATCCTTGACAACCCTTCTTGCTAAAAAACAGAATTTAAAAGAATTGTATTAATAGATTATGATTAAAGTTCCTGAAATGGCCTTAAACCTTACAAACACACCTCCACAAAATTAAAAACTTCAAGAGCACATCACCATAGACTAAAACTCCAAGCAGTATTTGTCTCCAGTAACTCTCCCACACATATTATCAACAGTTGAACAAGACCAGGACAATTGAACAATACTCAGAAGTTACTCTAGACTTTACTCAGTGCTCATCAGGGATGACTGTACTTACAGCACTGTGGATTAATTTTAAAAGGTGAAATTCTGCAGCACATTTGGCATATGAAGTAAAATTTTAAAAGCACTGGTAAGTGCAGATGATGAGCACTAATCTTAGTGTTCAGCCTCAGTATCATTGGAAGTTTTTCCCTCCTGCCTGAACACAACACGTTCAGAATAGATCCGATTTTTCCATCTTTTATTTGCATAGGTAGGGACAGTTTATTCAAACCAATTATCTCAGTGTGATCCCTCATCATGATGCTCTAAAAATAAAAGCAATCATGCTAGATTGGTCGCAATTAAAAAGGTGGTTTTACATTTGGAGAAAAGTTACCTGTTGAACTGGCAACTTTTCTCCAAACAAAATCAGGATACCTGTGGAACTGGTATGCCACTTTTTTTTTTGTCTCCCTGAAGTTCAAATGCATAGCCCCCTGCTCTGTGCTTTCCCTTGGTTAACTATCTGTAAAAATGAAGTGAAAAACTCTGGTCCATCCACTAAGCCAGTATAAATTTTTATTGACCCATTTTAATCAATAAAGCTACCCCTATATTGCAGCATCATGAAGCAGTGCTCACACACAGCACTGCCAGGGAAGAATCTAAAGGAAACAGGATTCAGGGACCCATAAACCACTCCAAAGAAAAAGGGAATGGCTTTCATCCAACAAGATTTTTCCCAGAGCCTCTCTCAGTCATGCACTTCCAACTGTTAATTAAATATTGCCTAATTGATGCACTCAGCCTCTGGCAGATCGGGAGAAGCATGTTTATAGATGCGAGACTCAGAGGAAATAATGATAAAGACTAACGACCTACAGAAATTAGGGATGGCTACTTTTAGAGCTTATGATCATTGCAATACACCTAATCTTTATTCTTGGTGGGAGAGGAAATATTCTACATATTTCAGTTGGAAGGGACCTACAATGATCATCTAGTCTAACTGCCTGACCAATTTGGGGCTGACCAAAAAGTTAAAGCATGTTAAATGCATTGTCCAAATGTCTCTTAAACACTGACAGACGTAGGGCATCAACCACCTCTCTAGGAAACCAGTTCCAGTGTTTGACCACCCTCTCAGTAAAGAAATGCTTCTGCACAACTTTGAACCACTCCCACAAGTCCTATCACTTAATACCAGGGAGAAGAGTCCAGCTTATAATACATGTATATCATGGGCAGCTCCCTGTCGGTACCTCTGCATTCTTCACGAAAAAGACTTTGCAAGCACAACTTCCAGAAAGGGCCACCAACCTTAAGGCTGTAAACAGAATAAGAAAAATCATTGCTCAAATTTCTCTTTGATTTACAATGAAAGCAATTTGCAGAGGCACTGGGCAGAAGGAAATGCAGACAGCAGCCTGTACAAACTGAAGCAGGAGCCTCTGACTACAAAACAGCAGTGTGCAACTTGCCCAGCAATACAAACAGCAGCTTATGTAAAATTTCCTGGGTGGCAAAAATATTTATAGTCCATATAATATGCTTCAAATGGGAATTGATGTTCTGGTTGTAAAGAAATGAGACTGTCTCCAAACTGAACTACAGCTGCATCACGTCTAAATACCTGAAGTGTTCAGATACCTGATGTTTTTTAACTGTCACTCCATTTTTGATCTGAATATGAAACTCATTGTTGTTCCCACAGATGATTCACTCTATTCGTTTCTTATTAAAAGTCCTGTTTTCTAGCAGAGCTGAAACAACTTTTAAAACAGGATAAAAACCCAAATTTTGCAGACTGCTGTATCCACACAAAGCAAGCTACTGCTCTGGACTGCGCACGGGTGCTGCTCCGGCACAGTCCTGAGGCCGCACAGCAGGCAGCTGCGTCAGCGAGCATCCCCACTGCACAGAGCCACCCATCCAAACTGCCGCCACCACACGTGGCACAAAACCACCTGTCCTGCTACACAGAAAAACGTTTCAGCAGCGAGTAAAGTAACAAACTGCTTCAGTCATTCTTCATGGCATTTCACACAGATTAGATCCCGGTTTTGTTTTTGCTGCTTCTTTTGACCACACGGGTGACGGGAAGTGGATTCAGGATTCATTTCCACGTGGCAGCTGCTGCCCTTTGCCTGCGTCAGTCTCACAGCTGGAAGCACCAAATGGACCTGTGCAGAAGAGCTGAGCGAGGCCAGCTCAGGTCTGGAAGCAATCAGCACGCTCCAGCCCTACCTCTGAAGGCTTCTTTCTCCCACCACAACTCCACACTACCAGAAGAATTTGGGTTCCCTGTCCCACATGGTAAATCCCTGCTCTTGGACTCTGGACATCATCAGCTATGACCCGTCTCACCGTGACCAGCCATCAGACACTCAGGGATCCAGACAAATACCAACAGCATTGGCGTGTGTCTAATTTACATCCTTCACTAGTATTTGAAGAAAGCAGCCAATATGACCAAATATGTTATTTCAAATTACAGATTCATAATAAAAAATAAACTTTTTTCCCCTTGAGGCTGCCCTAGGATTTTTATATGAAAAATCAATTTATAATGTTCCTATTTGCTATTTATATTACTTGTAGTCTCAAATTCAAAAGTCATCTAAGGAGAAATAAATCCAATGAAAAGCAATGCCATAGGTATGCTCTTCAACAGGCAGCTGAGGCAGAAGTCTCTAGAGGGACAGAAGCCATTAGTTTTTCTTACTTGCCAGCATCTGGGGAGGAAAAACATAGGATAAACCCAAAAGCCTTTCAGTTTTTCACTCTTGGGACAAGGTCTAACTCACAGTCTCTTTTGCTATACCAGCTGGGGGTAGGTTGGGAGAAGGATCCGCATGGCCAAGTTGGAGGCTTGAGGCAAAGTCGCCATTTGGCTGATCCATTCCGACACCGTTTTGGTGTCGCTGGTGGTGAGTGGCAACGCCGCCTGGATGAGGACGTCGCCGCTTCCCAAACCTAAATGTTGGGGTGTCAGGGTGAGTCAAGCCCCCCTAATTAAAGCGAGCTTACAATGAGGAGAAATGTGGGGTTTTGGTACCTGTTTGACGACTTGCTTGAGGACGGAGTCGCGGTAGGCGGCGCCGTTGCATTTGATGGCCGTCGTGATGAGGTCGCAGACGCGGTAGACAGTGTCGGGGAGCTCGTCGAGGAGCTGGGAGCACCCCAGCAACATGGAGTCGGTGAAAGCCAACAGCTCGGCCACTTCCAAAGGTTCGGCCCCTTCGAATTTTTCCAGACATTTGGCGGCTGCTTCTTCTTGACGTTCATGGGCGCGGCATTCTTCTTCTTTGTGGCAGGCGGGCTTCCTGCGGGGGGAGAGGAGGGGGGAGAAATGGGAGTCACAGGGGGGAGAAATGGAGTCCAAGAGGTACAAAATGGGGTCAAGGGGGCATGAAATGGGGTCACAGGGTGAGAAACAGGGTCACAACATGAGAAATGGGGTTGGGGGGCAAGAAATGGGGCCCAGGGAGTGAGGAAAGGGGGTCACAGGGCAAGAAATGGGGTTAGGGGGGCACAAAAGGGGGTGAGTGGGCAAGAAATGGGGTGAGTGGGGTGAGAAATGGGGTCACAGGGCAAGAAAAGGGGTTGGGGGGACGCAAAACGGGGTGCAGGGAGTGAAAAGAAGGTATTGGGGGGGTCGTAGGGCACAAAATGGGGTTATAGGGTGAGAAGGGGGGGCAGAAAATGGGGTCATGCGGTGAAAAAAGGGGGGGGAGGCTACGAAATAGGATTGTGGGGGCACAAAATGGGGCCAAGGGGGCCCCAAATGGGCTGAGGGATTGAGACAGACTCAAGGAGTGCAAAACGGGGGAGAGGGGGTGGAAAACGGGGTGCAGAGAGGCACAAAACAGGGCTGGGGGATGCGGGAGTCCCATCTGAAAGCCCGTGTCCCCCCCCAAACCTTCGGGGGACTCTGCCCGCTGGTCCATGGGGATGTCCTGGCCCAAGGACATGGCGACTGCATGCATCATCTGGTCCTCCTCCGACATGCTCAGATCCTGGAAAAAAAAAAAGAAGGGGGGGGGCCACAAGCGAGGTGAGGAGCTGGAGAAGGGAGCAGGAGGATTTGGGGGCTCCCCCCTACCCCCCTGCACCCCGTTCTTACCATACGACTCTCCCCATGAGGGGGGGGGAGGGCGGGTGAGGAGGTATTCGGTTGCTTGCTCCATGGTGCTGGTGTTGAGCAGGGCCTCCATGGCGTGTTCCTGGGAGAAACCCATGTCCATCAGCTGGGGGGGGCACAGAGAAGGGGTTGGGGGGGGACAAGAAGGGGGTTGAGGGGGGACAAGAGCATTTAAGAGGACAAAAAAAGGAATTAAGGGGGTAAAAAAGGGGGTTTGGGGGACAAGAAAGGATTTGGGGGGGACAAAAAGGGGGTTGGCGGAACTAGAAAGGGTTTGGCGGGGGAAAAACCACCATTTAAGAGAACTAAAAAAACAGGTTTGGGGGGCCAAGGAAGGATTTGGAGGGGACAAGAAGGGGTTTCTGGGGGGGGAGGGGGGGGTGGGAAAGGAGCATTTAAGAGGACAAAAAAGGAATTGAGGAGGTAAAAAATGGGGTTTGGGGCACAAGATTTGGGGGGACAAAAAGGGTGGGGGGCAAAAAGGGGGTGGGGGGGGGATAAAAAGGGGGGTTGGGAGGACCTGAAGGAGGTTTGAGGGAACTAAGGGATCTGGGGGGGAAAGAGGATCTGGGGGGAAGAAGAGGGTTTGAGAGGACAAAAAGAGAAGTTGGGGGGGTAAAAAAAGGGGGTTTGGGGGGCAAGAATGGATTTGGGGACGAGAAGGGGTTAGGAAGAACCCAGAGAAGATTTGAGGGAACCTAGAAAGGGGTTTGGGGGAAAAAAGGAGGATTGGGGGCGACCAAAAACAAGTTTGGGAGGGAAGAAGAGCATTTAAGGAAACAAAACAGGAGTTTGGGGGGGTAAAAAAGGGGTTTGGGGTGACAGAAAGGGGGTTTGGGGGACCCAGGAAAAGTTTGGGGGGGACCAGAAGAAATTTGGGGAAAACTAGAAGAGGTTTGGGGGGAACCAGAAAAAGTCGGGGGGGGGGGGGGGGGGGGAGAGGGGGGGGGGACGACCATAAGAAATTTCAGAAAACCAGAAGAGGTTTGGGGGGAAGCAGAAAAAATTTAGAGAGAACCAGGAAAAAGGGTTGGGGGACTAAAAACGGACAAGAATAACCAGAAAAAATTTGGGATGGACCAGAAAAAATTTGGGAAAACCAGAAGAGATTTGGAAGGAAGCAGAAGAGGTTTGGGGGGGGACTAAAAAGGGGCAGAGAGAAGCACAAGAAATCTGGGGGGGAGCAGAGAAAATCTGGGAAAACCAAAAGAGATTTGGTGGGAAGCAGAAGAGATCTGGGGGGACCAGAGAAAACTGGGGGCGGGGGGGGGGGACACACGGACACCAGAAGGAGGTTTGGGGGGGACTAGAATGAGATGGGGGGGACCAGAGAAGATTTGGGGGGACCAGAAAGGGCCAGGAGGACCAGAATGAATTTAGGGGCGGGGGGGGTGTCACCAACCGCTCCCCACAACTCACCTGCTGCAGCTGCTGCTGGTTGACTTGGGGTTCCTTTGGGGACCCCTCTGCAGCCCCCCAAGTCCTTTCTGCACCCCCCCAAGTCTCCTCTGCACCCCCAAAACCCCCTCCACAGCCCCCCCAGTCCTTTCTGTGCCCCCCAAATCCCTTCTGTACCCCACTCTGCAGCCCCCAAGTCCCCTCTCCACCCCCCAAACTCCCTCCCCGCTGCCCCCCAAGCTCCCAAAATCCCCCCTCCATGCCCCCAAAATCCCCCTCTGTACCCCTAAAAACCCTCTCCACAGCCCCCAAGTCCCCTCTGCCATTCCAAACTCCCTCCACAGCCCCCTCTGCAGCCCCAAACCCCCTCCCTACCACCCCTCCACAGCCCCCCAAATCCCTTCTTCACCCCACTCTGCACCCCCCAAGTCCCCTCTGATGCCCCAAAATCCCTCCACAGCCCCCCCAGCTCCCCCCTGCACCCCCTAAAACCCCCTCCACAGCCCCGCAAGTCCCCTCTACAGCCCCAAACCCCCTCTCCACCACCCCCCAAGCCCCCAAAACCCCCCTCCACACCCCTAAAATCCCCCTCTGCCCCCCCAACCTTCTGGGTGACAAGGAATTGCAGGGCGCTGAAGTGGGGCTGGCCGTGAGCGGGGGCTTTGGCCGGCAGCGCGTGGGGCGACTCCAGCACCGTGCTGGGTTCACCGTTTTCTCCACCAACATCAATCAAGCGTCGAAAAACTCCCCGGTACCATCGGGTAAATCAGGGTGTTCA